>NC_139683.1:8653429-9225929 GCF_964106915.1 Podarcis gaigeae | reverse complement strand
CTGCTTGCTACATCTTCACTCCGAATCACCTCCTAAGCAGTTAGTCCAGGCATCCAGCCGCCCCTACACTTATTTTATTTATTGACAAATATTTGAATACTGTTTTTCAATTAAAAGAAAATTCCAAGGTAAAGCAATGCAGTGAAGCATCACTCCCTTCCAGATGTCTTTATTGTGCACCAAGATGATTTGTGTTCATGATGGGTGTTTATATGTAATGCTGCTTTGAATACTTTTTGCACCTGCAAACGTTTTGGAATGGAATGGGCATACTCCAACCAGTGCATGCCCCATAACTATCTCCTGGAATCCACAAATGCTCTGTGGGGATTTTTTTGGTCCTGCTTTTATGTATTTATTTGCATCCCACATTGTTCTCCAGGGACGCAGGTGGCACTGTGGGTTAAACCACAGAGCCTAGGACTTGCAAAACAGAAGGTCAGCGGTTCGAATCCCCACGACGGGGTGAGCTCCCATTGCTCAGTCCCTGCTCCTGCCAACCTAGCAGTTCAAAAGCAGGTCAAAGTGCAAGTAAATAAAAAGGTACCGCTCCGGTGGGAAGGTAAACAGCATTTCCGTGCATTGCTCTGGTTCGCCAGAAGCAGCTTAGTCATGCTGGCCACATGACCGGAAGCTATATGCCGGCTCCCTCGGCCAATAAAGCGAGATGAGCACAGCAACCCCAGAGTCGGTCACGACTGGACCTAATGGTCAGGGGTCCCTTTACCTTTACATTGTTCTCCAAGGAGCTCAAGGTGGCGAACATGGATCTCTCCTTCCTCATTTAATCCCCACAAAAATTAGCAGGGAAAAAGGTAAAAAAAGGTAAAGGACCCCTGGATGGTTACGTCCAGTCAAAGGCGACTATGGGGTTGTGGCGATCATTTCGCTTTCAGGCTGAGGGAGCCGGTGTTTGTCCACAGATAGCATTCCAGGTCATGTGACCAGCAGGACTAAACCGCTCCTGGCGAAATGGAACATCGTGGCGGAAGCCAGAGTGCACAGAAACGCCACTTACCTTCCGCCACAGTGGTACCTATTTATCTACTTGCACTGGCGTGCTTTCGAACTGCTAGGTTGGCAGGAGCTGGGACAGAGCAACGGGAGCTCAACCCGTTGTGGGGATTCAAACTGCCAACCTTCCGATCGGCAAGCCCAAGAGGCTCAGTGGTTTAGACCACAGCGTCGCCCGCGTCCCTACTGTTAGCAGAATACTCAAATTACAGCTAGGAAGCCAACATCATGTGCAATACTGACTCTTTTCTTGAAGTTAAAACAGTATTACAGGGAATCCGGCAGAGGACCTTCTCAGTAGTGGCACTCGCCTTGTGGTACGCCCTCCCGCCAGATATCAAAGAGAGCAACAACTACCAGACTTTTAGAAGACATCTGAAGGCAGCCCTGTTTAGGGAAGCTTTTAACGTTTGATGCATTACTGTATTTTAATATTTTGTTGAAGGCTGCCCAGAGTGGCTGGGGAAGCCCAGCCAGATGGGCGGGGTATAAATAATAACATTATTATTATTATTATTATTATTATTATTATTATTATTATTATTATTATTATTATTATTATTATTTAATATCTAACCACTTGTTAAAATGTTTTTTTAAAAACCCTTTTACTTGCCGAACATATAGCTAAAGAAGAATATATGCATAGTATTTACATTCACACGCTTATCCAAGCCAGGCTTAGTTTTTCTTAGTTGAAGATTACAACTTCTTCCTAAAGCAAACTGTGTCTTTCTCTCTTTCCAGTCCTTGTACTCTGTCTTCAGTACATGACCCAGCTAGGCCATGCAGTTCCTCCTGAGAGGTTTCCATTTTCTCCTTCCAGCAGACTTCTGCTTGCTTCTTCTTTGGGAGAACATCAACGTCTGTACTTCTTTCTGCCACATACATTCACATAGAAACATTAGCACTTCTCTCCTCTATTGCATTTAGAGAGAGAGTTATCGAACACTGTCTCTTTTTTGGTGCTCATGGAGATGCAGCCATTACAGTCAAGTCACTCTCACACAAAACAAAATGGAAAATATAATAAGACACTTCCCATGTGACCAAAGTTAACCAATCACACAAGAGTTACTGGAGAAAATCGCCAAGTTAAACACAGAACAATTCATTAAAGCATTCCCAATCTCAATGAATTACATCACATCCATCCTGTGAGGTAGGTTAGGCTGAGAGCCAGTGATTGGCCCAAGGCCACCCAGTGAGCTTCATAGCCAAGTGGGGATTTGAACCCTGGTCTCTTAGGTCATCGTCCAACACTCTAACCACTGCACCACACTGACTCTTTTGTTGGACTATAAAAGCAAGAAAGCACCCCAGAAGGCAATAAATAACATGGTCACACTGTGGAAGCTCCACAGAATAACTAATAAAGTGGAACAGTGTGTGGATGACCCAGTATAAATCCAGTCCTATAATTGTGCCAATGATCTGTTGCAGCCTGGAGAGGCCCAACATCAAACCAATCCACAATACACAAAATGCAGAGAAATAGTGAGGGCTGAGTATCAGTGGCCAGGGAATGCTTGGGTGAATAAATACATTTTTAGCAGCAGAAGCATATTAGCATAGGTGCCTACCAACCAGAATCATTTTTACTTGGCATTGTAGGGGGACATTAACAGACAGGACAATCAATTGTTTTTATATGCAACAATAGCAGCAAGAATATTATTGGCACAAAAATGGAAACAAGAAGAATTTCCGGTGAAAGAAGAGTGGCAAATGAAATTAATGGACTACGTAGAATTAGACAAGATGACAGGAAGGATTCAAAACCTGCATGACCAGAGATTCTTAGAGGACTGGAGAAAATATTTGAATTATTTGAAAAGCAATTGTAATAAACAGATTATGCTAGCAGGTCTGCAAAAAGTTTTGTAAGGAGGACTATGCGAAATATTGTAATGAAGACTATGAAGAGAGTTATTAGTTAAGGACAATTAAAAGTAATAGAGAAATTAAGAAATGTAGACTAAGTGATAAAGACTAAAAAATCATCAGATGCGGTTGATGGAAGTCCAAAACATTGTATATGATAAGAAAATATGTTAAATGACTGTTGGAAATGATATGTTATTTTTTATATATATAATGGAGGGGGGAAGCCCTCCTCCAGGTTGCCACAAGATGGATGGATGAAGTTCAAGACGCAACTGGGAGGGCCTTCTCTGAAGATCTTAGTTCATGGGAAAAGGCATTCTTTCAGGGAAGCATGCCCCAAATTGCATAGGAGAGTCTTAGACCTGGCTTAGTAGGAAACTGGCAGCCAGGTCACTGGCAGCAGTCTTTCAAGGATGTGTGGGTCACATGCCTTTGGTATAGTGGTAGAAAGTTTGAGTTGCACCTTTCAAGGCAACTTTAAGGGTGGCCCCACTCAGAGCGCATTAGGGTGGTTCATAAAAACTTTTTTTTGAAAATGCCTGCTCCAAAGGTCTTATCTTACTACACTAGGATTATATAGCTATATCTGAAATTTCATGCATATCAATTAATATCTTGACCCTGCTCCACTGAATTGAAATTTCAGCCTTCACAACACAGGAAAACGGCCAAGTAAACAGCTACTTTTGTGGAGGAGGGTCAAGATATTAATTGATATGCATGAAATTTCAGATATAGCTATATAATCCCTTGGCCCAGTATACCTCAAGGAGCGTCTCCACCTCCATCGTTCTGCCCGGACACTGAGGTCCAGCACTGAGGGCCTTCTGGCAGTTCCCTCACTGTGTGAAGCAAACCTACAGGGAACCAGGCAGAGGGCCTTCTTGGTGGTGGCGCCCACCCTGTGGAACACTCTCTATCAGATGTCAAAGAGAAAAACAACTACCTGACATTTAGAAGACACCTGAAAGCAACCCTATTTACGGAAGTTTTTAATGTGTGACATTTATATATATATTTAATCTTTGTTGGAAGCTGCCCAGAGTGGCTGGGGAAACCCAGCCAGATGGGTGGGGCACAAATAAATTATTATTATTATTATTATTATTATTATTATTATTATTATTATTAAAGATAAGACTTTTGGAGCAGGCATTTTTTTAAAAAAAGTTTTTTATGAACCACCCTAGAGAGTATCACAGTAGTCCAGTCATGAGATTGCCATTCATGGGCCACTGTAGCAAAGCTCCTTCTATCCAGGAAGGGCCAACACTGGAATATCAGCCACTGGAATATCAGCCAAATTTGGGAAAAGGTGTTCCTAGCAATTCCTGTGACAGTAATGGATTAAGTACCCCATCCCCTGTAAATGTGCACCTGTTCTTTCAGAGAAAGTGCAACCCTATCTAAAATATACACTGTACCTAATTCTAAACTTTATGTGAAATATTTTTTCCTCTGTTTCTCTTAAGCCAATAACTGCGACGGAAAATTTGGAAAGTGCAAGTGCTACCTTCCAGCATTTGCAAATTTTGATGCATATCTGCCCTGACCTTCACCTTCCCAGGTGCATGCAAAGACTCAACTCCTCAAGGATCTCTAGTTCCAGGTGATGTGAGGTGATGTGTATTGCCTGCCTTGTGAGATTGTTTCTACACCAGCTCAGTCCATCACCCAACGCTGCAGTCATAAAGAGACTGTGATGCATGTGTGAATTAGCAAGGCGGCTGTCTCACTGCATTGGCTCCTCATCAGTGAAATGGGAACAATAATCATCATCTCATTTTTATGGGTTGAAATAAGAAACCAATTACAAAGCCTCTTGCACCGGTAAATCGTGCTTCAGATTTAATCCTTATGTCAGGGACATTGGGCCTGATTTCATGGGAGCATCAGGGATGGGTGAAATTCAGAAAAGAAAGTAGCAGAGAGAGAAGGAGGAGGGAGCAAAGGGGGGTGTAGGAAAGAGAAAAGAGGAACGGACCCCCCACTTCTGGTTTCGGTTGCAATGTCTGGGGCATTTCAGCTTAGAGGAAAAGTGAGTAAGGGGCAACACAATAGACGGATATAAAATTATACATGGTGTAGATCACTGCCTTGCTGTGGCAAAGGGGCTTGAATAACTCAGAGAAGCTATGAGCTATGCCATGCAGGGACACCCAAGAAGGACAGGTCATAGTGGAGAGTTTTGACGAAACGTGATCCACCTGGAGCAGGAACCGGCAAGCCACTCCAGTATCCCTGCCAAGAAAACTCCATGGACAATGACAACAGGCATATAAAAGTTATGACACTGGAAGATGAGCCCCTCAGGTTGGAAGGCGTCCAACATGCTACTGAGGAAGAGCGGAGGACAAGTACAAGTAGATCCAGAGCTGATGAAGCGGCTGGGCCAAAGTCGAAAGGTTGCTCAGTTGCGGATATGCCTGGAAGTGAAAGGAAAGTCCAATGCTGTAAAAAAAAAAATTGCATAGGAACCTGGAATGTAAGAACCATGAACCTTGGTAAGCTGGATGTGGTCAAAAATGAGATGGCAAGAATAAATATTGACATCCTGGGCATCAGTGAACTAAAATGGATGGGAATGGGCAAATTTAGTTCGGATGACCATCATATCTACTACTGTGGGCAAGAATCCTGTAAAAGAAATGGAGTGGCCCTCATAGTCAACAAAAGAGTGGCAAAAGCTGTACTGGGATGCAATCTCAAAAATGATAGAATGATCTCGATACGAATCCAAGGCAGCCTTTTAACATCACAGTAATCCAAGTTTATGCACCAACCACTGGTGCTGAAGAAACTGAAATTGACCATTCTGAAGGAAATCAGCCCTGAGTGCTCACTGGAAGGAAAGATCCTGAAGCTGAGGCTCCAAGACTTTGGCCACCTCATGAGAAGAGAAGACTCCCTGGAAAAGACCCTGATGCTGGGAAAGATGGAGGGCACAAGGAGAAGGAGACGACAGAGGACGAGATGGTTGGACAGTGTTCTCAAAGCTACCAGCATGAGTTTGACCAAATTGTGGGAAGCAGTGGAAGACAGGAGTGCCTGGTGTGCTCTGGTCCATGGGGTCATGAAGAATCGGACATGACTAAATGACAAAACAACAACAACATGATGATTCAGTAGCCAGGTTCTTCTGACATTCTTTGGGTCCACTCATCATTGGCTCAAGGCTACTTACCTAATGAATTCCCTGAAGGGCCTGTGTAGAATGGAAGACTCCCTGCCCCTGCTTTTGGCAGTCAAGCTAACCCATCGTAAATCATCACAGCTTATCCCAGCCAGCTAGATTGAATTATGCATCATGATAACGACTGTGTGGTACCGCCACCAACTTCAGTGAAAATTTCAAGAGCAACCTCAACAGGCCCAGCAAATTTCACAGATAATAATTTGACCATTGATTTATGGCGGCGGCGGTGATTCTTCTTGCAGATCCCATCAAAACGGCATTAACTGTAATATTTTTACATCATTTAAAATGATCGTAAAATAATGCATTCCCTGTGCATTTTATCGCATAGCTAGCCTACAGCCGCCGTGATGGACAGATTAAATAAAACCAGGATAGTAAATCATTGTGGTCTGTTTCCCAATGATCCCCCCCACCCCAATTTTAGGGGTAGTTTCCTCCAGTTTGTTGAAAGCTCTTAAAAGTTGTTTCCTTTCCTAGCACTTGCTAGAGGGCCAATTTCGCTCTGGTGCAAGTTTTCAGCTGAGCTTTTGTTAGCTGTGCATTATTGTACTGTGTGATATTTTTATTATTTTTATTTTTGGACTCACAGCTGTCCATGGAGGCACAGGTCAAATCTGTGTCCAGGGCAGCTGTTTACCAGCTCCATCTGGTACGTAGGCTGAGACCCTATCTGCCTGCGGACTGTCTCGCCAGAGTGGTGCATGCTCTGGTTATCTCCCGCTTGGACTACTGCAATGCACTCTACGTGGGGCTACCTTTGAAGGGGACTCGGAAATTACAACTAATCCAGAATGCGACAGCTAGACTGGTGACTGGGAGCGGCCGTCGAGACCATATAACACCAGTCTTGAAAGACCTACATTGGCTCCCAGTATGTTTCCGAGCACAATTCAAAGTGTTGGTGCTGACCTTTAAAGCCCTAAACGGCCTCGGTCCAGTATACCTGAAGGAGCGTCTCCACCCCCATCATTCTGCCCGGACGCTGAGGTCCAGTGCCGAGGGCCTTCTGGCGGTTCCCTCATTGCGAGAAGCAAAGCTACAGGGAAGCAGGCAAGGGCCTTCTCGGTAGTGGCGCCCACCCTGTGGAACGCCCTTCCAGCAGATGTCAAAGCGATAAACAACTACCTGACATTCAGAAGACATCTTAAGGCAGCCCTGTTCAGGGAAGTTTTTAGCGTGTGATATTTTACTGTATTTTTGGTTTTTATGGAAGCTGCCCAGAGTGGCTGGGGAGGCCCAGCCAGATGGGCGGGGTATAAATAATAAATTATTATTATTATTATTATTATTATTATTACGCTGCGTAAATCATGTTTTAAATGTTGCACACTGCCTTGGGATCTCTGGATAAAGGGTGGTATATAAATAGATTGAATGAATGACCACTTGCTACCACAGCTTCATGTACATTTTAGATAGCATTGGGGACAAAGTGGTACCTTGTTTTCCCTCATAATTAAGCTGTCAGTATGCAGACACATAGGGACGCGGGTGGCGCTGTGGGTTAAACCACAGAGCCTCTTGAGTTTGCCTATCAGAAGGTCGGCGGTTCGAATCCCCTTGACGGGGTGAGCTCCCATTGCTCGGTCCCTGCTCCTGCCAACCTAGCAGTTCAAAAGCACATCAAAGTGCAAGTAGATAAATAGGTACCGCTCAGGTGGGAAGGTAAACAGCGTTTCTGTTTGCTGCTTTGGTTCACCAGAAGTGGCTTAGTCATGCTGGACACATGACCCGGAAGCTGTACGCCGGCTCCCTCAGATAGTAAAGCGAGATGAGCGCCGCAACCCCAGAGTTGGTCACGACTGTACCTAATGGTCAGAGGTCCCTTTTCCCTTTATGTAGACACATAACCCCCAATAGGAATGGAACCACTCTAAAGCGGTGCCTCCAACTCTCAACCCATGGAGATGGTCCAGAAAGATGCCTTAGCCAATGGTATCAAAAGCTGATTTACTAGCCAAGAAGCATGCATAAGATTATTAATGAAAATAAGATGGAAAAGTGAGAAACTGCTTCTCAAAAATGTGTCTATTAGGGAGAAATTTGCATTAAAATGCTTCTGAATTTTCACGAGGACTTAAAAGTCCCTTGCAAACTGATATGGAAGTGTGGATAACTGAACTCAAGACTAGGGAAAAAAGAGAAATTAAGAGTACCTGAAATTGACTAATCATAATCATATAGTCAATTTTTTTTTTTATAATGACAGCAGGAAGAATGCACAAAATGGTTCTATTTTAAATTTCTGCTTCATATAAACCATAAAAACCGGGCATCGTTTCTCAAAATACTCTTTTTTTCTGCTTGTTTATGATATGCACATGTGATGTATGTTTCTATGTTCATTGCACACAAACACACACACACACACACAAATATAATGAAAGGCGCAGGACAAGGTTTGTTTTGTGCAAATGTTCTGGAACGCTGGAAACCATGACAATGCAGAGTCTGCCACCAGTTCAGCCTTGCCCCCAAGCTATCACTGGAGAAATGCTTTCAAGTTCAAGGGGAATAAAGAGCTGGGCTCTTCCTTGCTTCGTTGTCCATTATAGCATCATGTGGGGCTTCACATCAGCTGGAAGATCTTTTCATTAAAACGTGTAGCAGAAAGGTTTCAAAAAAGGAGGAAATAGACTAATAAAGATTCTTTGAAACTGCCCTGTCTGCTGTGTGCATTTTCTTTTCTCAAATTCTTTCCTTCCTTGTGTGGCCACAACTTTTAAAAATATATTTCATTTATGATTCTCTGTTTCATACATTTCAATAATTTTACAATCATTCTAACGTTTCAAAACTTGACTTCCTTTCTGCGGTTCCTTAAATTTATTTTTAATATTTTCTGCACATCCAAATTAACTTATTGTGCTCATCTATTCATCTGCTTTTAATATATACTCTTATAAAACTGCAGGTTATTACAATAATCCAGCCAATGTTCTTATCTGTTCACAGTTTGTTAGTAAACATTAAATAAACCATTTCCATTCTCTTATAAAAAGTTTCTTATTTTTCTGGTAAGTTTTGCCATTTCTGCATACTCCATAGGTTTTTGTATCCATTCTTCCTTTGCTGGAACTTCTTCTTCTTTCCATTTTTGGGCAAGTAATATTTTTGAGCCTGTGGCCATAACTGGAGATGGACAGCTTAAGTGGGTACAAAATGGCAGCCTGGGTCTGGGTTTAGGGCTGGCATTGAGGAAAGTGGGGTTCTTGTGCCTTTGACAGCTTTATAAGCACGAGATTGTCTGGGATAAGTGGGGGAAGCAGCACCGGGCCACTGTACTCTCTTAAATTTTGTAGGGATGCGGGTGGCGCTGTGGTCTAAACCACTGAACTTCTTGGGCTTGCCCATCAGAAGGTTGGCGGTTCGAATCCCCAAGATGGAGTGAGCTCCCATTGCTCTGTCCCAGCTCCTGCCAACCTAGCAGTTCAAAAACAGGCCAGCACAAGTAGATAAACAGGTACCGCTGCAGTGGGAAGGTAAAAGGCGTTTCTGTGCGCTCTGGCTTCCATCCCATTGCGCCAGAAGCAGTTAGTCCTGCTGGCCACATGACCAGGAAAGCTGTCTATGGACAAACGCCGGCTCTCTCGGCCTGAAAGCGAGATGAGTGCCACAACCCCATAGCCGCTTTTGATTGGACTTAACCATCCAGGGGTCCTTCACTTTTTACCTTAAATTTTGAATAATGCTAGGCCATGCTGCCGCCATGGCAGGCATTTTGTGACCGGTGCCCACAGCCTTCACTCTCAAGCAGTGCTGGATTTAGGGCACCACAGGAACAGGGTACTGATCCAAGGGGGTTGAAAAATGAGACTGAGAGGATCCATTTAGGGGCACCAAATTGTGGACTGACATGGGGTGCCACATTATGGATTCTGCTCTCAAAATCTGAAGTGTGTCATCATCAACCTTTTATTCGACCGTCAGTCAGAAAAAAGTACATTTGTTAATACACAGTTAAACATCCAAGAAGATTTTGGAGCTTTGCCAAAACTAAAATGGGCTAAACAGATAGCCCCATATCAATACAGTCAATTATAGTCTTGCGACGCTTAAAAGCTAAAAAAAGAAATTTGTCCACCAAGGAAGGTATAGCTCTAGTGACATTATTCAGCAAGTGTAAAACCTGGTTTTCTCCGGGTAGGAAGCTAAATTGACATAGGAGTGGATCTATAAAATTTTGTCTAAGCTCTGCATAAGAAGGGCAAGTCAAGAGAATGTGTTCGGTGGACTCAACCACACCCATGGCACAATGACAGGTTCTCTGGGTGTATGGTACTCCCCTGTACCTTCCCCACAATATTGCAGAGTCAAGGACATTTAATCTAGCCGCTGTAAGAAGTCTGCGGTATTCCACATAGTGGATTTCTGTAAGGTAGGAGGCTGGTATGGTCCGATAAATCTGGTCCCCTAGGAACATCCCTGGTTTTACCTGGGCTATGTCCTCTTGTCTGGCAATGTCACTCAGTCTCCGGGAGATCACATCTCTAGCTTGATTGTACGTCATAGACTCAAAGTAAAGGTGAGACAATCCGCAGGATTGAACCTCGTTAATGACCTCCCTTTCCCACGATGATTGGAAATCGTCCCTCAATATCAAGGGGGCAATACCCACTGGTTTAAAACAAAGCTTGAGCCATAGCCAGAGCTTCGTCTTCAAGGCCACATACCGTAGAAGTGTGTCCAAAAGTCCAAGGAGGTTGGATGGTGAAGCCACAGACCCTGAGCCACCACCTTTGAACCCTGTGCTCTCAGGGCAGGTTCTCTTGATTGGGGTCCCTGAAGTGCACATAAGAATGCAACACCACAATAAGATCAGTAAAAAAAAATCAAGAAGTGGTGGCTCTGTAAATGCATGTTATGTATATATTATGTTATTTATATTATGTATAAATGTATATTTTTTGGGTGGGGAGAGATATGGGGTTGCTTTTGTTTTGATTATGCATTTTGCGTTTTTATATTGTGATTTCATCTTGTGAACCAGCCTGAGGCCTGCGAGCATAGGGCAATACAGTGGTACCTCTAGTTGCAGACACAATCCATTCTGGGGTGCCATTTGCACCCCGAAAAGTCCGCAACTAGAGTGGTGCTTCTGCGCAAGTGCGGAGTGCAATAATGCACTTCTGCACATGTGCGAAGTAGGCAGAACGCTTCTGCATGTGCGTAGTGAAAACCGGAAGTATACACTTCTGGGTTTGCCGCATTCGCAACCTGAAAAGCCGCAACGTGAAGCAAACACAACAAGAGGTATAAAGGTAAAGGGACCCCTGATCATTAGGTCCAGTCGTGACCGATTCTGGGGTTACGGCACTCATCTCGCTTTATTGGCCGAGGGAGCCCGCGTACAGTTTCTGGGTCATGTGGCCAGCATGACTAAGCTGCTTCTGGCGAACCAGAGCAGCGCACGGAAACGCCATTTACCTTCCCGCCGGAGTGGTACCTATTTATCTACTTGCACTTTGATGTGCTTTCGAACTGCTAGGTGGGTAGGAGCTGGGACTGAGCAACGGGAGCTCACCCCAGTCATGGGGATTCAAACTGCCGACCTTCTGATCAACAATTCCTAGGCTCTGTGGTTTAACCCACAGCGCCAACTGCATCACTTAACAAGAGGTATGACTGTATACAAATAATAATAATAATAATAATAATAATAATAATAATAATAATAATAATAATATATTATTAAAACAAAAAAAAATCCTTCCAGTAGCACCTTAAAGACCAACTAAGTTAGTTCTTGGTATGAGCTTTCGTGTGCATGCACACTTCTTCAGATACCATTTCGTGCATGCACACGAAAGCTCATACCAAGAACTAACTTAGTTGGTCTTTAAGGTGCTACTGGAAGGAATTTTTTTTTTTTTTTTGCTTTGACTATGGCAGACCAACACGGCTACCTATCTGTAACTGGAACTATTATTATTATTATTATCCATTCCACTCCACATGACTTTCTCCTCTCTCCCTCTCTATTTAATCTTTCAACCAAAATGCAGGCATTGAATATATGAATGAATGAATGAATGAATGAACAGCAGCAGCAGCAGAAAACAAAAACAAAAGAAACCTGCCAGCCATTTCAGGCAATTCCTGAAATAATTGGCATCTCGACACCGGGTGCCATTCCGAAACACTACATCTTTCAACAGAACCCAAATGAAATGCTCCAAATTGCCTTATTTATTTATATTTGACAAATTGCTAACGTCTCCGAATCTTCACACTGAATTTGTCTGTCAAAAATGAGAACACGGAAAGGTGGAAAAGAAAATTCTCCCTACTTTAGTTCTTGTTTATATATAATGTTTTTAGGGGAAAAAACAGAGAAGAAAAATGGAGAAAAATGCCGAGCAGCTAAGCAAAACGATAAGGCCATTGATAGCCACTAGCCAAGGTAACTATGTCCCCCTGTCACTGTGGGGTCAATGTGCCTCTGAGTACAAGATGCTGGGAATCTCAATACAGTGGTACCTCGGGTTACATGTGCTTCAGGTTACAGGCACTTCAGGTTACAGACTCCGCTAACCCAGAAACACTACCTCAGGTTAAGAACTTTGCTTCTGGATGAGAACAGAAATTGTGCTCCTGTGGCGCGGCAGCAGCAGGAAGCCATTAGCTAAAGTGGTGCTTCAGGTTAAGAACAGTTTCAGGTTAATAACGGACCTCCGGAACGAATTAAGTACTTAACCTGAGGTACCACTGTACGAGAAAGTGCTGTTGCACTCAGGTTCTGCTTACGGACTTCCCATGGACACCTGTTTGGCGACTGTGACAACAGATTGCCATACTAGATTTCTCTTTATCCTGATCTAATATGGCTTTTATGTTCTTAATCTGTGCTGGAAGTGTCCACTGAGTAAGGAGAAAAGTAGAAGCAGGCAGGCTCCAGATTCCAATATCGAGGAAGAATCGCCAGAGCACCTCACATTTTCCTTTATTGCTTTTGTTCAAACTGAAGAAGCATTGCTCGAATGAATTGATCGGAAGTGACTGAATTGGTGCACATGCTGGGGTTCTTTTTCTCCAAAGGAAGCCTCACGCAGAACCTTGCTCCTGAACAAAATAGGGGGGGGGGAAATGGAAGGGAAAACCCTCAGCTGGAGGAGTCAAATGGAAGGAGGCGTTTTGCATGTTTTCTGGGCTTGCCTGATGACAAAACCCTTTTGAAACAATAAAAGGAATCACTGCCTATGGCTTTCTATGTAATCAAAAAATGATGCTTCAGACACATTTGAAAAACAGATCCTGGAAGATCTTGTGCTGGTTAGAGATCTACTTATATCCGGTGGATGATAGCATCTCTTTGGAAATCTCCAAGGTTTCCTATTTTGGAAAAGCACAAATGGATTTTGATCAGACACAGGCAATTCTGTCAACTTTGGTTTCTGTATCTGTAGAACTTTCTGATATATGTTTTAAATTGAGCAAAAAAAATTATAGACATCTCCATGCAAATACTTGCCAATAAGCTCATTTTAAAATATGCAATTTTGCCTATCATAAATGGTTTTACAATCTATTCCATCAAATACAGTACAATTTTATTTGCTATTTTCACTAACAAGTGCATTTTAGAGTGTACTTTTCTATGCATGCTTTGGTTGGGAAACTACATCGCAAGATCCCCTTGATTTTCTGTGTGAACATGGTTGCGAATTGACCAAGGTTCCTGCTACAGGATGCTGTGAGGACCCCTTTCAAAAAGTAAAAGTATCAGATAAGATCATAGCTGTCAACTTACAGATTTGAAAATAAGGGATCAGCAGCCAGAATAAAGGATTTCATTTCCCCCCACCATGTGCCTCTGCTTCAGTCAGACCTTTTCCCCGGCAAGGGTGAGTGGGCCATCGATGACATATCCATCTGATTCCGAGCACAGGTATGTTCAACTTCTGAGCCCCTCCGAGCCAAAGGCAGAAAGCCCAGCCAGCAGCCAAATGAAGCCTCAAGCGGTGGTTCCCACAGTGCAGCAACCCGGCAAAGGGGATGCAGCAAAGAAAACCACCATCACCTCTCCGCTGGGAAGCGCTGAGCAAAGGCGAGTCCCCAAGCAACCCGGCCGATTTGATCGGCACAAGGCATGCAAGCTCCACCCCCCAGTCGTTCTTAGACTCCTTATTGGGTGAGCAACGCAGCCAAGCAACAAAGTTGGAGCCTCCCTCCTAGCTGGCTGGCAGAGAGGGAGGGAGAGGAGCTGCTTCCTTTGAAACCTGGGAAATTTATGGGATATCATCAATCTGGGACAGAAGCGGGAAACGGTGCTGGGATAAGGGAGTTTCCCACCAAATAAGGGATGGTTGATAGCTATGGATTCCGGCCAAGTTCCATCCAGCTCAGCATTTTCTCCCCACCCCCTCCAAAAGGCCAGATAAATGCCTTTGTACTTCCCCAAAGTACAAATATTTTACCTCCATGGTCTGTGCCCAGTGCCCAGGGTTCAGGTATAAGCTGACCACAAATTCATTAAAATGTAATTGATTGCTGGATTTGTGCTGCATGGCAGATTCTTCACGTGAAAAGAAAGAAAGGAAAGAAACCCAGTTTTTTAGCTACGTATGTTTTTGAACCATTAACAGCCTGGTTAATTCCAGGCTGTGTCCAGAATGGAGAGGCAGCAGCGAATACATAACTTTATGACCATTGCTCTATAGCAATTGTTGTTACACTTTCCCATTCACCATATAGATGGGTTAATGAAGCATTTCTGTATCCTTCTGCTGTGCTGAAGAATTCCACGAAACAGTGGGTATATCCGGAATCACTGTTCACAACGTCTGTTTGCAAACTACTTCAGTAGCGTTGGATGCCATAAACAAAGCTTTACTGCCTATTTTCACCAGATAAGAATCTGATACATTGCTTCTTTCAGAGACTTGTGTAGTCTTCAAAGACTTTCAGAGACTTATAAGACTTACGTTTATTTGGTTTTACGTTTTCAAGAGAATCCATTAACAGTACATATTTTTGATTTTCAAAGATTCTTAAGTGTTATGTACTGAAGTTCTCACCCTGGGCCAGCAGGGGGTTACTGTAGATAGTTTTCACTCAGGTCAACATATGTAAATAAGGGATTGAAAGTGATGCTCAGTGATTGGATAGTTACAGAAGGTTGTTACAGTTGCGTTGTACTGGAGCTCTGTATAAGCAGGCTGGCTGAACCCTTCAGTTCAGTTCTGTTCTGGCCTGTGAATAAACAAGAGTTGTTTTGAAGAATCGCTGTGTCGTCTGATATGTTCACCCACAACTTAACAATAAGCTTTCTGTTAATGTGTTTTCATATATTTCATATTATATAAAGAGTGTGTATTGATATCATTGTATCATTGGTATCATTGTATTTGGTCATTGTGTTGCCTTGGATATTACTGACTATTGTTTACAACACAGAATGGAGGGGCAGCAGACATAATACCAGACTTCCTACTGTTTAGGGATTTAAGTGGTGAGAGATCAGAGAGGGGGAAAAGCAGGCAGTTATTAGAGACCAGAATTGTAAAAAAAGAAGAAGTTCCTTGTCCTCAGATTCTCGTTCTTTAATTCTCAAATGTGTCCAGAGTATTGCAGCAGAATACCTGAACGATGTCGCAGTTAGAGATGGAACCATCTGTCAACGTTGGTCCTCTCAGTTTCTCATTTCCCCCCAATATTAAATTCAGTTAGGCAGCACTGCATCCAAAATCATATATACAGATATGTTGTTGTTATTGTTGTTTAGTCGTTTAGTTGTGTCCGACTCTTCGTGACCCCATGGACCAGAGCACGCCAGGCACTCCTATCTTCCACTGTCTCCTGCAGTTTGATCAGACTCATGTTCGTAGCTTCGAGAATGCTGTCCAACCATCTTGTCCTCTGTTGTCCCCTTCTTCTTGTGCCCTCCATCTTTCCCAACATCAGGGTCTTTTCCAGGGAGTCTTCTCTTCTCATGAGGTGGCCAAAGTATTGGAGCCTCCGCTTCACGATCTGTCCTTCCAATGAGCACTCAGGGCTGATTTCCCTAAGAATGGATACGTTTGATCTTCTTGCAGTCCATGGGACTCTCAAGAGTCTCCTCCAGCACCATAATTCAAAAGCATCAATTCTTCGGCGATCAGCCTTCTTTATGGTCCAGCTCTCACTTCCATACATCACTACTGGGAAAACCATGGCTTTAACTATACGGACCTTTGTTGGTAAGGTGATGTCTCTGCTTTTTAAGATGCTCTATACAGATATAGATATATATGAAAAATATATATCCACTATTTGAGTCGCCACTATTTGAGTCGTTGAACACTTTTGATTCTCTGTCCTCTTGAGGAACATGGTTTCCAGGGCAAGATTTGCTATGGCGTTCATTTATAGTGGTGGGCAGTTTACAGTCCGTGGGCTACATGAACTCCTGGTGTGTGTTCAGATCACTGAATCTGTAACGCTCAGCCCTCCAGGTTGAAGGAGAACCGGGCGAGGATACAAACGTCTGCAGACCTCCTCTGAAGAAGCTGATTTCCTATTGTACTAGATAAGTGAGGAATAAAACTTTAAAAGGCCATTTTTTTTTTTTTGCTATTGTGGACTCTCATAATGTGACGGCTTTGTGAGGCTCCAGGCAGAGAGGCCAGCTGTTCCGCAAAATGAACCATCTAGCAAGCCCCTTTCCTGCTCTGCTATTTCTAAACTGATTTATTTATCTTTTGAGTTGCTTGAGATGCTAGGGTCGCCTTCAGTGCTGCCACACATTTCGGCATACATGGGACCCACCTGATCCTGTTATGTGTCTCAAAAACAAGGTGTGTGGGGGGGGGAAGAGAGTGCTGGACGAGGACCTGGGAGACCAGGGTTTGAATCCTCTCTTAGCTATAAAGCTCACCGGGTGGCCTCGAGCCAGTCTCTCACTCTCGGCCTAACCTACTTTGCAAGGTTGTTGTGGAGAGTGAAGGGGGAGCAGGGAGAACTAGGTGACCACCTTGAGGTCTTTGGAAGAAAAGGTGGGATTCCAACTAAATGTCAGGAAGAACTTTCTGACAGTAAGAGCTGTTCATCAGCGGAACGGTCTCCCTGAGAAGGTTGTGGACTCTCCTTCCTTGGAGGTTTCTAAGCAGAGGTTGGATGGTCATCTCTCATGATTGCTTTAGTTGAGATTCCTGCATCACAGGGGTTGGACGAGATGGTATCTTTCTCAGAGTACTTTCCAATTCTATAATTCTATGGCAAACAGACAGACTGAAGCCAGTCACTTCAAGCCAGGAGAACGTTATGATGCTCCTCTTTCTGGAAACCTGACTCATTTGCTTCCAAACCCCAGTTTTAGGTCTCTCTCTCTTTCTCTGTGTGTGTTTGTTGGATTTAAGTGTTGGATTTACGTATAAGCTAAACAAGCTATAGCTTAAGGCCCCATTCTCTTGGGCCCCCCAAAAAAATTAAAGGAAAAAACACTGGACATACATTTCCAAAATACAAGAGAAAAAACAAATAAAATAAAACCTATATACAGTGGTACCTCGAGTTACAAATGCCTCAGGTTACAAACTCAACTAACCTGGAAGAGTTACCAGTACCTTGAGTTGAAGAAGAAGAAGAGTTTGGATTTGATATCCCACTTTATCACTACCCGAAAGAGTCTCAAAGCGGCTAACATTCTCCTTTCCCTTCCTCCCCCACAACAAACACTCTGTGAGGTGAGTGAGGCTGAGAGACTTCAGAGAAGTGTGACTAGCTCAAGGTCACCCAGCAGCTGCATGTGGAGGAGCGGGGAAGCGAACCCGGTTCACCAGATTATGAGTCTGCCACTCTTAACCACTACACCATATTGAGAACTTTGCCCCAGGATGAGAACGGAATTTGTGTGTGGGCGGTGCAGCAGCAGCAAGAGTCCCCATTAGCAAAAGCACACCTCTAGTTAAGAAGAGTTTCAGGTTAAGAATAGACCTCCAGAACGAATTAAGTTCGTAACTTTAGGTACCACTGTACAGCAACAGTGTTTTGTGTTGTGTAGGCTTCTATGATGTAAGTAATGGGCCCCGCCTGCCAGCCTGCTCCCTAAGATATCACTATCACTATTAATATTCTTCTTCTTAATTGTATTTCACTATTAATATACTTCTTCTTCATTGTATTTCAGTTCAACAATTACTTTGAGAAAATACATATTTTGTTATGTGCAATTGGCTTTAGATACCTATTAGGTCCATAAATTACCATATAGCATGGTATATGCAACACAAAAAACCAGTGAAAAAATTGTTGTTGACAAAGGACAGCTGGACATATAAAGGGCCCCATTACCTTCAGTACTTAGGGCCTCATCAAACCTAAATCCGGCCGTGTGTGTGTGTGTGTGTGTGTGTGAGAGAGAGAGAGAGAGAGAGAGAGAGAGAGATAGTATGAGTGAGTAAACCTGCACCCTAGAAAGAGACCTAATTTTTCTGCAATTCTTTTTCAAGTGCTCATTTATATCAATAAAACAACTATTGAAAACACAATGCAAAGCTCGCTTGCTGCTTCCCCCCAAAATAGTGCCGGTTGTCGGAATGAAAATAGAACGAGAATCCCTCTGATACAGCTCCTTGCGTTTTCTCTCATTCTGGTGTGTATGGTTCCCCCCCCCCTTTTAAAATAAATAAAACAATTTCATGAGGAACAGGAAACACTGCCTGATTGGATTCCTCCCCCCTCAACATTAATATTAATATTAATAGAGAAACAGTTCTCTCTGCTGCCTTTCTATCAAAAGTCAGATAGGATGTGTTTAAGACCAAAACACCTTAGAGTGAATTGCACCATGGAACTGATACAAATTATGCCCCTCCCATCTCTGGCTTCTGCTCTCCCTGTTGCCTTCAGCTGGTCCTGCCAATGGGGGAAAAAAGCCCCACAAAACAAAACCCTGACACATCTATGAGATCTCAAATCTGACAGGGAAATAAATGCCAAGCCCGAAAAACTGCTCGGCGAAGAATCTTTTCGCCTCTGTTGTTTGCCATTCTCAGAGATTAAATTTTTAATTTGAAGCCTCCTCTTATCTGTTTAGCCCAAATTTATTGTACAATAATAACACGTTAATAAATGATGAAAGGAAATATTGCGTTTCCTTTCAAAGCTCCTTTCATAGGCTAGCCGGCGACGGGGGGAGGGGGAGTGGGGAGGAGAAGAACGGGGAGTTTAAAAAAAAAAAACCAAGAAAAGGGAAAAAGAAGAAGCAAAGTTTCATTTCATGTTGAGGAACTGAGGGATGTTTCTGGAAGGAGCTAGAAACCAGCCCCCCCCCCCCAATTGCCTCAACACAAAACCTTTGGACCCACAACCACATGGGGAGCTGCTCATTTTAGACACCTTACAAATAAAAATACTACAACACCGGAAGTGCACTGTTTATTATCTTGTCTGTTGCTTGCAGTGTTTATTCATTTAATTTTGTTTATCCTGCCTTTAGAAACACAGGGCAGACATTGCTCCCCTTCTCCTGCCCTCGCTATCCCCTCTCTTGCCTACACTTGACATCTCAACCCATCATTGCCCTAAATCAGAGCCAGTTGCTAGCTCAGGGAAATTCTCCTGCCTGTCTCCCTCTGTTCCCCACACTTCATCCTTCAACTCATCACAGCTTATAATATCTCAGAGAAGTCTCATTGCCCCACCACAAGGTAAATGGTAAGGATCCTCAATATTCCCCCCCAGGGTATCTTTGAAACCAAAACCATATACAGTCATACCTTGGTTCTCTAATTTAATCCATTCCAGGAGTCCATTTGATTCCCGAAACGGTTCAAGAATGAAGGCATGACTTCTGATTGGCTGCAGGAGCACTGGATGTCCAGCTTCTCAAAAACATTTGAAAACCAGAACAATCACTTCCGATTTTTGATTTTTCGGGAGCCAAAATGTTCAAGTTTAAAGGCGTTCAGCTTCTGAGGTATGGCTGTAGTTCATTTTTCCACACTGGCAGAATAGCTGGACATGAATGCTTGCACTGAAGTAGACTCTGGGTAAATGCTTACTAATTAGGGCTGAGTCAACTCCATTTTCCTAAACAGTTGTTGGCAGTGTGGTCAGTACCAATTATTATTGTTTACTCATCGTTTGGTGGGCCGGGGAAGTTGACCTACTCGTTTACAGCAAAAAAAATTCCTTCCAGTAGCACCTTAAAGACCAACTAAGTCAGTTCTTGGTATGAGCTTTCGTGTGCATGCACACTTCTTCAGATACACTGAAACAGAAGTTTCCAGACCCTTCTATATAGTGAGAAGGTGGGGAGGGGTATTACTCAGAAGGCTGGTGGGAATGGGTGGTTGGCAGATAGCTGTGATGAGCCTCTTGACGACTCTTAACGACTGCTTTCCTCTCACTCTCAACCGCTTGCGATTTCCCCCAGTGCCACCATCACATAGCCAACTGGATTGGATTCATATCACCACAATGTCACCCTGTTCGCTGTGCGATTCCTGACTGAGTAGGTGACTGAAGTTCAGAGGAGAAAGAAACCGTGGCAAGGAAGAAGACAATGGCATCTGAGGAAGTGGTTCTGGATAGGAGTCAGAAAAGGTGAATATTCACACAGATCACCATGGGACCCTCGGATCCATCAGGATTTGCCCTAGTTTGGCAGCCCCAGACAGACGAAGAGGAGGAGGGCTGAGAGGGAGCCAATGGAAGATGGGAAAACTGGCACCCAGGGATGGAGGAGGGAGGTCCTCCCCTTGTGACTCTGGATATCAGAGAGGGGGAAGCAGCCTAATCAGGGAGAGGGGAAGACTTTGACCAGCCAGAGGGAGGGTCTGAGCAGGAGAAGTGGGTGGCAGAGCTGAAGACAGAGGGACTAGGCACCATCTCCGTAGGTGGGACCTGTTAGAATTCCTGCTCCATGATCGCAGTCATGGGATTTTTGTCTATCACATGATCATATATGTTTTGATTCCACAGAGTGGGAAGTGATGGAGACAGTATGTTTGTGTTACTGTGTTCCATGAAGTGGGACTATTGTCCTTTGTTCTTTTTCTCTTTGCTGTCTGATGCTAGAGAGAGAGAGGGAGCCATGTTGCAGTGCTCCGTGTGTTTTTATATGTAAATAAAGTAGATTAGCCAAAATGCTGAGTTGCCAAGGTCTGTCACGCGCAAGTTGCACAAACTCTGTGGATCCCTAAGTGTGCTGGTGTCAGTTGGCATCGGTCGCTGTGATGTTCGGACTGAAGAAAGCTTATGAAGCTCCCGAACGATCGACCAGGAGGGAAGGAACATGCCAGTTGGCCATGTGTGTCTGCCAGGGTCCTACTCGGGTGTAGATGGAGCATGCATATGCATCCATGGCAGGATCACGGGATAATATAATCTCAGAAGTGATCTCACCCTGCCTTTTCTTTCAAAGCTTGGCAGGAAGGGTATGTCAGCTGTTGGGACATCTTCATCACTTCCGTGCAGTTATGAACCTCTTGCCTTGCTCATGTATGTTGGAATTTTTACTTCTGCGCTTTATCAAGGAGATAAAGAACTACACAACTTTTAGCAGCCATCTGAAGGCAGCCCTGTATTGGGAAGTTTTTCATGTTTGGTGCTTTATTATGGTTTTATATGTTCTCGAAGCCACTCAGAGCGGCTGGGGAAACCCAGCCAGATGGGTGGGGTGGTATTATTATTATTATTATTATTATTATTATTATTATTATTATTATTATTATTTCTGCTGAGCCTGTATTCCTATTAGCCTGAAATATAACAGGAATCATTTCCATCGCATCCAACTTGCTATTTTTTGTCTTGGGAATCAAAACTGTTCAACTGTTCAGCTGGAATATTTTCAGCAAAGCCTTAATATTCACGATTGCTACCAACCTCCAAACCTTTAAACTTTTCCAATAAGTGGCATAAAACATGCCAGCCTCCTCTCTCCAGACTTTATGACTGTGGTGGGCCCCATCAGATGCTGTCTAATTATTTTGGCCTGGCTTATTAAGCACATTTGGAAATTGGCTGAATTGCTTGATTTGGTTAAAAAAAAAAAAGTGGGGAAAAAAATTACATGCTACATTTAATCAGCCCAGCTTTAAGGAACAAATGTCATTAAACACCATTTAATTAGCTGTTCCTACATCCCCACTGTGTGAAAAATTGTATCCTTGACGACTACAAAACAGTTTTAAGGTCAAATGTGGAGGAATAAAAATATCGTTGAATGGCCTCTGGTAATAGACTACATAAAAGACCGGCTCATTTCCATTAATTGAAAAGATCAGTTTTGTATCAGAGTTAATCAGAATTTGACGGCTGCTGTTGGCATGGATTCTAGAGACCCAAAGCACCTAAATCTACTCTTAACCACCCCCGCTCTGAACCCTCCTCCTTTGTGAGCGCAGCAATTTGGCAATAGCATAATTTTTTTTATATATATAAAAAATGTTATCTGGTCTATTAATGTAAGAGTGCTGCGTAGCCAATGGGATGTCCTCCTGATGCAGTTGGACTACAACTCCCATCATCCCTGAGCCAGATAGCCACACAGTGCAGGATAATGTTTCACATTTAAATGTCCTTGCCATTATTTTATTAAAAAGGAAAAAGGAAAAAGCCTAGGACCCACATATCTACGGGACCGCCTCTCCTGGTATGCCCTGCGGAGGAGCTTAAGGTCCACAAATGACAACAAGTCGCAAGGTGGTTAGATTGGTCTCAACTAGGGCCAGGGCCTTTTCAGTACTGGCCCTGACTTGGTGGGACGCTCTGTCACAAGAGACTTGACATCTTTCCACAGGGCCTGCAGGACAGAGCTGTTCCACCTGGCCTTTGATTTGGACTTGGTTTGACCCTTATGTTTCCCTCCCCTTATGGTTTTGATCTATGGGCTACTTTTAAAATGAGGCTGCATTTTAAATTGTATTTTAATAAACTGTTTTTTGTTTGTTTGTTTGTTTGTTTGTCCCCCCATTAGGTTTTATTGTAATTTTATTTTGTAATTGCGGTTTAACCTGTATTTTAAATTGCCCCCCCCCATTATGTTTTTACTGTAATTTTACTGTGTTGGCTGCCCTGAAACCCGGCTTTGGTTGGGGAGGGCAGTGTATATTTTTTAAAAAAATTATTATTATTATTATTATTATTATTATTATTATTATTATTAACCACACTCTTACAAAAATAAATAAATCAGGATGTTCTACAGCAACATAAAAATATAAGCAATGCTGAACTTAGCAACATAGACCTGTTGGCAGAAAATAGTATTTAGGAGATACTGGAAAGTCATATGTTAGGGTAGGCCTTCCTCTTGTAGGCTCAAATTCATACCCTCCAGGTTATGACACACTTGCCTATTGCATGCAGTCAGGGAATACCAGCCAGGTGAGCTGGTATTCCACACCCTACACCTCCAGCTGCTCATTTATTCACAGACCCTTGTCTGTCAAGAAGGAGCCTATGTCCTCCTATGACCCAACACAGTGTGGACACCTGATTGTGCCAATGTCCCTGTTCATGTGAAAGCCTGCTGAAGAATAGTCACTGTCTTATAGGCTTCTTCATTGCAAAAGAAAGACACCTGGAGGTGGGACCAGGAAGCAGATTTGGCCAGGGCATGGGGATGGGAGCAGGGGAGGGAATCCCTCCTCAATTCTGTTCCAGAGGGTTGGGGGGAACCCAGAAGAAGATTTATGGGGTGCACAGTGGTCAACCCATGGAGAAGTGGCACAGACTGTGGGAATGTTCAGGGATGCAGGAGAGGATATATTGTTTGATTATCGCCTTTCCAAGTTGTGTAAACAAGTTCACAATTTAGCAGAGTAACATTCCCCCTTTTAAACTCACAGCAGATGTGTTTGCTCAGGCTCACTAAAGCCTCTATAATAACTGTTCTGGTATTTCCCCCTTATTCCCTCATAAAAGATAAGACACGACACTGTCTTCTATAAAAGTATAAAAATAGTTCACTCACATGCTGTTCACAATTGGATCCCAGAAGGCAGACTTGGCTTAGAAAAGTAACATACACCTGGAAACTATCTCATAAGGAGACAGTCCCTTTGTCCTCTCTTGGCTGGAGAGCATCTTTGGCTAAGCAGATGTTGCTTCTTCAACGAAAGTAGTCAGAGAGAGACGGTGTCCAGTCCTATGCTTTTGTTACCTGCAGAGGTGAGGCCATGCTCACCTCTAGTCACATGCAGAGGAAGTCTGTCCCAGCCCAGAAGGAAACAGGAAGTTTACTTGCTGGCTGGACAAAACATTCCTCCCCATGTGTAAACTCTAGGAATGTTGTACTTGACTGCTCTTGTGTTGCACACCCCACACAGACTGCACACAGAATCACTTGACCATCCCCTAACACAATGGCCTGCAGAGCAAAGAGCACCTTAGATGCTTCCTGTCACCAGTGCAGAAGGGCTTTCCCATAACGGCTTGGCCACATCAGAGCATGTTTAGGGTAGCAGCAATGAATGAAGTGTGATGGCAGCAGTTTGATGGGGGTAACAGAACATCTGGGGTATTCAGAAGATTTGCATTAAGGCGCCCTTTCTCCACTCTGCTCTTCCTGTGTATGGTGTCTAGGTGTAGGGATACTGCCTTTGTTAATATATGAAGTTCCTTGGCATTCTGTACTGTCCCAAATGATGTTCCTGCCTAAGCTTTATTCTCTCTTTCCTGCCTCCATGCTCCAGGCTATCTTAAGAATTCTTCTGAAGTTCCTGAATCTTTCCAAGCTGGCCCTTTGGATCTGCTTCAATGTAATCTGCCAGGGATTTGAGTAGTTGCTAATCCTTTATGTTTCTGAAACTCATTAGACTGATGAAAACCCAGCCTCACACACCCAAAGTAACTTGATATTGCTAAGAAGGCTTAAAAGCCTCCAATTTTTCATTAAGTCCAGTTAGTTAAAGCTATCCCTAGCAATACACAATGGAAAGCCATAGATAAAAATCCCAAGATAAAGAAATGGTTAATCAACTGCCTCTCCTGCCCATGAATAACTACAGAAAATAAACAAGGGCATACACAGAGAGCATTGCTAAGTTTGGCTCCCAGAAAATGAACTGAGAATGTGGGGTGGCATTCTTGATTAAAACGATAATCATTGTGTTGTGCCCCACAAGAAGCTCAGAATAAGATGGCTGGCGCATTTACTAAAGCAATTAATTTTAAAAATACCATGCAGAAAATTATGATGCATGACTGAATCCAGGCACAAGGGTGAAGATGTGACTGGCCTATTTGTTTTGCTGTAGGGTGTGTGTGTGTGTGTGTGTGTGTGTGTGCATGCTGTACTTGCTATATTTAAGGGTATAAAATGTGGGATGTAAAAACGTATTGCAGTCAATACAACATTCCTACAATGAGCATGCTGGGGAATGCTTTGTGCAGTGGTACCTCTGGTTAAGAACTTAATTAATTCCAGAGGTCCGTTCTTAACCTAAAACTGTTCTTAACCTGAGGTGCCACTTTAGTTATTGGGCCTCCCGCTGCCACTGCCGCACGATTTCTGTTCTCATCCTGAAGCAAAGTTCTTAACCCGAGGTACTATTTCTGGGTTAGCAGAGTCTGTAACCTGAAGTGTCTGTAACCCGAGGTACCACTTTATAACTCAGGAGAAAACCTGCTAGTTCCTCCTGAGCTGGGACAGACTTCCTTTGCATATGACTTAATGTGGGTGTGGTCTGTTCTTGGACAAAGGAGCACATGGCCTCCATGTTCTGCTCTTCTTGATCTTCATTTTTGTTCCTAAATGTTAGGAGAAGTGACTGCTGAGTCGCAGTCACTTGAGACTATTTCCCTTATGGGATAGTTCACATAGTTATATGTTGTTCTATAAATTAAGTCTGCCTTTAGGGATCTTATTGTGAACTGGATGATTGTTAGTAAACTAGTATAATAATAATAATAATAATAATAATAATAATAATAATAATAATAATAATAATTATTATTTATTTATATCCCACACATCTGGCTGGACTTCCCCAGCCACTCTGGGCGGCTTCCAACAAAATATTAAAATACAGCAATGCATCAAACATTAAAAGCTTCCCTAAACAGGGCTGCCTTCAGATGTCTTCTAAGAGTCTGGTAGTTGTTGTTCTCTTTGACATCTGGTGGGAGGGCGTTCCACAGGGTGGGTGCCACTACCGAGAAGGCCCTCTGCCTGGTTCCCTGTAACTTGGCTTCTCGCAGCAAGGGAACCGCCAGAAGGCCCTCGGAGCTGGACCTCAGTGCTCGGGTAGAATGATGGGGGTGGAGACGATCCTTCAGATATACCGGACTGAGGCCGTTTAGGACTTTAAAGTTCAGCACCAACATTTTGAATTGTGTTTGGAATGTTGATATGTTAACTTTAATAAGATGGTTGTGTCTATTCTTTTAGGAGGGATATAGAAAGGGATTTTACCAGGAATCCTAAATAGTGAGGCTCAGACGAGCCTGCAACTAGCTAACCGCTGTGTCATTTAAAAGGGGGATTGTTTAACAACTCTGCTAAGTTATAGAAGGATACCATAACATAATATACCCTCTCCTGCCTCCCTAAACATCCCCACATAAAAGCCTCAGAGACTTTTGCAGGTCTACCTTACATCCATGGTAACAGTGTATGAAGGGATTTATGCACTACAGACTACAAAGCTCATGAAGCAGTGCAACTGTAATGCGAATTTGCTAAAAACACCAGTAGGAAGTAGGGCAGCAATAAATAAGCCACGTGGAATCTGACTAAGAAAATGTGGACACTGACATTTCACACATTTTGTGTGGGGACGGGGTGGAAGCCTTGACTGCTTTCCTGAAATCTATTTTTCATTGGAATTTACCATCAACCCAAGGAGAAAAGGGATAAACGACTCAGGAGGTTATGGAAAAAGAGAAGATGGAGAATAAAGGAAGAGTGAGCCTTTCTGGAGTGTGCCGCCTTTTCCCCCACCCCCAACGTCACACAACATCTACAGGAGGCAACTTGGAAGCCTTTAAAAGAGGATTGGACATATTCATGGAGTAAAGACCATCAATGGCTACTAGCCAAAATGGCTATGCTCTGCCTCCACAGCTGGAACCAGCGATGCTTCCGAGTAGCAGCTGAGCATGTGGCTCAGACTTAGCAGATGCTCTCACACTGCTGGCATGGTGATGAGTCTAGATTCAGGTAGGTAGCCATGTTGGTCTTGTTGGAAACATGCCCAGGAAGGCCACCAACTTCCCAAGACACCGGGGCGTCTCTCCGGTGGTCCTCCCTGGCTGTAAATCTTCCTCAGTCCAGAGAGACCGGTGATAGGTGACACCTCCCTCCTGAGAGGAGCACGCTTGTCTTCTGGCATATCATAGCAGAAGAAAGAGTCAATCAGTAGCTCTGTATTACTTTATCTTACAGTCTATATACAGAGAATCCATCATAACGTCTGTGCTCATTGAGCACCAGTACAGAACAGCATCACAAAGAGAAGTGAAACTAACTTCCAACAGTACTGAGACTTCCGGTCTCACAATCTCTCAGACACATGATGCACACAAAACATAGTGCTACTGCTGGAGCAGCACGGATGGATAAAAATCCTAACAGGTCTGACGAAATATATATAAACATTAAAAAAAAAAAGTCCAGTAGCACCTTAGAGACCAACTAAGTTTGTTCTTGGTATAAGCTTTCGTGTGCATGGACGCTTCTTCAGATACACTGAAACAGAAGTCACCAGACCCTTATATATAGTGGGAGGGTGGGGTGGGGTTTTTCTCAGGAGGGTAGTAGGAGATGGGTGATTGACTCAATGGGTATGGTAAACTTGTTGATGACTGTTAACGACTGCAATAAGTCCTACAGGAAAAAGCAAGGGATAGTATGCAGATGATTAGCATATGTAATGAGACTGGAATCCAATATCTCTATTAAGACCAGGCCTCTCCATAGTTTTCAGTTTAGTGATAAGTTGTAATTCAGCAACTTCTCTTTTGAGTCTGTTTCTGATATTCTTTTGTAATAAGGCAGCTGCTTTGAGATCCTGTATTGAATGTCCTGGGAGATTGACGTGTTCTCTTACTGGTGATGAGTGGAAGAGACGGAAAAAGGAAGAGAACGTGCCCCAGCAGGTTGGAGAATAGGGAGCTACTCCCACCCTCTGTCGGGGCACAGCGGGAGTGTCTCTCACAGAGCTCTCTCTAGCAAGTTTACAGGAAAACACTCTGAGCTTCAGCTCCTCTCACGTGCCTATCTAGCAAAATGTGAATTGTTGGTTTGGCTGCTTTTCTAATTATCTCCTACCTATAGTGTACAGTGCCCCAGGTATTTCAGCCTTTCGAAGCCAAAGTTGTCCTATTTAGTTGAGCCTGGAAACAAACCAGCCTTCAGCAAAACTCAGTGCAGGTGGATGTTACTAAACCTGCGGTTGTCATGCACAAAAACACAGGCAGCCGTGCTTGACAGCAGCTGCAACCATCGAGCGGGTTAGCTGCAAACATGATTAGCCCTTGTAGGAGTTCTCGTGCATTATTCTATTCAATTAAATCTCCCTTTGTAAGGCTGGAGCATGTGACCCTTTTCCCCCTTAATGGAAATCTGCAAGAATCTATTATTACTTTTACCAATCTGCTTTCAAAAGAATTTCTCATTAGTAAATGCATTTCATTGCCAAGAAAGATTACAGCTGCCCGAATCAAATGGGAATTTCTATTGCAGACCCTGTCTTTACCTGTCCCTTTAATCTTGAAGGCTTTGTGCTTGCTTTAAGGAGACATCGGGAGATCTTTTAACAAAATGGAGTTTAGCTTAAAGGGGGGGGGGAGCATTTCTTTCCTTTTTCTTTCCCCCTACATGGAATATTTCATTTAAGAGATAAAAGGGACATTTATCCTGATTTGCCTTGGCGACAGCAACCATTTCGACCAGAAGCGCAAGGACTTGAACCGAGGCCCTGTAAAACTCAAATTCTGTTGTTTTTAATAGCTCGAGGTTGAGTAGACCTGGACTGCAACTGAGTCACTTGTGCAGGTGGCATATCAGAAATAGAGAAGGACAAAAGGAAAGAAGAGCACACGATTGTAAGCACTTTTGTTTCATGGATTTATGCTCCAAAACAGGGATGGACACACCTGCCTTTTCAGTTCTTCAATTTCTCATTTTCCTAGTCAGTTTGAACCAGTTTGCCTTAAAAAAAAAATCCTCCTTAAAAATTTATCCGCATTTTAGGGTGCATTTGTTCCAGTGCACACATTTTGGTATGCAATTGCTCCAAGTATGTACACTTTTGCAAGCCATTCTCCTGAATGGGTGCATGGTTCCTGCATGGGGGAATTGGCAAGTTGCCTTTCTAGACACAGCTGTATTCTCCCTGAAAGAAGAGGTGCACAGTTTTGGGGTGCTTCTAGATCTGTATTTGCCACTGGGAGTTCAAGTAACTTCATCATTATTTTATTTGTATGTTGCCTTTCCATAATTAATTCCAGTGCTTTTTTTCTGGGGGTACGCAGGGGTACGCATACCCTTAAACATTTTGTGAATCTAAGTTTCTTCTCGTTGAGGGGCAGTATTTCAATATGAGTAGGAAAATGAGAGTACCCCTAAACATTATTTTTTTTGAAAAAAGCACTGATTAAAACCATCCTCAAGGCGGCTTGCAACATAAAAAGATTTGCATAATTGCAGACATAACAAAAGTAGCCATAAACAATAAAGAAAGCACACCAAGAAGTACACAACCAAAGTGAACAGTGTCCACATAAATCACAATAAGACTAGAGATACAAAAAAATAATAATATCAGTAACAGCAACAAGCACCTCGAATAACCCCCTGCTAAACAGTACCTCAGTCTAAGAGTCTGTTCAGCAGTCTCAGCTTTTGTAGCTGGAGTCAATCAGATCCCAGGCCAGGTAGAAAAAGGCTTACAAGGCAGGGGGGGCAGGTTTTCCAGGACTCACAGCCAAGATGGTGCAAGATTTTGCTGAGCAGGGTTCTGGACATCTGCCCTAAAGGCTTCTCTGATGGTTCAGACCCTCCTAGTGTCCCTATTTTCCAGGGACATCACTGATTTAACCTTTTCGGTTTCTGATTTGATTCTGGAATGTCCCACTTTTCCATAGGATGTCCCTATTTTCATTGGAGAAATGTTGGCAGGTTTGGAGTTATTTGACCCCCGAGCCATCTGCAGGCAATCCTGTATGGGGAAGGTTGTTTTTGTGTGTGTGTGTTTTAAAAAAATGTTTAATGTTTTTTTAAAATATATTTTTATTAATTTTCCAATATAAAATTGTACAAATAAAACATCCAATTTATCACCAACTTCATCTTTTTGGACTTCCATCAACTCGTCCGATAATTCTCCGTCTTATTCACTTCTTTCACATTCCCTTATTAGTATTGCACTATAATAATAGCTTAATCTACCTTATTTTTTATACAATATTTTTGCTATTGATTTTTCACAAAACTTCCTGAAAACTCACAAATGTTGTCTGATCATTACATATACTTTTCATATCGTCTGTAAATTTAGTCCAGTCTTCAGTGAATTTCTGGTCTCGCTGGTTCCAGATCCTTCCTGTTAATTTATCAAGTTCTGCGTATTCCATTAATTTCATTCTCTACTCTTCAATCGTAGGTAATTCTTCTTGTTTCCAATTCTGGGCCAATAATATTCTTGCTGCTGTTACTGGACTTCAATTCTTTCTTATTAATTTCATTTCCTATTATTCCTAATAAAAATGCTTCTGGTTTCTTTACAAATGTATATTTCAACATTTTTAAAAATTCATTATATATCATTTCCCAGAAGCATTTCACTTTTTTACACTCCCACCACATATGATAAAATGTTCCCTCTTTCTCTTTACACTTTCAACATTTAAAACAAAATGTTTAATGTTTTATTATGTTTATAGATATGTTGGAAGCTGCCCAGAGCGGCTGGGACAACCCAGTAAGATGTGTGGGGTATAAATAGTAAAATTATCATTATGGAATGGGACGCCCCTATTTCCATCGGAGAAATGTTGTTGGAGGGTATGATGGTATGTCAATTACAGCAACTCTTGGATGGGGATAGGCCTGGTCACAGGGATTCATGCATTGGTAGCCTCAAAACTCCATCATTGCCATATGGTCTGAGAGGTCCAGAAGTTCCAGCTGCTGTAGAATTCTGGAACTGGACTGGTGGTGACAGACTACTGCTATCACATAACTGCAGCGTTTAGAAGCCTGCACTGGCTAATCATAGGTTCCTGGACCAAGTTTAAGGTACAGTACTTACAGTATGCGGGTGGGGCTGTGGTCTAAACCACTGAAGAAGAAGAAGAAGAAGAGTCTGGATTTGATATCCCGCTTTATCACTACCCAAAAGAGTCTCAAAGCGGCTAACATTCTCCTTTCCCTTCCTCCCCCACAACAAACACTCTTGTGAGGTGAGTGGGGCGGAGAGACTTCAAAGAAGTGTGACTAGCCCAAGGTCACCCAGCAGCTGCATGTGGAGGAGCGGGGAATTGAACCTGGTTCCCCAGATCACAAGTCTACCGCTCTTAACCACTACAGCACACTGAGCCTCTTGGGCTTGCCGATCAGAAGGTCGGCGGTTCGAATCCACACAACAGGGTGAGCTCCCGTTGCTCGGTTCCAGCTCCTGCCAACCTAGCAGTTCGAAAGAATGCCAGTGCAAGTAGATAAATAAGTACTGTTGTGGTGGGAAAGTAAACGGTGTTTCATGTGCTCTGGTTTCAGTCATGGTGTTCCATTGCACCAGATGTGGTTCAGTCATGCTGGCCACATGACCCAGAAAGCTGTCTGTGGACAAACGCCGGCTCCCTCGGCCTGAAAGCGAGATGGGCGGTGCAACCCCATAATCACCTTTGACTGGACTTAACCGTCCAGGGGTCCTTTACCTTTACTTTTTTTAAAACAAAAAACAAAACTTATGTTAATTTACAAATGCCTTAACAGCATACCCTAACAATGGGTGGACAGTAAAAGTATGCTTTTGCATTTGTATGGTAGACTTCTTTCTACATAAATCCATCAACCCCTCTGTATCCAGACAAACAAGAGGCTTATCCGAGGTCAAGGACACATTCCAGCCAGGCAAAATACACTCAAGGAAGATGTGCATCAGGACAAGGAGAGGATGTGGCTTTGGAGTTGATTAGACTTGAAGAAATTCCTGAGAGCCAGATAGAGATGATTTGGGTGCTGGGCCTGAGATTCCCCATCCTCCCTCTCATCAAGGAAACAAACAACTATTTGATTTTTAGAAGACATCTGAAGGCAGCCCAGTATAGGAAAGTTTTTAATGTTTGATGTTGCATGGTGTTTTTAATACTTTGCTGGGAGCTGCTATGAGTGGTTGGAGCAACCCAGTCAGATGGGTGACATATACATAATAAAATTATTATTATTATTATTAGTGCCTACAGACAGGAGGCCAATATGGGTCAGAGACATCATTGGCTTGTATGGATGGGACTTGGATACACCAAACCTTGGCATGAATTTAGTGAGACCCATCAGGCAAGACGGATTCCCAGGCCTTTGGTGGATTCCAGCATCCTCACTCAGATGTCTCGCCCCCTAAATCCACATAGATTATGTCCCAAATCCATTGCAAATTTCCTCTGCCCCCCCCCCCCCGCATTGGTTTTATTTGCTTTGGACAACTCTGGCTAAATCCCCTTTACAAAGCCATTTCTGGATTGTTTATTTGGCATGGGGTTGAGGGGAGAGAGACCAATTAACTGCTAACTATGTCTACAAACTGGAAAGATTTCTGAGTCACAAACATTCCTGATTTATCTTCATTTTATGGCAAGTTCTTGCCGTCGGTTTGGAGATGGATTTATTTTGCCTGTATTAATATGGGCAGCATCATTCGGTTGGATGATTAAGTATTCACGGCTGGCTATAAATTACTCTTTCTTTGCTCCAGATAATAACAGATTATTTTTCACCCCTGTATAGATGTGAATTATGAAAGATAGTGATTTCTTTAATCTCCAGAGAAGTGTACAGTGTTATGAAACGGGGTTTGTGCGTTTCGTTCTCCTTAGCCGAGGAAGAAACTGATCTCCTTCCAGGCAAACAAGGATGAACGGATAGCTGCTGTCAGAAATACCTGTCCTTTCCTTCTTTCTTTTGCTTAAATCTTAAGGAGACAAAAATAATGGATATGCATCTTTGAAACCAGCAGCAAAAACAGGTTCTCTGATTTCACTAGTCAGAATGACTGTCTCTGTTCCCTTTCCTGCTCACAGTAGCGACTTGGGACAAGGCCTCCAAGTGCCCCAGTTTTCCAGGGACAGTCCTAGAATTACAGAAGCCTTCCCGGTTTTCTGATTTGATCCCAGAATGTTCCGGTTTTCCATTTCTCTCCCCTCCATGTCTCGGAGAAGAATTAAAAGTTGTGTGTTTGTGTATGTGGAAAAGCAGAATCCTGTTTATACTGAAAATAAAACACCTGCACCAGATGAAAGAAATGATGAAGTTGGCATACAAGCCCCTTCGTATAATTTTGAAGGAAAATGTAACCAATCCACTTAAAATTCTCTAAACACCATACTTCAGCAGCCAGCAATATTTTTTTTTTATGAAACACAAGAAGTGCTTATTCCTTTGTTGTAAATTGAGCCTCTACATGTCTACTCAGAAGTAAGTCCCATTGAGTTCAATAGGGTTTACGCTCTGGTATGTTCCTGATCATTCTCACAGTTAATAATAATAATAATAATAATAATAATAATAATAATATACCCCACTATTTTCCCCTGACAGGGACTCAAGGCAGTTTACAGCTCATTCCATTTATTCCTTGAAGGTGTTGTACCTGATCCCTTCCCTCACACCTTTTTTTCTTCGCAACAATCCTGTGAGGTAGGTTAGGCTGAGAGGTTGCAATTGGCTCAAGGTGACAGATGTGTTTATGACACACATGAGTGCGGCAAGATCAGATGTGGGACAGTGTCTCTTTTTTCATCTGAGAAATTTGGTAGGGAATGTAGGGAGCAGGGAAGGCACACTGGGCAACTGCCTGGGTCCACACACTTTAGGGTTCCCCAAAATCTTAGGCAAAATCCTGCCTCCTTTATAGTGGTCTACCTTGTCTAATGCATTGCAGACAACTAAGTTTATCAACGACTTGGATGATGGACTCAAGGGCATCCTGATCAAATTTGCAGATGACACCAAACTGGGAGGGGTGGCTAACACAGAGGACAGGATCACACTTCAAAATGACCTTGACAGATTAGAGAACTGGGCCAAAACAAACAAGATGAATTTTAACAGGGAGAAATGTAAAGTATTGCACTTGGGCAAAAAAAAATGAGAGGCACAAATACAAGATGGGTGACACCTGGCTTAAGAGCAGTACATGTGAAAAGGATCTAGGTGTCTTGGTTGACCACAAACTTGACATGAGCCAACAGTGTGACGCAGCAGCTAAAAAAGCCAATGCAATTCTGGGCTGCATCAATAGGAGTATAGCATCTAGATCAAGGGAAGTAATAGTGCCACTGTATTCTGCTCTGGTCAGACCTCACCTGGAGTACTGTGTCCAGTTCTGGACACCACAGTTCAAGAAGGACACTGAGAAACTGGAACGTGTCCAGAGGAGGGCAACCAAAATGGTCAAAGGCCTGGAAACGATGCCCTATGAGGAACGGCTAAGGGAACTGGGCATGTTTTGCCTGGAGAAGAGGAGGTTAAGGGGTGATATGATAGCCATGTTCAAATATATAAAAGGATGTCACATAGAGGAGGGAGAAAGGTTGTTTTCTGCTGCTCCAGAGAAGCGGACACGGAGCAATGGATCCAAACTACAAGAAAGAAGATTCCACCTAAACCTTAGGAAGAACTTCCTGACAGTAAGAGCTGTTCGACAGTGTAATTTGCTGTCAAGGAGTGTGGTGGAGTCTCCTTCTTTGGAGGTCTTTAAGCAGAGGCTTGACAACCATATGTCAGGAGTGCTCTGATGGTGTTTCCTGCTTGGCAGGGAGTTGGACTCGATGGCCCTTGTGGTCTCTTCCAACTCTTCTATGATTCTATGAAGTTTCTCCCTACAAAGATGCAAGCAGAAGGTCTTCCACCTCCCACTTAAGCCAGATCCATATCAGACGCTCCAAGTGTCCCTGTTTTCCAGGGATGTCCCTGATTTAGAGAAGCCATCCCAGTTTCTGATTTGATCCCGGAATGTCCCACCTTTCCTGAGGACGTCCCTGTTTCCATCAGAGAAATGTTGGAGGGTATGCCGTATCAATACTTCCTGTACCTGTTCCTTTGCCAGAAGTGGTCCTTTATGTCTTGTTTTCTCCTCTGTGCATGCTCAGTTGCACAGTTCATTCAGGACACCAGATAGGCAAGAGCCATTTTGTTTTAGTAAGAGGAGAAAGGAGATTCACAGTTCCACAAATATTGTCCTTCAGCCTTTTCCACTGGCTCTGACTAGAAGCTGGAGGAGGAGGATGAAGAGGCCATGGAAGGTAACTCGGTTTTTGAGCAGAAAATCTTCTTACGGCCAGGGGAAGGCCTGAGCTCCCTTCACCCCTACACAAATGCAGAGAACAGGCTGTAATCCTGTACAAAACTCTGTGAGAATGAATCCTACTAAATACAGCAGGACTTACGTCTCAGTAAACATGCATAGGATTTCAGCCTTTTACCTCTTTTGATTAGTGTGTGGAGCAGTGGCTTTTGTGGAATGAGACATGTGGCAGGACTTATCTCCTGCACTGGCTGTTGGCAAGCACAGTTGCAAACGTCGAGGGTGCATTAAATTAACCTACAAGAGGAAACATGAGTTGACCCCATTCTTGAGCCCAAATACAAATATCCGTATAGAATTCTTTAATTTGATGATGGATGAAACAATCACCAAGATGAGAGATTTAAGCAAATGGTGCAGTTTAAGGACTGCAAAGGGCAGGAAAGATGGATATGTGTACCTTGAGGGGAGATGCTGATTCAACAGAGTGGCTGACTGAGATCAAGTGGGGTTTTTTAGGTTATATAATCAACACACACACACACACACACACACACACACACACACACTGGATACCTTGGCAGTCTTTTGCAAGTGCAATATTCAAGATATTTACTCCAATATATATGTAGTACTTTGCATTATACTCAGTGTACCTAGCTGGATTTGGTGTGAGATCTTTTCCAAAATTGAAATTGATTACACACACAAACTGTACTTTTCCGTGTATAATAATAATAATAATAATTTATTATTTATACCCCGCCCATCTGGGTGGGTTTCCCCAGCCACTCTGGGCGGCTTCCAACAGAACACTAAAATACAATAACTTATTAAACATTAAAAGCTTCCCTTAACAGGCTACCTTCAGATGTCTTCTAAAAGTTTGGTAGTTATTTTTCTCTTTGACATCTGGTGGGAGGCCGTTCCACATGGTGGGTGCCACTACCGAGAAGGCCGTCTGCCTGGTTCCCTATAACTTGGCTTCTCGTAGCGATGAAACCGCCAGAAGGCCCTCAGTGCTGAACCTCAGTGTCCGGGTGGAACGATGGAGGTGGAGACGCTCCTTCAGGTATACTGAGGCCATTTAGGGCTTTAAAGGTCAGCACCAACACTTTGAATTGTGCTCAGAAACATACTGCCCCCATGTATAAGACACCCCCTCATTTTGGGGACTCCAAATTGAGAAAATGGGGGGGATTGCCGAGTGTTGTTCAGCTTTTTGGGGGGTTGATTGCCCAGACTTGTTGAGCTTTTTTTTTTGGGGGGGGGGTTTGCCGAAAATCATTCACCTGTGGGATCAACACATCTGATTGTACGCTCATCAACAAAGCAACTAATCATCTGATCGCTCGCCAACAGCAAATGCCAATCACCCACCCAATTGCCACAACAACCAATCACCTGCCAAAACACAGCTGACAATCTCCAGCTTGCGGCAGCCACCAATCACCTGCCAAACCTCACCACTATCCATGTATAAGACAACACCAATTTTTAAGCTTCATTTTTCTATAAAAAACAAACAAACACCTAGTCTTATACACAGAAAAATATGATATATCTGCGCTCTTCTATGTCACAGGAACAACTAGCAGGATTAGCAATGATCTCAGATGTATGTAACATTGAAAAAGGTTCGGATTAGTGGTTTGACTGAAGGCTAAAAAAAAATTTCATTCAGTAAATAGGCTACCAGAGAACTGACTCTTAAGTAATTAGTAACTACAGTAGAAATAGAAATAGAAATAGAAATAATAGAAATAATAGAAATAATAGAAATAATAGAAATAATAGAAATAATAGAAATAGAAATAATAGAAATAGAGTGGTACCTTAGGTTACATATGCTTCAGGTTACATACGCTTCAGGTTACAGACTCCGCTAACCCAGAAATAGTACCTCAGGTTAAGAACTTTGCTTCAGGATGAGAACAGAAATCGTGCTCCGGTGGCACGGCAGCAGCGGGAGGCCCCATTAGCTAAAGTGGTGCTTCAGTTTAAGAACAGTTTCAGGTTAAGAACGGACCTCCGGAACGAATTAAGTACTAAACTTGAGGTACCACTGTAGAAACAGAAACAGAAACAGAAACAGAAACAGAAAAGGACATCTCTATTTTCATCAGGGAAATGTTGAAGGATTTGGACCTGAGTTATGCTATTGTGAGGGAAGGAGGGGGTGGGAACTCTATCCTCTTTCTTCATATCACATGTAATATTATATATATATCTCAAGTCTCCTCTTAATTGCCTTTTCTCGAAACTAAAACACCCAAAATGTTGTCACGTGGCTTCATGTGCTCTGTCTCCAGCAGCTCCAGGTAGGGCAGGGAGAGGCCCCTGTCTGAAACTCTGCAGTGTCACTGCCAGCCAGTGTGGACAATACTGAGCTAGACAGCCCATGCAAAGCAAAGCAGTGCTCCCATACCTTTAAGTTGTGCTGCAAAGGGGGAATTTCAGCAGACACCTGCCAAAATTCCTCGTTTGAGATTGCTGTGGCAATGGCCAGGTTCAGGGGTGGCTGCATATAAATCCTGACCTCTAGCCCGCATGCCCCTGCCCAGGAGGTCAGTTGTGATTGGCAAGATCTGGAATTGCAAAAGGCAGAAAGTACTGCTGGATTGACTTGGCAAAGACAAAAAGGCTAAGCCCTTTGTATTTGTTCCAAGTTGATGATCAAAGGCATCACACTGCCTACTAATCGCATCCCTGTTCCCGTTCTCTATGCTATGGTCCAATACTGCACATCTCTATTGCCTTCTGTGCCTCAAGAGGGCTCTGGAGCCTGAAGGAAGGGTTGTAGTTCAGTGACAGATCATCCAGGGTGCTTGTTCAAATTCTAGTTTGGCTGGGAATGTCTCCCATCCGAAGCTCTTGAGATATGCAGCCATTAAGTGTAGCTACTGCTGAGCTTGATGAACTCTGTATAAGGCAATTTCCTATATTCTTGATGTCCTGGATTAAACACACTCAGTTCTCAGAAACTGACTAAGCAAGGCTTGGCTTCAGCTCATGATGTTAGTCCTTAACAGCATATTCAGTTTGGTACCTTGAGCACCAGAATCCATTGGGAGGTGAGCTATCACCATGGACAACATTTTTGTTGTTGGCATCTATCTGTCTTGAGAGACAATGGCATGCACCTCTGGGGGTGATGTTGAAACTGCTGCATTAGCTGCATCAAAATGACCTCCTTTGGGCACAAGCCTGGGCATTGTGTGTGGTCTAGGCTGCCCAGACATCAAGACCCATCTCTTGACCTTGTTGATATGTCCCAAAGGAAATCAGAGCAGTACATTTGGCACCAGCTTGGCTGCAGGAGTTCCTGGAAGGAGGCATACAAGGTACCGTCCAAATGACTCTACTCTATTTTGTACACCTTAGCCTTTTCTTCTCCTGAAGATATCTCACAAGGCAGTGGAGGTTTAGGGTCAGTTTTTCTTCTCCTAAAAGGGATTCCTTCCCAGTTAGAGAAGCCCCATCTGCCCCATACTTCCCTCTACTTCATATGAGAAACCACCTTCTTGACTGTTGGACCCACTCTTCATCTCATCCACTCAGTCTGCCAGAGCCTTTTTTTGCATGCAGAGGAAATCCCTAACTTACTCATCAGCTACCCTCACCTGGTTTAGCCATCCAGTTGAAGCTGTTCATGGGATGTGGCCACTGTAACATGCTGACAGCTTTTAGGAGCTACAGGTGAGAGATTATGGATGACATAGCTCCATCTCTGTGTGCCATGGAAAATGAAGCTGTGACTCTCCAGGTGCTGCCGAACTACAATTCCCATCATCCCTGACCATTGGCCATGCTGGCTGGAGCTGATGTCAGTCGACAAGAGCTGGAGTTTTCCCATCCCTCCTCTAGATCGTCCACATTAGAAGATTCAACTTGGGTTTAGTTTTTCTTGTTCTTTAGGGATCCATCTGCACTATACATCTTCCATCTGCTCTATACATCTAAAGCCACATCATACCATTTTAACTATTCATAGCTGCCCTCAGATAATCCTGGGATAATTATTTGTTAAGGAGACCCCCATTGCTCTCACAGAGTCAAAATTCTCAGAGCGGTTTCACCATCAGCTCCCTCTCTGAGAATTGTGTTGGATGTTTTCTCTCTGTGTGAGAATCATTTGTTCCAGAAACAGAGAAGAACATAGAAGAAGATTCAAGAAACAGCAGAAGGCTGAGATTGTTTTGTCTATGCAAGGACATTATTTGTGGGAACTGTTCTTTGGAGATGCACAGTGTGACAGGAAGTACTGATAGCAATGTTTCTGCGTAATTTGTTGTGAGTCTCTTGCTTGCGTCTTGTGGTGAGTGAGGCAGACAGAGAGTCTTGGACTCTTGTTGGACTCTAAGCATGCCTTGACCACAGCAGTGGTGAATGTCTGTATATATTTGCTACCCATATGCTTTTATGCCTGTCAGGTAAACCTCTGCACTTGACTGAATCTTTATGGCGTCCATGAGTGTTTATTGCCTACTGTGTGTCCCTTCAACACCGAAGACGCTTCCAAGGAAGGAGCTGCGTTGAGATGTAACTCTGCTGAGTATGGATACTGGCACACACAAGCAGCGAAAGTGATGCAGGACCCAATCCTTCTAAATCATCCAGATTGATGGATTGATCCAACAAATTGTAGTTCTGCAAGGAGAATAGGAGTCTCCTAACAACTCTCATCCTGGCAAATAGAAGGGGAAGAAATGGAGGCAGTGAGAGATTTTACTTTCTTGGTCTCCATGATCACTGCAGATGGTGACAGCAGCCACGAAATTAAAAGATGCCTGCTCCTTGGGAGAAAGGCGATGGCAAACCTAGACAACATCTTAAAAAGCAGAGACATCACCTTGCCAACAAAGGTCCGTATAGTTAAAGCCATGGTTTTCCCAGTAGTGATGTATGGAAGTAAGAGCTGGACCATAAAGAAGACTGAATGCCGAAGAATGGATGCTTTTGAATTCTGGTGCTGGAGGAGACTCTTGAGAGTCCCATGGACTGCAAGAAGATCTGCTCGTCGCTTCATCCGCTCCTGCCTGACTCCGTGGGAGTCTGAGTGTTATCTGTGTAGAGATAAGATGACTGCATAAGAAACTGTAACACTCATGCAGTCCAGTAGCCTCCTTTAGTTTTTAATTTATTTGAGTTTGCAGTAGCCGTAAAAGAATAAAGAAGTTATGCTTCAGAGCTTTCGCTCGTCTGGTTCATACTCTGCTGACTTTGGTGCTGAGTTTGGTGCTCACAGCTCAAAGTTGTGGGTCCAATGCACTTAGACCTTCTCTCCCGCAGTGGAAGGTCTCTAGAAGTGCTTCCCAGCTTGTCTCGCCTAGTCGGGGCAGAAGAGGTTGAGCCCAGTCGCTGGCACCGGCTCAAAGGCGAAGCTGACAGGAAGGAGAAGCCTCGGCTGGCCATGCTGCAGCCACTCTCCTTCCTGAGCTGGGGAAGGAGGAGTTGCAGCCGGATTTGCCGGGCGCCGCAGCCGCTCTCTGCCCTAGGGGCCAGATTGACCCTGGGAATGGGGAGCTGCGGCCGGGCGCACCAGGCGGAGGTGGAACACACAGAGGGTGATCTTCTCTCTCCTTGCTCTCCAGCCCCTCTGTGGGCAGGGCACGAGGGGGGTCTCGGGGGAGGGTTCTGGTTCACACACACACACACAGATTCTGTGCCCAGAGCTACGGCCCCCATGCCACCCCCACCCCCACCCCCATGCTAATCCACTGGTGAATTAGGAAAAGAGACAACTCTTCCCTTGGGATTCCTCGAAACCCACACTGTTTTTTCTCAGTTGCTTTTCTGTTCTACAGTGGTACCTCTGGTTGCAAACGGGATCCGTTCTGGAGGCCCATTCGCAACATGAGCAGAACGCAACCTGCGTCTGTGCATGCGTGGGTCGCGATTCGCCACTTCTGCGCATGTGTGTGATGTCATTTTCCGCATCTGCACATGCGCGAGTGGCGAAACCCGGAAGTAACCCTTTCCGGTATTTCCAGGTCGCTGCAGGACGCAACTTGAAAACGTGCAGCCTGAAGCAAATGTAACATGAGGTATGACTGTATTTAACTTCTTGCAATAAGGCAGGACACTATTTTGGACAACATCTTAAAAAGCAGAGACATCACCTTGCCGACAAAGGTCCATATAGTTAAAGCTATGGTTTTCCCAGTATTGATGTATGGAAGTGAGAGCTGGACCATAAAGAAGGCTGATCATTGAAGAATTGATGCTTTTGAATTATGGTGCTGGAGGAGACTCTTGAGAGTCCCATGGACTGCAAGAAGATCAAACCTCTCCATTCTGAAGGAAATCAGCCCTGAGTGCTCACTGGAAGGACAGGTCGTGAAGCTGAGGCTCCAATACTTTGGCCACCTCATGAGAAGAGAAGACAAGACTCCCTGGAAAAGACCCTGATGTTGGGAAAGATGGAGGGCACAAGGAGAAGGAGACGACAGAGGACGAGATGGTTGGACAGTGTTCTTGAAGCTACAAACATGAGTCTGACCAAACTGCGGGAGGCAGTGGAAGACAGGAGTTCCTGGTGTGCTCTGGTCCATGGGGTTACGAAGAGTCGGACACGACTAAATGACTAAACAACAACAACAACTCTCAGCGTCCTTAACAAACTACAGCTCCCAGGATTCTTTGGGGGAAGCCATGCCATGACTGTTTATTATGATATTGCTTTAAATAGTTCAGATGGGCTCTTCTTCCAGTGCATCTCCATGAGTCCACTAACTACCCTGCTATATCCACACCTGAGCAGAACAAATAGATAGTGGTTTGTGTGTAGGGCAACAGCTGGCTCCTTACCAGCTGTTGCACTCAAGCCTCTGACAACAAAGGACATTAAAAAATGCCATAGCAAAGCAGCCAGGAGCATTAGTCAGCCTTGAAATTTGTTATAGAGTTTCTCCCCTGAAAATGCCATTAATGGCCCCGGTAATGCAAGCGACGACTACATCTGTTCTGGTGATTTATTTATCCTTAATGTAATACCGCATTACCTGTCACAAAGGGCAGCCTCATATTTCATCTTAAATGGATCCGCAAGAAAAAATGTTTTTACAGAATCATGAATTGTCGATGGCTTCCTCCGCTGGGACTGACATCTGGAAGTTTAATAGAACAGTATGTTACCTATTTCACATTTGCATAATGGCCTCCTTTGCATTCCGGGACCGGCTTGCCATTGCTTAGGCTCTCCATGTCAATCCTTGTCCAGAAGGGAAGGAATCCTTAGGATGTAAACGAAGTCACATCAAAATGAACGTAAGCATAATGGCACTGTGGAATTCGATCCCACAAGATGGAGAGATGTTCCACTAACTTGGATGGCATTAAAAGAGCATCGGAGAAATGCATGGACCATAAGCCTATTGGCCATGATGCTTGTATTATTCCTCCAGTTTGCCGGTTGCTCATCTGCTGTCCAGGTATTGTGTTTTAAAGGGGAAGGACCATCGCTCAGTGGTAAAGGACTTGTCTTGCACGTAGGAGGGTCCAGGTTCAGTTCTTTGCATCTCCAGGCAATGCTGAGTAGACCCTAAGGCCATAGCTCAGGACTAGAGCATCTGCTTTGCATGCAGAAGTCCCAGGTTTGATTCATTGGCATCGGAAAAGCTCCTGACTGAAGCCCTGGACAGCCACTGCTGGTCAGCATGGAAAATGCTGATCCCAGATAGATCAATGGCTTAGTAAAGGCAGCTTTCTGTGTTATTCCTAAAAACAGAAATCTCCAGGCAATTCTGGGTCATCCATTGGCCAGAATGACTACTCAGTCCTATGGGGTCCATTGTACAGTGGAAGCTAATCAACGTCTTGTTCCTAGTTGCCATCTTGTGGTTTATTGGGGCTGTGGTCTATTGTGTCCTACCTCTTCTTTTTTTTATGAGATATTTATTAAAGTTTAACAATTACAAAGAAACAAAAACAAACAATAACAATAAAAAAGATTACAATACTTCAAAAATACAGGAAAATACAATGCTAAAAAAAAGGAAAAAAGAGAAAAAAAGAAAAGGAAAAAAGAGAAAACCCAAAAACAATACAGTTAAACAATAACATTTAAAAACAATAATATCCAATATTTTCATATATTTCTCTTTCATTTACTTATTTCCATGACTTCCTCACGCCTCCCTTTTTGTATTCTTAATTCATAATTGTTTCAGCAAGTCCTTTCCCTCTTTCTCAGATTTTATTCCATAATTTATCTTAACGCAATTTAACCTTAGATTTTACACTTTAACCCATTAACAATCCATTTTAACTTAATTCTTTATAACCTTTCTGCTAAGACCATGTAGGTTAATTCCAGCATCTTTCTAACATTCATTAATTTTACAATACTTTTTAAAATATACTTTAAATTTTTCCAATCTTCTTCCATCGACTCTTCTCCCTGGTCTCGGATTCTGCCATTTTGTGTCCTACCTCTTCTTAAGGAAGAGGTCAACAATCTTTTTGGGTTGATGGGGACATTTGTAAAGTTGAGAGAGTGCCATGGGTAAGGTTGGGAAATGGCTGCCACGGATGGTAATGCAAAACGGCTGTTATGGCAGCATGCCACAACAGCTGCCATATCTAAAAGAACAGGAGAAAGAGAGAGGGCCTCAGAATGGTGCAGGAATGGAGAAAAGGGCATCTATTTCAGCCACCACAATGCTCTGCCACAGAGAGAAGCTCTTTGCACTTCTTGGATTAGAATGAAATGTGGACATTAGTTCAATGTAGGCTAGGCTTTGCCAATGCAAGCAGGAACTGAGCAGGAAGAGTGAAAGTATATTGTGGATTTTTGATACCCACCACATTAGCAACCTTCTGCTTTAAAGTATCAGCTGCCATCACCTACTTAAGCAGAGAGCAGTCAGACTCCCCTTCTGCATTATTACTCATCTACCCTTTGCATGATAGACTGAAGCATGAATGTTCATTTAATTAAAGGACACTCAAACAAGCAACACAAGTGCACCTCTTGCCACCCAGCTTCCATAATGACTATCCTAACTAATAGATATACTTTAGTTTCCTGCTTACCTCATTATCCCTCTATTCTCACTCTAACCTCCTAAGCACTTTGTAGGGTAGACAAGCACCCCTTTTGCTTAGGGTCAGCAGAGAAATTCAATTCAGTTTGCATTCAAAGGCAAACCTATCTAATTTGTGATTTCCAAAACAATATGCGAACCAGAAAGCAGCAACCATCCCCATAAATTTGCACTTTTGCAATTTAGTTCTCCAGCCAAGTAAAATGTACAAAGATGCATACACTAGAGCAAATGTGTGCATGAAAATGGATGTATGAGTGAAAACAACACAGCCAGCTGTGTTATATTAGGGAGAATTGCTTTGCCAAAAAAATAAATATATTAGGAAGATTGCATAAAAACATGTGCACATTAGGGGTTGGAATAACACTAAAATCCTGATCAATTTTCATGAAAATTGAAAAATAATAAATAGCAAGCTGATGTGGAAATGTGGTGAATGGAACTTAAAATGGGGAAAAAAGGAGAAAAATGAGAGAGAAAAAGATAGATTCAACCACCCCTACTTCAGCATAACCATTGTGGCAGGTTTTTTATTGCACCAAATGCAACACCATGAGCCAACAGTGTGACGCGGCAGCTAAAAAAGCCAATGCAATTCTGGGCTGCATCAATAGGAGTATAGCATCTAGATCAAGGGAAGTAATAGTGCCACTGTATTCTGCTCTGGTCAGACCTCACCTGGAGTACTGTGTCCACTTCTGGGCACCACAGTTCAAGAAGGACACTGACAAACTGGAACGTGTCCAGAGGAGGGCAACCAAAATGGTCAAAGGCCTGGAAACGATGCCTTATGAGGAACGGCTAAGGGAGCTGGGCATGTTTAGCCTGGAGAAGAGGAGGTTAAGGGGTGATATGATAGCCATGTTCAAATATATAAAAGGGTGTCACATAGAGGAGGGAGAAAGGTTGTTTTCTGCTGCTCCAGAGAAGTGGACAAGGAGCAATGGATCCAAACTACAAGAAAGAAGATTCCACCTAAACATTAGAAAGAACTTCCTGACAGTAAGAGCTGTTCGACAGTGGAATTTGCTGCCAAGGAGTGTGGTGGAGTCTCCTTCTTTGGAGGTCTTTAAGCAGAGGCTTGACAACCATATGTCAGGAGTGCTCTGATGGTGTTTCCTGCTTGGCAGGGGGTTGGACTCGATGGCCCTTGTGGTCTCTTCCAACTCTTCTATGATTCTATGACTTGCCACGCTAAGCTGATTCACCACTCCAATTTGTGCCTTGCATCACAGATCATAGTACCTGCCTCTAGGGCAATCATCCTCTAACAAACTTAACCCCCCTCGAACACCAGACCGCGAGAAAGTTCTTTGAAGTTGTTCTTTTTATGGTGCGGTAGCCCATAAAACGAAGCAATGCCCCATGCAGAAGTCCCATTTGCTGTCTCCGAAGCTCCATCCCCATTTAGTTTACATTTATGTGCATGTCTACGAGGAGAGTCTTTCTTCCGTTTGGCACCCCTCTGATGTATTGCAGCAATACATCATGAAAAGCAGCGTTCCTCTGATAATGTATTGCTGTGTTATGCCGTTAGCGTGACTTTGTTTGATAATATGCCCAGGCTATACATCTTCTGACAGATGAACAATAATGACAACAGCCTCTGTGACTGTCATGTGAAGAACGAGAAAGATGGAGCGTGCAGGGCAGAGAGGGACCCGGGGTGTGTGGTCACATTCCCAAGAGCTAAACCTGAAGCAAGGGCGGGCGCTTAATGGATATTGTTACGTGCCACCCCAATCTCTGAGTGGTGAGAGGCTGGAATGAAGATCAACATAGACTGCATTATCTTTACGATATATGGTTTTATTTACATATGTATTTGCAACCTGAGCAAACCCTAACACTAACAACTCCATATATCTTGCTTCCCCATTAGGTTTCCAGGGGAGCCCCAAAGTCTAGCACAGAGCAAACGTGCTTTTCTCTCCAATTTCCATCTCTCTCTCTCACACACAACTCCTGCTATTCTCCTACATGGCAGCCAGGTGAGGTCAGGGGGAAAGGCTCATCCATCTGTTCTATGGCACTGAGCAACTTCTTTGGACATGTTAAATTGTGGTACTTAACTAGCCAGCCAAAGCTATCACCTTGACAACGGAATTGGTTTGGCAAACTTCCTCTTATATATATTCTGTCCTCACAGATACAGACTGACCCTCCCCCTGAAAAGCAAAATACTGAGGGTGAGGAAGAAGAAGCATGAACACCACCATCCTAGTGGCACCAGTCAACTCTTACTTGAGTTTGTTTCATTGCCCCAGCAAGCTTTTGGGTTGACTCTCTTCCTCCCTTGTGTTGTTTTATTGCTTTGATGTCAATTCTGTTGCTTTACACCGGTTTTATGTTTTTGTGCTCCTTCCATTGCTTCAAGCTTTATCTAAAATGGAAAAACAGCAACATAAAACATGGTGTGTCTGTGCAGCTCAGAGGAAGAGAATAAAAACTAAACCACTGCTTCAAAAACAAGACTTTGGGCATGTCCAAAGTAGCTCCTTGGACCAAAAATTCACTGTAAATTGAATTTTATGGCAATTTCATGGCAATTTCAAGGAAGGGTGGCAGAAATCTTGGTGGAAGCGTGGCAGAAATCTATTTTTTTTCCTTTCTTCTTTAAAAAAATGGCGGCTGTTGTGCCCAATCCCATGCAGCATTTATAAGGGCAGAACTGAACTACGATACGAACAAAGGTAGCACCAGGTGCTAATGAGAGTTAGGAGATGATTATGAGAGCGATCAATTCTCATTTTGAGTATATAGCTTGAAGCCCACTGGAAGCCATGGAAAGATGATCCCCTCGGGGGCCGTATTGAGCAATTAGATTCATTATGGTGGTTTTATAACGTTCTCTGCAATGTTTGGCAGGGGCCTCTTTGGGATGAAGGCGGGTGTGGGGAGGGGAGGGGAGAAGCCATGTGATGGGCCATTGGTCTGTTCCTGCAGGGCATTCCCTCTGCGACTACAAATCAGTCCTGGCCAGCTGCACTACCTAATGGCTTGAACTAGAGAATGAGAGAAAGACCTTAGGAGAGCAGGCTGTGCTTTGTCGGGGCATTTATCTCAGCATGGAAAACAGGATACAGAAGTAATTAAAGCATCATACATTTATCATGGGGACTATAGCCACAATGGCTATGTTCTACCCACACTGTTGGAGGCAGCAAGCCGAGAAGCACAGGTATATCAAGGTGCATTTATCTAACCCTGAAGAGCTGCTGTCTCTGTGGCCACTCTGTGGCCATAGGACCACATCCATCCCCAGCGGAGGCTGGTCTGTCAGGGCAAATGAGGCATTGCCCTGCTTGTCTGCCTCTTGACTTGCAACCAGTCAGGGGATGGTGGCTGTACCTGACATTGGCTCTGGCTCTCCCTACTGTTGGGTCTTTCTGCCTTCTGCTCTATCAGATCCAGTGGGTACCACTGTGTATCTCTCAGCATCGTTTCAGGGGGGCCCACTTTGGGCTAGGTTAGACCACCTGCACACAGATTTGCATAGCAATTGCTTACGCTAATTCACATGTAAAGATATGAAGTGAGAAAGAAGTCCAATACAACAAATCTCACCCCTGGGAGGTGGTGGACTCTGCTTCCTTGGAGGTTTTAAGCAGAGGTTGGGTGGCCATCTGTCATGGATGCTTTAGCTGAGATTCCTGCATTTCAGAGGGTTGGACTAGATGACCCTTCCAGCTCTATAAGACCAGTTTTTAATTGTTTTCACGAATAGAATAGAATAGATTTATGAAAGATGTAGAAAACTTATTGATTAGACTATTTGTGTGAGATTGTATGGGGAAAATACGGAATAACAGATACAATCTTGCTTAAAATGTACGTTATATGAGAGGTGCAGTGTAAGCGATGGAAGTCAATCAATGAAATTTTATTATTGAGATATTTGTAGAATAAATTTGGAAGAAATTCTTCCAACTTTTCTTCTTTTTATCTTTATTTTTTTCTTTTTCTTTTTTCTTTTCTTCCTTTTTTCTCTTTTGTTCTTTTTTATATATGTGTGTTTATCTGAAATATGTATGTATGTATGTATTTGCAATATTTTGCTTATATTTTGTAATAATATTAAATAAATTACTTTTTAATTTATTAAATAAAATTAAATAAAATAATTTTTTTAAAAAAATTGTTTTCACAGACAACTACAAAGCCCTTTCCCTTCTTATGGCTCTCAGTCCTTAAACCCACTCCTTGGACTGGATAGCCCTTCAAACAGAGGAACATCCTCTGTCAACTAATAATAGGCTAGATTATTTTGGGGCCAGGCGATTGTTTGCATCCTCTTCAAGGCTTCATAGTGAAACTCCTGTGCTAATTAAATCCCTTTAGCTGATTTTGACAGCCTTGTTTTTTTTAAAAAAAGTGAAATGTGATATTGCATGCCATGATTGTTTTATGTAAGCTGCCTTTGAGGGCTTTGTCCTAAATTAGGCTTTCTCAACCTCGGCCCTCCAGATGTTTTTTGGCCTACAACTCCCATGATCCCTAGCTAGCAGGACCAGTGTTCAGGAATGATGGGAAATGTAGTCTCAAAACATCTGGAGGGCCGAGGTTGAGAAACATGTCCTAAATGGTGGGCTATAAAATACTTAAATAAACAAATAACTAGAAATGGAATTTTCTGAAAACCTCAGTGTCAAGCTTATCCACCCAACTTTCTTCTTCTTCTTCAAATTGCCCTCTTGCTCCTAACTGAGAAACAATTTCTCTCTCATTCAGTTAAATATATGAACAATCCTCACATATGTGTATTCTTACATCCATTATCATATGTATAATAATAAAGCAACCAGCACACAAACACATAAAATGACCCATGTAAAAATATGTACGTATGAATGGAAAATTATACTGCAGAAATATAGAACAGCATGGGGCTTGATGCTTGTTGTTGTTTAGTCGTTTAGTCGTGTCCGACTCTTCGTGACGCCGTGGACTAGAGCACGCCAGGCACTTCTGTCTTCCACTGCCTCCCGCAGTTTGGTCAGACTCATGTTTGTAGCTTTGAGAACACTGTCCAACCATCTCGTCCTCTGTCGTCCCCTTCTCCTTGTGCCCTCAATCTTTCCCAACATCAGGGTCTTTTCCAGGGAGTCTTCTCTTCTCATAAGGTGGCCAAAGTCTTGGAGCCTCAGCTTCAGGATCTGTCCTTCCAGTGAGCACTCAGGGCTAATTTCCTTAAGAATGGATGTGTTTGATCTTCTTGCAGTCCATGGGATTCTCAAGAGTCTCCTCCAGCACCATAATTCAAAAGCATGGCTTCTTTATGGTCCAACTCTCACTTTCATACATCACTACTGGGAAAACCATGGCTTTAACTATACGGACCTTTGTTGGCAAGGTCATGTCTCTGCTTTTTAAGATGCTGTCTAGGTTTGCCATTGCCTTTCTCCCAAGTCTTTTAGTTTCGTGACTGCTGTCACCATCTGCAGTGATCATGGAGCCCAAGAAAGTAAAATCTCTCACTGCCTCCATTTCTTCCCCTTCTATTTGCCAGGAGGTGATGGGCCCAGTGGCTATGATCTTCGTTTTTTTGATGTTGAGCTTCAGACCATATTTTGTGCTCTCCTCTTTCACCCTCATTAAAAGGTTCTTTAATTCCTCCTCACTTTCTGTCATCAAGGTTGTGTCATCTGCATATCTGAGATTGTTGATATTTCTTCCGGCGATCTTAATTCCGGCTTGGGATTCATCCAGCCCAGCCTTTCGCATGATGAATTCTGCATATAAGTTAAATAAGCTTGATGCTTATGTATGTATTATATGTACAATATACAAAAGTTCTTTGGGTATAGTTTTGTATGTCATCATCTGTTTATTTGCATGCCACAAATTAAGCTTGAAGAGGCTCACGACATAGAAAATAAAAACAGTGAGAGAAACCTGTTAGAAACTACTAGAAATAATCATAATCTAAACAAGTAACTACAAAAGAGAAATCTGCCCATAGAACATTGCATGAAACAATGCAAAGAAGCTAACCTAATTTAACAGCTTAAGCTAATCAAGTTTGCATAAAACAATAGAAACACACCCACTTAATTTAAAGGCTTAAGATTGAGAAAACAGTGCCAACACAAAAACTTAACAGCAGAATACAAAGCATTGCCATGTTCCAAATCAGGTGTAGGGAGCTTTTGGCTCTCCAGATGTTTCTGAACTACCGCCATCCCTAGTCACTGGCCACCCTTGCAAGGAGCTGATGGGAGTTGTAAGTTCAGCAACATCTGGAGTGCCAAGGTTCCCGTCTCCTGTTCAAGATGGTTCACTTCTGACTAGCAGTTTGGACTCAGTATAGTTAGTTGAACTCTTTGAAAGATAAAAATAAAGGAAGGAATGAGGGGTTCAGACATAAGCAGACACTCGATGTAAGAGGCTGTCCGATGATGGCAAAGTTTGATCAAGTTAGAACTGCCAAATTATATGTGAAAATCCATTTTAAGTGGGTTCCTCCTACTCGCTAACTACTCACCAGGTCCTTGCAAGACAAAATGGAGGGTTGCTGCTGTCCAGTGGAATATGTTGTGATATTGTGGCCACATCCACATCAAACATTGAAAGGTCCAGGGTCGTCTTAAGCATATCTGGCGCCGTGGTGCAAAGATCCCTTTGGTGTCCCCCCTGCCAACTCCAAAAAACAAGGGAGGGGGTGGTGGTAAATGCCCTTTGCCTCCCCCAGGGCCAGATCCCTGGCGTGGTGGCAGTGATCAAGCAGGAAAACATGCTGGCAGATATGCTCTCTGGTGTCGGGGCACGCGGGAAGGCAACCTGGGAAGGCTGCGCGCCACCTTTCGCCAGGAAGCAGGAGGAGGACAACGACCTGGATCAGGGCCATCTTTAGCAGATGCAGAGGATTGGGAAGGAAGCTGCATGCCCGCCAAACATATACTTGGCGGGGCGCAGCTGGCATGCATGTAGGGAAAGGGGATGCTGCTGTCAAAGCCGCGCAGCTCCCCCACTCGCTAGGGTGCCCCTGAGAGGCCGGCACCCTGGCGCAACGAACCACCAAGACCAATGGGAAAGGCGGCTCTGGAAAAATCTATGATACCACTTTAAGAATAATAATAATAATAAATAATAATAAATTTTATTTATATCCCGCCCTCCCCAGCCGAAGCTGGGCTCAGGGCGGCTAACCACAGTCAAAATAGTTCAACATTCTAAAAACATTCATTATAAAATTAATTAAAATCAAATTAATGGCAACCATCAAGCAAAATTCTGTGTAGGTTGCCAGAGGAGGGGGTCAGGCTGCGCCCTGACCAAAGGCCTGGTGGAACAGCTCTGTCTTGCAGGCCCTGCGGAAAGATGTCAGGTCCCGCAGGGCCCTAGTCTCTTGTGACAGAGCGTTCCACCAGATTGGAGCCGTGGCCGAGAAAGCCCTGGCTCTAGTTGAGGCCAGTCTAACCTCTCTGTAGCCTGGGATCTTTAGGATGTTTTTATTTGCAGACCGTAAATTTCTCTGTGGGGCATACCAGGAGAGGCGGTCCCGTAGGTACGAGGGTCCTAGGCCGTATAGGGCTTTAAAGGTTAAAACCAGCACCTTGAACCTGATCCTGTACTCCATAAGAACACAAGAAGATCCTGCTGGACCAGGCTGATGGGCCATCTATTCCAGCATACTGGCCACTTCCAGTCACCAGTCTAGCTGCTGCATTCTGGGTTAATTGCAGTTTCCGGGTCACCTTCAAAGGTAGTCCCACGTAGAGCGCATTGCAGTAGTCCAAGCAGGAGATAACGAGAGCATGTGCCACTCTGGTGAGAGCTGTGCTCTCCTGCCACAGTCAGATGTAGCAACATTTCTGAATAAAAGATAAAAAGGGTAAAGGGCCCCTGGATGGTTAAGTCCAGTCAAAGGTGACTATGGGGTTGCGGCGCTCATCTTGCTTTCAGGCTGAGGGACCTGGCGTTTGTCCACAGACAGCTTTCTGGGTAACGTGGCCAGCATGACTAAACTGCTTCTGGCACAACGGGACACCATGACAGAAGCCAGAGGGTATGGAAACGCTGTTTACCTTCCTGCCACAGCGGTACCTATTTATCTACTTGCACTGGCATGCTTTCGAACTGCTAGGTTGGCAGGAGCTGGGAAGAGCAATGGGAGCTCACTCCGTCATGGGGATTCAAACTGCCGACCTTCTGATCAGCAAGCCCAAGGGGCTCAGTGGTTTAGACCGCAGCGCCACCTGCATCCCTTCTGAATACCAGCTGCTGGAAACCTCAAGAGGGGAGAGTGTTCTTGTGTTCAGATCTTGTTAGCTGGTTGGCCTCTGTGGGAGCAGGATGCTGGACTTGATGGGCCATTGGCCTGATCCAGCAGTCTCTTCCTACTTTTTTAAGAGCAGGACCTCTGCAGTGTTTCTACTCCTTTATCAGCGTCCTTGGGAAATTAAAGCACTATAGAAATGCGAGATGATACATCTTAACTAAATTGCTTGTGGCTCACAATACACGTTGCTGTATTCTAATCTTTGCTCCCCATTCTCTCTTCCCCCTTACAGTTTTGCTTTCTTCATTCACTCCCTCCCGCCTCCCTCCGCTCTGTCCTCCACAGCCAGGCTATTATCTTTTTCAGATGTGGCCCATTAATTCTCTCTACGAATTCATGCACACTCAGCTTTCCACTCCTAATGACTACAGAGAAATAATGAATGCGGCCCATAGAGAAGGTTGTCTATTGTTTCACTGCCTCTTGATTGATTGATTTATTGAAATCTCTTGTACGTGTTTCTGCTGGTGTCTACATTTGATGGAATCCAGTAAAAAGAATTCCTCAGAACAAGAAGTGTCTGGGCAGCTGGGACACCTTAAAACACTTATGTTTAGATGCTGTGTAAGGATTATAATTATAGATCAGGTTTTATCATCTAGCTCCCCCAGTCATTGTGACCAATCACCAAATCCCCATTTCACACGTTCAAAACTGAAGCCAGGCAGTAGCTTAGGGATGGGGCCAGAAATTCAACCCAGTTTGCTTTTAAAGGCGAACCTATCTAATTTGAACTTTCTGAAACAATACACACACAAAAATGGCCAGCCATCCTTTGAAATTCACACTTCTTTGAATTTTGCAATGCAGCTGCAGCTTTCTGGTCAAGTAATTGTGTACAAAAATCCATATGCCTGGCAAAAGTGTGCAGAAAGGTGCCAGAATTTAAATGTATGATGTTTGGGGTGGGGCAGTGATGCTAATGCATGCCGAAATATGTATATATTTGGAGAGGTTCACATTGATAGGCCCATGAATTCTCACAGACTGATGTGTAAATGTGGGCAGCTGAACTTAAGACTGAGAAGCTGGGAGAAACTAAAATGGAAAGATCTACCCATCCATATTTGGGGCTAGAGATATCTGGGGCAGCTGGACATAGTGTTACATTCAGGTCCTGTTCTACCATGAGAACAGCATACTGGATTATATAGATGAGCTTTCGGCTTGATCTAGCAGAGTTCTCCTTACCTATCCCCAACCTTATTGCTCTGGGATTACTTGGGAGGGAGCAAAGCTGTTGTGTCGTAGCTGTGCAAAGGGTGTGTGTGCGCGCGTGTGCTTATGTGGCCCATGTCTGCCAGATTGCAGCCTGCACGATTGACAATTGTCCAACCGATACTTGATAGCAACCTGCTCAAGAAGCAACAAATGTGCCGCCCCCAGCAATCATTTGGAACATTTGTGCTGCCAAGCTTGCTCTGCTGTGTGCGACGTTCTTTGAAAGTCGCTCGCAGCTTCAAAGTTTAAGGGCCTGTTCTCCTTCGGCTGCTGTGCCATGACAGCTATTTTGAGCTTGTTATTTCACAGGTTATCATGAACTTGCAAAGATTCATTTTCGCTCTCCTGTCATCACTTTTCTGATGTGAGGTATTTCCTCCCCCCTTTTTTCTTCAGCAGTTTCATACCTTCCAAAGCACAGGAGCGGGGAGAAAAATTACATGTTGTATATTGCTTCGGGGTGAGCATAAGCACAGGGAACTGTTCCCAAGTAAGTTGCCTTTGTCTGCCAAAGCACTGAAACCTTCAGTGAGTTGAGAGCCAGTGTGGTGTAGTGGTTAAGAGCGTTAGTCTCGTAATCTGGGGAACCGGGTTCGCGTCTCTGCTCCTCCACATGCAGCTGCTGGGTGACCTTGGGCTAGTCACACCTCTCTGAAGTCTCTCAGCCCCACTCACCTCACAGAGTGTTTGTTGTGGGGGAGGAAGGGAAAGGAGAATGTTAGCCACTTTGAGACTCCTTAAAGGGAGTGAAAGGCGGGATATCAAATCCAAACTCCTCCTCCTCCTCCTCCTCCTCCTCCTCCTCCTCCTCCTCTTCTTCTTCTTCTTCTTCTTCTTCTTCTTCTTCTTCTTCCTGAGAAATGTATTGGCCTTCACAATGATGCAATTGGTTAATCGGGAGTTACTATCTTAGGAGCAGTAAGGATTTCTTCTGAGCTGTGTGGACTCATGTTTAATGTCAGGCTAGGACTGTGAAGGCTGAGGGTTCAGGTCCCAACTGAGCTGCGAAGTTTGCTGGTTGACCTTTGTCCCAATTGCCTACCTCACAGGGTGGTTGTGAGGAGGCTGCATGGTGGCTGTGAAGGGATGGACGGTGTCAGGAGTTCAGCCTACACTTGAGTAGGGTAGAGATGGCTTAATCTCAGTTTTGGTTCCTTTCGGTTTCAAGTTCAGCATTAAATTTTTAAAACCCCTAATGAAAATTAATCAGAATTTTTGTGAACATTTCTCTTGCTGTGCACATATTTTTGCATGCAATTTTGCCTAATATACACATTTTTACAAAGGAATTTCATGTAATGTCAAGTACATTACTTTCACTATTATATGCATTTCTATGCACATTTAGGGACGCGGGTGGCGCTGTGGGTAAAACCTCAGCGCCTAGGACTTGCTGATCATCAGGTCAGTGGTTTGAATCCCCACGGCGGAGTGTGCTCCCGTTGCTCGGTCCCAGTGCCTGCTAACCTAGCAGTTCGAAAGCACCCCCGGGTGCAATTAGATAAATAGGGACCACTTACCAGCGGGAAGGTAAATGGCATTTCTGTGTGCTGCGCTGGCTCGCCAGATGCAGCTTGTCACGCTGGCCACGTGACCCGGAAGTGTCTTTGGACAGTGCTGGCCCTCGGCCTCTTAAGTGAGATGGGCGCACAACCCCAGAGTCGGACACGACTGGCCCGTACGGGCAGGGGTACCTTTACCTTTATGCACATTTCACCTCAGTCTAATGTGTTTTTTGCACACCTTACTTGGCAGGAGAACTGCAGTGTAAATTTGTGAACTTCAAAGGATGGCTGTGTTCCAGTTCACATATTCTTTTTAGAAACGTCAAATTTGATAATTTTGCCTTTAAATGTGATTTTGTCCCCATTTGTGCTTTCTTCGCACACACGCACACACACACAGAAACAAAGCAGCTAATAATTTAGCAAATAGAAAATTGGGCTCAAGAAACAAGAACCTAACCACAATGCATTAGATTAATGACAACATCATCTAACACAAGTTTCAACAATTTTAATTTATGAAGAAAGCTGTTCTGCCAGAGTAATGCAAAACTAATATTTCTTCATGCAGCCTCGAGCCGGGGAAGGGAGACGGGGGTCTGCTCATTACAGGCTGAGCACGAACGAGCTGCTTGCTCTTGCTTAGTTAAAATCAGCTATAATGAGCTTTCAAGAAATCAGTGCTCAGGAAAATGACTGTATATTTATGCATCTTTGCTTGTTTGCACTTTGTAGAGTTATTCATCAGGCAATGGGCTTTTTCCGGCCAGTTCTGTAGATGTGTGTTGCCTTGCTTCCAGAATATGGAAGTGTAATCGAGGGAGTGTAATAATAATAATAATAATAATAATAATAATAATAATAATAATAATAACAACCACCCAACTGCAGCCACTGTGTTTCTCCAGCCACTCTGGGAAGCTTCTGGCACATATGAAAACATGACAAAACGACCAACATTGAAAACTTCCCGATACAAATAATATCAGGCAAAGCTCATGAAATGCACAAAACTATGGCAGGAAGGTTGCTTGTGGAGAGAGGAGCTGGGCATTGCACAATCTCTTTCTCTCTCTGTGTGTTATGAATCTCTTTGTACTCTTTGAAGAGATGTATTGTACATATACCCATGGGACTCTTGCCAGTGGAGTCTAGGCCAGTTTTCTCCCTGGTTTTTATCCTTCCCCCAATAGAACTGAATGGTCATCATTCAAAGAATCTGAGGTAGTTGTTTTATACCAGTATGGGCTTCTCTCAATCTAACATTTCATTGTCTACATTGGGGGAGTCACCAATGCAGTGCTCCCCTGAGGTTCTTGAACTGCAGCTCCAATCATCCCTGATCCCTGGGGGGTGAAGGGAGTTGGAATCCAGCAACATCTGGAGGGCCAAAAAATTCCCCACCATGGCTCTTGGGCTACCTGTCATGAAGGTATTTTGAAGGTCCTCTGAGATATGATCACCATCTTCAAATATCTATGAATTGTCCCGGAGCAACAAGAAAAGGTATGGAGAACTCTGCTGGAGCAGATCCAGTGTTTGCCAAACTCTAGTTGTTGTTGGACTACAACCTCCATCATCCCTAGCTAGCAGGACCAGTGGTCAAGGATGATGGGAACTGTAGTCCAAAAACAGCTGGAGACCTAAGCTTGAGACACACTGATCTAGTCCAAGTCCCAGCAGTGCAGGGATTTTTCACCCAATGTGGGTCTCACACCCGCGACTCTGTGATTAAGGGGTTCTTTCTCTTTTGCATTCCCACAGCCTATGGTTCTATGGAGCAAGCTTGTTTTCTCCTGCTGTGAGGATAGGACCCGGACCAATGGCTCCAAGGTAGGAACCAGTTTAGAAGGAGCCTAAACACTGACTGCTGGATTGGAAAATAACTCCAGTTAAGGTGCAAGGAAGGCTCTGCACATAAAACAAAAAAACTTTGGTTGAGTAAGTGTTTTCAAAGACTTTGGTTGGATGAAGAGATGGTGAGGTTCTGAGATGCGAGAAGATGGGAAAAGGTGGTTGGCTAGAGGAAGAAACAGCCATGATGATGTATTTTTTCCTGTATAGAGAGCCAGTGTGGTGTAGTGGTTAAGAGCGATAGACTCGTAATCTGGGGAACCGGGTTCGTGTCTCCGCTCCTCCACATGCAGCTGCTGGGTGACCTTGGGCCAGTCACACTTCTTTGAAGTCTCTCAGCCCCACTCACCTCACAGAGTGTTTGTTGTGGGGGAGGAAAGGAAAGGAGACTGTTAGCTGCTTTGAGACTCCTTCGGGTAGTGATAAAGCGGGATATCAAATCCAAACTCTTCTTCTTCTTCATAGGGGGTTTGCTAATGGACATGTTGTCACAGGCCCATTGGACTCTGTCTGTTAATGCATTACTGAATTAAATCTGACTAATTGAGAATGTGGTGTGAGCCTCTGTACTGAATCCCCAAAGGGAATCCCCACCCCCATACAAAGCAAAATGTCTTGGCCCAGCCTTGTCTCTGAGGGAGCTAAAGTACAAAAAAAGGGGGGTTTTCCTTACTGACATTAATGGCTGGCAAACGTATTATAGGGAAAGATTCTTTAAACACCTTGAAATCTGATACAGGAGAAAAAGCAGAGCAGAAATGGGAAATAGTGATTGGCAGTGGCGTAGCGTGGGTTGTCAGCACCCGGGGCAAGGCAAGTAATTTGCGCCCCCTAACCCGTGGATTTGCGCCCCCTAACCCTAACCCCCAGATGTTGCACCCCCTGCACCCCCCACGCTACGCCACTGGTGATTGGCTGAGGAAAGAAATATAACCAGCCTTGGAGAACATGTTAATATCATTTGACATTAATAATAGAAAAGTGCCTATAAAAGCGATTAAAAACAACAACAACACACTCTTTATATCCAGCCGCACAGTGCTGGCATCACGCTATTCCCAGTCCCTGGGCTGGTGTGGTTTTATCGAGATCTAGGCCCGGTCACTGTGAGTTTTGCCTCATATTTCTATTATACATTACACATCTGGGAAATAAAAGAGACACCCGTTAGATTCATCGTCGCAGATGGCCCCAGATTCTGCAGAACGCTTTAAATTACGAGAACAACAAGCCGAACCTTGCTTGCTGCGCCGAAGAAAAACTGTAGTTCAAATGGCTCGTGGGTTTGGTAATAGATGGCAGCGAGCTTCCTTTCCCGCCAAGGCAGCCAGTTGCTGTCTTAAAGTGAGGAATGAGCAAATGCCATCGATTTCCAGATACTGCCTGGCAGCTTTGGAGCACCTCTTCGTGCAATCGCTTTTCGTGTGGCCTTGGGCAAACTTGCTATCTCTTCTCCACTTCAGTTTCTCAGGAGAGGGCAACCTATCTCATAAGGTCATTTTAAAGGCGAACATGATAAACACTGGGAAAAAGCTTTTCGAGTTAAAAGGTGCCGCAGAAAATGATAAACACACACACACACATACACCACCCTGTAGTGTGTTTTCATGAGAGGTTGAGAGAAACATCTTGAACATGGCAGATTGGCAATGGGGACCAATCGCCTGGTTTTTCTTGGAGAGGAGCTTCTCTGAGCATTAGTTTTCCAGAGTTCTGAAGCAGAGAAAGCTCAGTCTCAGGAACTCAGCACCAGGAAGAAATTCAGCCTCAGGAACTGACTCCCATGGGAGACAGCAATGGCCGCCACCCCAGATGGTTTTAAAAGAAGATTAGACAACTCCATGGGGGAGAAGCTGATGGGTGGCTATTAGCCATCATGGCTATGCTCTATTCTCCACATCTGGAGGCAGCAATGCTTCTGAATTCCAGTTACTGGAAACCACAGCTCTGTGCGAGGAATAAGGGATTTCCAAACTGCTCTCAGCACCCTTAATAAACTACAGTGCCCAGGATTCTTTGGGGGAAGCTAGGGCTGTTGTTGTTGTTGGCCCAGTATACCTGAAGGAGCATCTCCACCCCCATCATTCTGCCTGGATGCTGAGGTCCAGCACCGAGGGCCTTCTGGTGGTTCCCTCACAGCAAGAAGCAAAGCTACAGGGAACCAGGCAGAGGGCCTTCTCGGTAGTGGCACCTGTTAGGATTTTTATCTCACCAGCTGCTCAGCGAGCAGCACAATGGTTGTTTATATCATGTGCGTGTCTGAGAGTGTGAGACAGGAAGTCTCAGCACAGTCTCAGTACTGTGGAAAGTTACTTTCACTTCTGTGTGAAGTGTGTTCTTCTGTACTGCTGCTCAGAGAGAGCAGACACACTGATGGAGTCTCTCTATATAGACTGTTGAATAAAGTAGTTTATAGCTACTGATTGTCTCTTTCTTCTGCAATGGGATGCCAGAGGACGAGTGTGCTCCTCTCAGGAGGGAGGGGTCGCTTATTACCGGTCTCTCTGGACTGAGGAAGATTCACAGCCAGAGGGTGACCACCAGAGAGATGCCTCGGTGTCTTGGGAAGGTGGCGGCCTTCCTGGGCGTTTTTCCAACAGCACCTGCCCTGTGGAACGCCCTCCCATCAGATGCCAAAGAGATAAACAACTACCTGACATTTAGAAGACATTCTTAATCTTTGTTGGAAGCCGCCCAGAGTGGCTGGGGCAGCCCAGCTAGATGGGTGGGGTACAAATAATAAATGATGATGATGATGATGAGGAAACACAGAGCAGTCAAATACAACATTCCTAGAGAAGAAGAAGAAGAAGAGTTTGGATTTGATATCCCGCCTTTCACTCCCCTTCAGGAGTCTCAAAGCGGCTAACATTCTCCTTTCCCTTCCTCCCCCACAACAAACACTCTGTGAGGTGAGTGGGGCTGAGAGACTTCAGAGAAGTGTGACTGGCCCAAGGTCACCCAGCAGCTGCCTGTGGAGGAGCGGAGACTTGAACCCGGTTCCCCAGATTACAAGACTACCGCTCTTAACCACTACACCATACTGGCTCTCAAGTAGAGTGGACATGTTTAGACATGAAGACGGATGTTTGTCCAGCCAGTAGATAAACTTCCTGTTTCCTCCTGTGCTGGAACAAACTTCTTCTACATGGGACCAGAGGTGGGCATGACTTTACCTGTGCAGGTAACAAAAGCACAGGAGTGGCCACCACATCTCTCTCTTCTCCATTTCGCTTTTGTCGAAGAAGCATCAGCTTGAGATGCTCTCTTGGCTTGAGAGGACAAAGGAGCTATCTCCTTATGGGATAGATTTCAAGTGTATATATTTTATAACTTAAGTCTGCCTTCTGGGATCCATTTGTGAACAGAATGAGTGAGCAAACTATTTTATACAAGACTGTGCCGTGTCTATTCTTTTTAGGAGGGAATAAAGAGGAATTACCAGGAAACTTATTTTAGAGGCTTAAGCAAGCCAGGCAAAAATGTTATCCGCTGTTTAAGTTTAAAAGGGGAATGTTACTCTGCTAAATTATAGAATTTGTTAACACAAGTTGGGAAGGATATAATTAAAAAAATATATCCTCTCCTGCCTCTCCGAACATTCCCATAGTTGTTGTTCTTGTTGTTGCTATTTATACCCCAACAAGATGACTGGGTTTCCCCCACCACTCTGGGCAGCTTACATCACATATAAAAACATAATAAAACATCAGACATTAAAAACTTTACAATACAGGCTGCCTTCAGATGTCTTCTAAAACTTGTGATGTTCTTTATCTCCTTAACATCTGAAGGGAGGGTGTTCCACAGGGTGGGTGCCACTACCGAGAAGGCCCTCTGCCTGGTTCCCCGTAACTTCGCTTCTCACAGTGAGGGAGCCAGCAGAAGATCATTGGAGGAGGATCTCAGTGTCTGGGACAGGGGTCTGCAACCTTTAAGACAAAAAGAGCCACTTGGACCCGTTTCCAAAGGGAAAAAAAACTGGGAGCCGCAAAACTCGTCATTATAAAAATAACTTTTTTGTCACTTTTTTATTATTTCTTTGTTTGACCCCTCAGAATTACTCCTCCTCATAGAAATAAACGTTAAATTAACAAGTTACCTTTTTGTGTGTGTGTGTGTGTTCTTCACTCCCCTTCAAAACAGTGATCAGCGTACATGCCCCTTACAATGTAGCGGGTGGACGGGCGGGCGGGAAGGTGACGTCAGGACAGTGCGTGACTAATGCACGCACCGCCCCCATGCGCCTCCTCCCCTCGCTAGTATCCGCCCCGGAGCTGTGGCAAAGGTGTAAAAGAGCCACATGCGGCCCCGGAGCCGCGGGTTGCAGACCCCTGGTCTGGGATGAACGATGAGGGTGGAGATGCTCCTTCAGATATCCTGGGCTGAGGGCTCTAAAGATCAGCACCAAAACTTTGAATTGTGTTCAGAAAGGGTGGTATAATACTGCTTCAACTATATAATGGCAGATGGGACATACAGTATGTTTAATCTGTAGAAGAAACAATTGAAGGTGATATGGTAGGCAAGCTTCCAAAATTTGATGGGTTGTCATGCAGGTAATTAAGCAAACGGGGTTTGGGTTGCACCAGAGGGGAGGACCTGGACCGATGAGTTCAAATTACAAGAAAAGAGATTTAGGCTGAACATCAGGGAATGTGATGGACTCTCCTTCATTTCTGAGTAAAGGCTGGATGATGACCTATCAGCGAAGCTGCAGCAGTGAGTTTCATGTATGACCACAGGGGTATTGGACTAGATGTCAATTGCAGTCCTATTCAACTTTATGATTCTATCATCATGGAAGGGGCGCAGAGCCTGGAGGCATCTAGGGATCTTATTTCAGACTGCTGGGTGGGGTAGGGTCTGTGGTGAAATGGATGTGCAGAGGGAAATCACCCCAAATCTGGCACCTAAGCCATCCTCTCCATATTTTGGAGTTTATCTCCATCACTCACTAACTCACTAAATAGCTGGTATTCTGATTCTATTAAAAAATGTAGACAATTGGAAGAAAGTCAAGAATGTATAGTCTGTGCCTTTGTTACAGAGAAGCAAGAAGTTACAGCATTTCATCCACTCCCCATCGCCCCCCTCCTGTAAAAAAAGAAAAGAAAAATAAGGCTGGCTAAGTAACTGAGCAGTAAGTCTAACTCCATGCTTCAGTAATCCAGTGCAGATGAAAAGCAAATGGATAAAAAAATCCCCCCCTCCGCACACTGTTACTTTCGTGAGGAGCATGAAAGAGAAAGTGAGGGGCACGTCTAAAATAATTTTCAATCAGACAAAGGTCATGGCCCGAATCTAGCTAATATAATGAGAAAACCTCGATTCATACTGAATTTCAAGGTGGAACATGACCCAAAAATGTTAAACAAAAAGAAATAAAAGAGCAATCTGTGCTTTCAGAGTTGAAGTGCTTGTCCAAATCAATAGTCAGCGAAAAGTTGAAAATAGCCCAGGCTGAAATCCACACCCCCCCCCCCATCCAAATTTCTCCCTGGACTTTAGGGTTCTCAATTACCGAACTTGCTGATCCTCCAGTCTTCCATTAATATATATATATATATATATATGCAGGTTTTGGTGTCCTCGGGTGTCTTCCCGTGTAAAAGTTGGGGTGTCTAGGCGACGTTTCGACGAGGTCTCACTCGTCATCTTCAGGCTGGTGCTTTCGGCTTCTTGTTACTGGAACAGAAGCCGAAAGCACCAGCCTGAAGATGACGAGTGAGACCTCGTCGAAACGTCGCCTAGACACCCCAACTTTTACACGGGAAGACACCCGAGGACACCAAAACCTGCATTCCTGTACCCGTGAAAATCTACGAAAGCAAATATATATATATATATATATATATGTGTGTGTGTGTGTGTGTGTGTGTGTGTGTGTGTTAATGCCTGGCATTAGCAACATTTCTCCAATGAAAATAGGGAAGCCTATTCCATAATAATAATACTTTTATTATTTATACCCTGCCCATCTGACAGGGTTGCCCCAGCCACTCTGAGTTGCTTCCAACATGCATGAAAACAGAATAAAACCTTAAATGTTAAAACACTTTTCTATACAGGGTTGCCTCCAGATGTCTTCTAAAAGTTGCAGAGTTACTTAACTCCATACCTTCCGACGTTTTTAGATGAAAATAGGGATGTCCTAAGGAAAAGCGGGACATTTTGGATCAAATCAGAAACCGGGGTGGCTTCTGTAATGTTTTAAAATCATTTTTCTTAGTTTTTAGTTGTTATTATTTTATATATAAGATGCCTCAAGTCGCTGTAAGGGAAAGAGGCAGGTTATAAATAAACATTATAAATAACAACAACAACAACAACAACAACAACAACAACAACAACAACAACAACAACAACAACAAATGAACCACATCACTGCAGAGTATACACTGGGAGGGGAGGAGCAATTTTTTTAAAAAAATGTTCCCTTCTGTTAAAATCTCCTTGCAAGCAGAAAACCAACACAGCAGGCAAAGGGCTGAGGCAGAGCCTTTTTGTCTGCTGTGCTCGTTTTCTATAGGCAGGGAGTTTTGTGCATGGAGGAGTTTCACCACCCTGACCGCCTCTTCCTCCGTCTCTGGACCAGACCTTCCATTCATTGCAAAATAGGTTTTTAAAGCACCACACAAAACCCATCCACTATGCAGAGCTTTGTGTCGCTTTTGCTATTCAAGCTTCCGAGCAACCCGTTATGTAGCTGCAGACTCAGGATGAAAGCCTAACGTTGGGAATACTCAGGCCAGAAGCAAGGGGGGCTGGAGGGAAGCGAGGAGGTGCGTTTTATTGAGATGAGGGGCATGTTGATCAGCGACGGCAACTGAAGAACAGGTGAAAAGGAACTGGCTTGTCAGTTCCGTTTGAAGCTTATCAGGGGAAGAAAAGCTGCAGAACCTTTTGAACAGGTTTGAAGAGCGCGACGGCAAAGAAGAAGGAGCAGAGATATATAAAAAAAATTGCTCGTAGCCGAGGGTTCTTCTCTCCCCATGGTTCAATCTGGTACAAAGAGTTACTCATCCGGCCCTTGAATCATGTTATTTTGCTTTTTTAAAGGATGGAGTACAAATAAGCAAAAGCGCACATTACTGAGGAGAGTTGGGGAGGGGGAAGAAAGGGGAAGAAAACAGAAGTCAATAGCCTGCCGGAATCTCTCTGCGAACACAAGTGGCCCTTTTGCAAGTGTCCTTTTGCACGACGGCGTCCTTCGTCCTGGGCCTCGGCATCTAATGGATGAGGCTGGCATTGAAAGCAGGCTCTAAATTGGAGAGGGCAGGCAGGTGGAGAGGCAGGGAGAGAAGTCCGCGCAAAAAGGACGAGAAAGAAGAAAGGAGCTTTGATTGTTTGTTTGAAAGCCCAAATGGATTTCAAAGACTTTATTTTGTCTTGAGCGAGAGACCCTCCTTTCCATTCAGCGCCGCAACAATAGAAGCCAAAACACACAGCTGTCAAGGCTGCGCATGGAAACCAGCTGGCAAGGAGACTGAGCATCCCCTTTTGATTATTATTATTATTAATAATAATAATAATAAGAGGCAATACAAGGCAGATGATGGGGAATAATGCCTACTCGCCAACATTTCTCTGATGAAAATAGGGACATCCAATTCCATTATTATTATTATTATTATTATTATTATTATTATTATTATTACCCATCTGACTGGGTTGCCGCAGTTACTCAGGGGAGCTTACATCATATATAAAAACATAATGCAGTGGTACCTTGGGTTACATACGCTTCAGGTTACAGACTCCCCTAACCCAGAATATTACCTCAGGTTAAGAACTTTGCTTCAGGATGAGAACAGAAATTGTGCAGTGGCGGTGCAGTGGCAGCAGGAGGCACTATTAGCTAAAGTGGTGCTTCAGGTTAAGTTGCAGGTTAAGAACAGACCTCCAGAACAAATTAAGTTCTTAACCCGAGGTACCACTGTAAAACATTAAACATTAAAAAGCTTCCCCATTTAGGACTGCCTCCAGATGTCTTCTAAAAGTTGTAGAGTTACAGTATTAATCTCCACGGCTTGAGCGGGCTCATAACTCCATAGCCCATACCCTTCAACCTTTCTCTGATGAAAAGAGGGATGTTCTAAGGAAAAGCGGGACGTTCTGGGATCAAATCAGAAACCAGAATGGCTTCTGTAAATCCAAGACTGTCCCTGGAAAATAGGGACATTTGGAGGGTCTTTAATAGCCCTTCCCTCTGCCCAACAGTACAGAATACTGCTGCATGATTACTGACAAGCCCTAACACCTGTGCTCAGAGATCTGCAATAGTTTCCAATTTGGTATTGGGCCAGGTTCAGGGTGCTATTATTGCTATATAAAGCCCTTAACAACTTGGAACATACAAGATTGTCTTACCCGGGGTTGGCAAAGTTTTTGTGGCTTGGGCCGGTTCACGGTCCTTCAGATGCCGCGGTGGGCTGGAGTGTGTCCGTGTGCGCACACACACGCATGTGCAAACGCTATTTCCGGTGCCCCTTCTGGCACGGAGGAGGCGTGCACAGCTTCCCATTGGCTGCAGGAGCTTCCTGCAGCCAATGGGAAGCCAGCCAGCATCGCAGAAGGCAGTCCCTGCTCTGCTCTGCACCGGTTTAGCGCAGCGCACGGGAGCCAACCAAGTGGGTGGTGGGGGTCCCTGAGCAGGTGGGGGGTCCATGGGCCAGTTAAATGACTCCTGGTCTTACCCCACATACGCCCACTTGACCGATTTAGTCAGTGGAACTGGCACTATTAAAGGTTCAACAAAAGACCAGTTCTGCATTTCTAAAAACCTGATCATTTAGTATAGCAGAGTCGACGCTTTGGAACTATTGACATCAAGCAGTTTTCTTCATTGTACTCTTTTCAGCACCTGCTAAAAACACCCCTTGTCTACACAAGCCTACCCAGATGCATAGAAAGTTGAGGTCATTTTAATCTATCTGTTTTAGTATTTTAAGTATTGTATGTTTTAAAGTAGGGTTGTGATTTTTTCCTGGGTTTTATTGTTTTATCATTGGTAGGTGACTTCTGCAGCCTTAACTATCTCTCCCAGTTTGACATCATCTGCACATTCGATGAGCATCCCCTCTATTCCTTTATGACAGTCATTTATAAAGATGTTGAACAACTATGGGCCCGGGAAAGAATCGTGCAGCACCCCCACCTGTTACTTTTCCCCAGGATGATGAGGAACCATTAGTGAATACCCTCAGCATAGTAGACTGCGAAACAAAGAACTCAGCAAGATGGAAAGAGGTGATATTAGTGAAGAGGAATATTGTGCTTGCACAAGGTAAATATGTAAGTCATGGGTATGATTTGTGTGTGTGTTGCTTTCGGGGCTGGGACAGTTATATGAACAAAACTTCACAAGAAAATAAAGATGCAGAGGGAATCAGGGAATGTAAACACACGTCCCTTTTCACCAGTGTAGAACTACAAATGTTCTATAAAGACCATCCCTCAACCTTATTTGAACCAAAATCACATTTAAAGTGGGTACATTCCAATCCTGCATCTCCCTGTTTCTGTAATGACACTTGTGGAGCTATTGACTTTCTTCCTGGATGCTATTTGCTGAGTGGCATTCCGCTGAAAGCTTCTGGGAGCGAATTGGTGGCGATAAATAGAAGTTTCTGAAATGTCAAGCCACTGTTAAAAATGGATTTTCATCCATTATAATAGACACCACCCTGATAGCAAGAAGGCTACCGTTCCTCCTCTGGGCAACGTGTATTCCCTCCTGTTCTTAAGCCTCTCTCCACACAGCAATGCAAGAAGTGTTTTCAGCTTATCAGAGTTTACAAAGCTGCTTGGAAGGTGAGGGAAGGTCAAGCTCAAGCATAGGCAAACTCTGGCCCTCCAGATGTTTGGGACTACAATTCCCATCATCCCTAACTAACAGGACCAGTGGTCAGGGATGATGGGAACTGTAGTCCCAAACATCTGGAGGGCCGGAGTTTGGCTATGTCTAGTCAAGCTCATGATTCCTTAGACAGTCTGTAAGTAGATATATGAATCAATGCAGCTGTCTATCTTTTGGCATCCTTCCCTGGATATTCTCACCTGATGTCCAGGTTTCTACATGGATTACAAAGGGATCTGCCCCAGTGTTGGATAAACTGGACCATAAAAGTTCACAGCACAGGGTTAGCCCACCTCCTTCCTTCCTCTGTAGCCCATTCAATCTCTTGAAAAATCTGCTCCGGCAACTTGAGGAAGCCTTGGGGGTTGTGTGGCTTACGGAGGGGAAAGTTGCTGAAAACCTCAGTTCAGAAGCTAAAGGGTTCAGAAATATTAGCTGGCAGTTTTGGCTAAAAATAAACTGGAAAACAACATCAATTTGGAAATTAGATGTCATTTGAAATAAAAGCGGTGTTGTCAATCTCTCTCCCATACCCCCATCCCAAGATTGTCACTGACGTTTTGATTTTTCTAAAAAGAAGTTTTGTCCCAGGTGTAGAAATCAAATTGACGCAGATAGTTTCTTTTGTGGGGGGGTCAGCAGGGGGAATCCAGAGCAGGCTTAATTAGCGAATCTTTTTTATCTGCAAATCATGGCATGGCCTTTGTTTGACACTTTTAAATTTCTCATTCTGGCAGTTTTTAGGTTAATTATAGAAGATGCGCAGCAGGTGGCTAGAGCTGGTGATACAGGCAGGTGTGGGGAAATTTTCAATCTATACGCATCTGCAATTATGTTGGCATTTGAGCTGCATTGACATGCAGTGTGGCTTTCTATTACTCCCCCACCTCTTGCCACTGCCTGCTGCACCCATAAGCTCCAGTGAACTACTTTGGAAATGCTGAAGTTATAGAAGTACACCCCTACGCAATAGGATAACTTAGAGATGTTCCTCCACCTTTTCAATAAACTAGAATTTTGGCATCATCCAATGAGACTTTCTTCACGACACCTAATTAAATTGAGGAATGCACTGTTACATGATGTGATGGTAAAGGTACCCCTGCCCGTACGGGCCAGTCTTGACAGACTCTAGGGTTGTGCGCTCATCTCACTCTAGAGGCTGGGAGCCAGCGCTGTCCGCAGACACTTCCGGGTCACGTGCCCAGCGTGATGAAGCTGCTCCGGCGAACCGGCACCAGAGCAGCACACGGAAACGCCGTTTACCTTCCTGCTATAAAGCGGTACCTATTTATCTACTTGCACTTAAGGGTGCTTTCAAACTGCTAGGTGGACAGGAGCTGGGACCGAACGGCGGGAGCTCACCCCGCCGCAGGGATTCGAACCGCCGGCCATGCGATCGGCAAGACCTAGGCGCTGAGGTTTTACTCACAGCGCCACCCACGTCCCATGTGGTGGTAGCCACTGTTTTAAGATTGCTTTGAAAGGTGAGTTTGGCAAATTCATGGAGGGTGAGTCTCCCAGTGGTTACTAGATAGGAGAGCTTTACCCAGCCTCCAGGCAGAATCCAACCACATACCATTTCATGGGGAGCAACCAAGGGTATTGGCTATTGTCTTCACATTGTGCCTTGATAAAGTAAAGGTAAAGGGACCCCTGACCATTAGGTCCAGTCGTGACCGACTCTGGGGTTGTGGCGCTCATCTCGCTTTATTGGCCGAGGGAGCCGGCGTACAGCTTCCGGGTAATGTGGCCAGCATGACTAAGCTGCTTCTGGCGAAGCAGAGGAGCGCACGGAAACGCCGTTTAACTTCTCGCCAGAGCGGTACCTATTTATCTACTTGCACTTTGACGTGCTTTCGAACTGCTAGGTTGGCAGGAGCAGGGACCGAGCAATGGGAGCTCACCCCATCGCGGGGATTCGAACCGCCGACCTTCTGATCGGCAAGTCCTAGGCTCTGTGGTTTAACCCACAGCGCCACCCGTGTCCCTTTGTGCCTTGATACTGTACTACAATTGTCATGGCTAATGGACGGGGATGATGGGAGTTGTAGTCCAGCAACATCTGGAGAGCATCACACTATTTCTGTCCTAGAGGATCTGATTGGTCACTATACCAAAAAGTATGCGGTCTTTAGACTGGCCCAGCAGAGTTCTTCTTATGTTCCTTTGTTCCCCTCAGTGTGCTTTGTGTTTGGGAGGAGGTTCTAGGTCTATCAAGGGTCCTTTCTCCAACCCTCTACCCTGCACCTGTCCTTTCAATGTAGGTTTGTGAGAACACTCTCACCAGAATCATGAGTGGCTGCAGTGCTGATAAAGAACCTGAAATCCTATGGGAACCACAGTGCTGAAGAAGAAGAAGAAGAAGAAGAAGAAGAAGAAGAAGAAGAAGAAGAAGAAGAAGAAGAAGACCATTTTCTTTGCTTGAAAATTACATTTCCAAAAGCGAACACTGGATTTTGGTGAAAAAAGCCTGATCGCTCTTTGAAAGACTGTAAGAGAGAGAATTAAACTGAAATCTGTACATTCAACGCATCACCAATAAATTTTAGCACTTATATTTCACATTTCAAATACTGAAAGCACGGCACACATTATCAGCAACAACCCTGCAGAGTACCTCAGCATTATTATTTCCATTTTGTAGATGAGAGGTGACAGCAGAGTGATGCTGGCTTACCTAAGGCCACCTACTGAGTTCCCACTTGAGGCGAGATTTGATCTGGGGGCCTTCAAGCTTACATCTCGTACTCTTTGCCATGCACATGGGAGAAAGTATATGTGTGCTCCCTAGATTTTCAAATGCCATATGGAGGTATCATTGAGAAATTGCTCCCTGTTGACAAGGGGCAAGGAACCTCTGTCCTGGGGTTTGAATGCAGCCCTGAAAACCTCTCAGATTGGTCCTCAAAACTTTCCCCAGGACCTGCCCCTCTTTTCCAGACTGACACCCCTTACAGGCCCTGCTCCATGACCTTCACAAATAGTGTTGCCTGGATAGAATGTGTCCTTGATCTGTGATCATGCTTCTTGCTTACCTGAATGGAGGTGTGTGTGTGTGTGTGTGTCTGTAAACCTCAGACTTTTGCACAGCTGGAATGCCACCAACTGTGCAAAGGTAAGAGTCACACATTCTGCCTCTGGCCCTGATCAACACACTCACATGATCTCCAGAAGGTAATGTGGCACTCAGGCTGAAAAAAATTCTTCACCTCCGCCATTGGTGATAATATCACAATGGGGGGCAGTAAAGGTGTTAAACAATTCTTAAGTTCAAATTCTTCTGATGAACTTTGTTGCAGACACAAGGCTATGTGAGTGTCAATATATGCAAGAACTTTGTGTGTGTGTTTTAAATTTATTTTTTTATAACAGCCAGTAAAGTGAGCAAGGCCTATGTCTGTCTTTGACCACATTTCCTTCCTAGTGGTATCACGTATTGCCAGTCATGGCCCATTTCTTCTTTTTTTGCACAAGGCCATTAATCTAATTTGTTAGGATTAATCCTAGGAAAGTGTTGCGTCCCACATTGTCTCACTTATCCCTCTTGTTTTTCACATTGTGGGCATTTTCAAAAGTATTGTAGTGTATCACCTTGACTAATATGACCTAATCTTCAAGGTGGTTGGTCAGCTCATGGCTGAATGAGTCTAAGCATTCAAGGAAAAAACCCATTTCAGTCCATTCAGCTGCTCAGTAACCACTTTCAGAAGGCAGGACCCAGCTAGGCTAATAAGTTTCCATACCCAAATCCAGGGCCTGGAAGAAATGTCCACCTGTCTTGGGTCAACGAGGCCAGTGGCTTGTCATGATTCATGGGGATACCAACCATCAAGGAGAGGTGGTGGCCCTGGTAAGAGGAGGCCATTAGTTCTTGATTCCCCAAGTCCATGAGAGAAGAGAAGCTTCGAGTGAATGGAGAGCAAGGTGGAAAGTTCAGAACCATGGACAGAGCTCCAGCCCCTAAGCCATCTCAGCAAACTCTTGGGGCAAAAAAATGAATTTCATAGCAGAGCTATATAGACATGGATTACATGTCCTACCCCCTTGAGTGCTGTCTCCTAGTCAGTTTAAGGCCTGGTGCCTTCTTCTGTAGCTGCTGGCTTTTTTGAGGTATCGGGCAGAGATTTGGTTTTGGGGTGCAATTGCACACAAATTGCGCAGTTGGGAAAAAAGTATTAGTCTGCCGTGTTGTTTTGGCTTGCAAAGTTATACCGTGTTTTATCCAGGATGCCCAGTACAATTTGACTAAAGAAGCTATCTTTAAAAAAAACAAAAAGCATTTATTCAAAGTTATAACAAAACATATTTCCCAAAAACATATCCTTATCCCCCCCGTTTTTCCTCCCCCCCCCACAAAACCCATCCTCCCACCCCACCCCACCCGACTTCCCTCAGTTCCAGTCTTTGGTTTCTCCAATAACACTATTTTCTGCATGTTACAGAATTGTGTAGATCTTCAAACTGTTTAGCTAATTATTATCAATAAAAAATTTGTGAATGTTTATTCAAAACCTGCCAAGGAGTCCAGTTCGCTTTGTTGCATCTTCAAATACTTTGTAAAAGGTTCCCATTCATCCTTAAAGTCACAGTTATCCTTGTCCCGTAACCTATATGTCAATTTTGCCAGTTCTGCATAGTCCATAAATTTTTCTTGCCATGATTCTTTAGTTGGGGTTTCTTCAGTCTGTCATCCTTCTGAAGAAGCTATCTGTTTATATCATTTATGGAATGGGAAGGAAAAGACAGGTATCAGGGGCACATATCTGTTCTTCAAGTACACCTCAAGCTTAACTTTAAGTGGAATTTGGTTGCAGATGACGGGTATGTGGAACACTCTCCCCCATCTCCAATAAAGATTTCTGACAATATCAAAACTCTTTAGTTTCCCTAAATCGTTAAAATGTTTTTACTTTAAACATTTGCTTATTCATTTGACAGGAATAATATATTGCTTAATCATCAAAACCTCTAAGCTGCTTATGTAAAGCAATATAAAATATATGTTAAAAATGACAAATAAAATCAATTGCTAAATAAACAAGTTGACTTGTTTCTTTCCCAGAAAGCTAAGTAAAATCAGTAGCTATTTTTTTTAAAAAATTCAAAGCATAATAAAATTAATTAATTGTTAAAAGACACATCAAAATTACATGTCTCGCCTAAGAATTTTTTTTTTTTTAACACAGGTGTCAAAAACAATGCCCCTGGCATTTTGTCCAACTAGGAACTCAAGGAACTAGGAACAATATTTTCTGCTCTTTTTTCTGCTGTTGAAGGAATCTGAGGGGGATCCTGATAACAGCACTGCAAATGCCTTTAGAATGATGAGTGCCAGTTGGAATTCCTGTCACTCTGACCCTCAGGGTGGATTTCAGTTTTCAGCAAACTCTCTTAGAAAACAAAGGTACCTTCCGATGGCAGTGGAGGTGAGAGGGAGTTGTGAGGCTTTGTGTCACTGTTGTACCAATGGCCCAGCAAGCCGAAACCTCCCCTTAATTTGACAGCAATGCCTTTGACACTGACATTGACTTGGGATGTAGCTGACAACTGGGAAAACAGCATTGTTCAAGTAAACAACCGGGCTTAACAAAACTGCTCAGCCTGAACGAGTGGACATAATTAGCAGGGAGCAGAGCTAATGGGATTTCGAGCCCAGAGTGTTTCAGAAGAGAGGCAGCTCAGAGGTTTCTGGACTTGCCTCCTAATGTTGCGTATGGGAGGAGTTAAGCAAAGAGGGGGGAAATAATGTGTTGGAAGACTAACATGGCCATTGTTGGTGTTAGCCTGGCTTCGTTTTATGAAGCAAGGGCTCTGAAGAGGCAGGGGACCAGGAGAGTGACCCAGAAGAGAAGACCAGTGATTTATGTGTGTCTCACCATTTGCAAGGCAGGAGCCAGAAGAAAAGGGAATGTCAGGACAGTCTGAGGTGGAGGAAGGTATTCAGGATGTGGCAGAGGAAGAAGGGACAATTCAGGCAATGGAGAGGTCAGTGTCAGCTTCGCCTTTGAGCCAGTGCCAACAACTGGGCTCAACCTCTTCAGGCCCGACTGGGAAGGCGAGCTGGAAAAGCACTCCCAGAGACCTTCCACTGCAGGGAGCAGGTCTAAGTGCTGTGGACTCACAACTTAGAGCTGTGAGCACCAAACTCAGTTCCAAAAGTCAGCGGAGCACAGCAGAGTATGAACCACACGAACGACAGCTCTGCAGTAGAACTTCTTTTATTCTCTACAGCTACTGCATAAACTAACTAAAGACCAATCGGAGACGTTGGACTGTATGAGTGTTACAGCTGCTTGAGAAGTCACCTTATCTATATACAGATAACACTCAGACTCCCACAGGCTGGAGTGGAAGAAGTGATGAGCAAAATCTGCCCCCTCCTTTCTGAAACATTGTCAGCAGATTTTTGCAGTGGGAGGGGTGAAACATCCTCAGTCAGCAGACCCCCCCCTTCCCTCACCCTACTATCTCCTAGAACCAGGAGGGGTTTGAAAAGGGAAGAGCAGGGACGACTTCCATGCAGAAGTCTCAGGTTGTGGACTCGCAATCCATCACAGGAGGGTATGTAAGCTGGAGGGAAGAAGGGGCACCGCTTCTGCTGCAATGGGTAGATAGAGCCCAGATACGTGCAGAGATGCCTAGAAGCATGTAAGTTTTTTTTTATCTTCAGTACTGTGGAAGCTGCTGTGAGTGTTTCTCTTACCAATAAAGTATTAACTATCAGACGTGTGTCTTCCTTACTTGGGATGTGCTAATCACAGCAACAAAAGGAACTTTAAGTTTTAACCAGCTCACTATGAAAAAAGAGGGCTTTTGAGTGTCCTAAATGTAGTCTGATATAATGCTTAATTGGGAACTGAGCAAGTCAGAGAACTAATAAGCTAAACATCTTTGATGACAGGAAATTAATGTTGGGACACAGCAAAAATCTGTTTTATTTGGTATTTTATGTGTTATATGACAATTTAATTAAACACCAAGGTAACCCAGGCAAATAATTCCCTTGTGAAATAAACCAAGAATGACCAACTTCCTTTAGTTGGAAGGGGTCAGGGGAGGCAAGCGCTTTGCCAATTTACATTTTATGATGCCATCATCTGAGGTTTCACCATGAAATTAATGAGATAAATCCAATCATCTGTAGCTACGTTTCCTTAATGCAGATGTGGGGTGACATAGAAAGCTGCCTTATAAGGAGTCAAACCATTGGCCCATCTACCTCAGTATAAGGTCTACACTCACTGGCAGAGTTTCAGACAAGGACTCTCTTCCAGACCCACCCAAAGATGCTGGGGATTGAAACTAGAATCTTCTGCATTCAAAGCAGATGCTCTACCACTGAACTATGGGCCTCCCTGAAGTGTAGGTGGGTTCCCATGAAGCAAGACACAGTGATAACAGCAAGAGCCTTTACTGAGTTCACAGAACTGGACAGCAGGGGCAAAGCAACAGCTTATATGCATTTCTGAAGACCTGGGCCACTCCCACTCTCAACATGATTGGCTGTCTAAACTCCCAAGCTGCGAATCAGAACTCAGAGTTTAAGGGCCAATGGCAGTGGCCGAAATCCTGAAACATTATGTGATTGGATATCGTGTATCGAATCAGAACACAGGGGTTCAGAATCCTTAATCCACACTCAAGCTCAGGTAAACACAAACCACTGAATACATAACACTCCTCATATGAAAGAGTTGGTTAATTCCTGCTGAGGATGCACAGGGCTGCTGCTCAGAGGAGCAGATGTTTATTCTTGCCAAAGCAGCTGGTGGAAAGTGGCTTCCTGGCCTCAGTGTCGCCCTGGTCGGGCTATGTCTGCTGCTTAGCAGCAGGAGGAGTGAGGGAAAGTAATAGGACATGATGAGCTTGGGCAAACGTAGGGAATTGGATCTGTCTGGTGGGCTGGACCCTTACCACCAACGTCCATTGGCCAACTTTGCCAGGTAGCTTCAAATGAGTTCACTCGCATTCCCAATGTCTGCATAAAATCCATGTTTTGACCTGCCCCACACCTGTATCTGGGCTTAGATGTAAAACTTGTCTTGGATGATGCTGCACCCTTGAAATAATGGGTGTAAGAAGGTAAAATGCTTCTGGGAAATGATTTATAATGAATTAAAGAAAATGTTGAAATATACATTTACTAAGAAACCAGAAGTGTTTTTACTAGGTATTGCAGGGAATGAGATAAACAAGAAAGAGAAGAAGTTATTTTTATACGCAGTGACTGTAGCAAGAATATTGATGGCCCAGAAATGGAAACAAGAGGAGCTGCATACGATAGAAGATTGGAGAGCCAAAATGATGGACTATGCGAAATTGGACAGAATGACAGGAAGGATTCGGAATCGATGAGATCAAAGATTTACAGAAGATTGGGAGAAGTTTACTCAATATTTGCAAAAACTAAGTGATAACCAGATTACGTTTGTAAGTTTTAAGGAAGCTCTGTGATGTGAAAATCTGATAATAAGTATAAACATTGAAATTGAAGTTACCATTATAAATAATAATAAGTAGGATTATGTTAAAAGTTATAAAATGAAGGAAGTTCAGACAAATTGAGGGAAGTCAAAAAATGGAATTAAGAGGTAATTAATAAATTTGAATGTACAATTCTGTTTTCTTTTTTTGTATTTGTAAACCAATAAAAATATAATTCAAAAATATATATGAAATAATGGGTTTGCATCTTGGGAGTGGTCCTGAATCCAACCCAACTCCTGGATGGTCAAGTGGTGAGTACCTTAGCTCGGCAATGTACCAGAAGTGTCCTTTCCTTGAAAAGCCAGACTGGGCTACACATGGTCTCTGGTGATATCCAGTAGAAGTTATTGAAATGTGTTCTATGTGAGACTGCCCTTGAAGAGTGTCCAGAGACTTCAGAGGATTCAAAACACAACTGCTAGGCTTTAGAGCACCCTTTCTCAACTTTGGGTCCCCAGATGTTCTTGAACTACAACTCACATCATCACTGGCCATGCTGGCCAGGAATGATGGGAGTTGCGTAGTCCAGCCACTTCTGGGGTCCCAAAGCTGAGAAAGGCTGCTTTAGAGCTAACCTCTGGGTGTTGCTGAACTCAAGCTTCCACCAGCCCCAGCCAACGTGGCCATGTTGGAAGCAGCATATGAAAGGGTATAAATTCCCCATCCCTGCTCTGGAATCTGGAAAGCTAGAGTACTAGTTGGATCGAGCAAGCATATTACTCTGATACTGTCCCTGCAAAAAGAGAGAGCCATTTTAATAGAAGGAATGACATCCCAGCTCTGACCCGATGAGTTTAATGTGTGTTATAATCACCATGACCTGCATAAAAGGACTAGGATGTTCTCACTCTTAGACACCGCAACTTCTGAGGCTGCAGCTGACATTATAGCAATTACCCTGCCCTTGTTTGGGGTCTCATTGTCTTTGATGAGACACTGTGTGACTGGATCCCACCACGGTACAGGAGAAATGGAACTCCGGGTGAGAGAATGCCTCATTCCGTTTCTTGCTGATCTTTCTAAATGCATCCAAATTAAATGTCATCCTATTAAAAGTGATCCATCTGAAAAGAAATATTACTCCCTCCTTTCCCCTCTTTCTTTCCAAGCCATAGAGCACCCAGGGAAAAAAAAAGGATGGAAAGGTGAAAGGGAGACAACAGTCACATTCTTCTTGGAATGATTCAGCTTTAAGTTCTAAATGAGTCACCATCACGGAATCCATAAAGTTTATAATTAAAAGTATGCAGGTGCATGAATATGGACTCAGCTTTCTCACTTGTGCTTTAGAGATCTATAAAAGCCTCAGACATTGCCAGAGTTGAACTGAATTAACCATAAATAATTCAGATACCCTGAGAATCCCAACATCTGCTGTTTTTGTAGAGATCGTACACCCATCACTATTAGTTCCATTTTCCTTTGGCTCATAGTTATTCTGCAACCGACATTTGCTAGGAGGGTGGGGAGACACTTTAAACAGGCATAGAGTCCTCACTATGTTAATTCCGAATTGCTCTGAGCCATGATGAAACATTATTCTGGGGTCATGGACTGATGTTCTGCAAGCCGAAGAGTCGAAACCCTTGACAAGAGAAAATAAATTACTTCTCAGCTCTGGGTACCTGTTGCCTTTTCCCTCTTCACAATAATATCCCATTTAAATTCTCGATTGCTTTTTAGAAATTTGTGCCCTCAAAGTATATGTAAACACATGCACTCCGTTCCTGGAGTAACATTCTTTTTAAAAAAATTTAAAAAATGGTTCTCTTTATTGTCTTCTGTTGTTAATGTGCTGTTGAGAACATGATGGGCCAGAGATTGGTGGTAGAGAAAATCCCAGGTTCAGTCCCTGACATATCTTGCTAGAAAGGTAAAAAGGTAAAGGACCCCTGGACAGTTAAGTCCAGTCAAAGGTGACTATGGAGTTGCAGCACTCATCTCGCTTTCAGGCTGAGGGTGACGGCGTTTGTCCACAGACAGCTTTTCCGGGTCATGTGACCAGCAGGACTAAACTGCTTCTGCCACAATGAAACACCGTGATGGACTGCACGTAAACGCCATTTACCTTCCTGCCACAGCGGTACCTATTTATCTACTTGCACTGGCGTTCTTTTGAACTGCTAGGTTGGCAGGAGCTGGGACAGGGCAACAGGAGCTCACTACATCACGGGGATTCGAACTGCCAACCTTCCGATCAGCAAGCCAAAGAGGCTCAGTGGTTTAGGCCACAGCACCACCCGTGTCCCGTTCATCTAGAACGATCAGCTAGAAACACCAAGAAGGGAGAGTGCTCTTGTGCTTGGGTCCTGTATGCAGGCTTCCTACAGGAGAACCACTGTGAGAACAGGATGCTGGCCCAGATGAGTCCCTGGCCTGATCCAGCAGTCTCTTCTTACATTCCCTGACATTATATATCAGTCAAGCACCTTCTCTATTGCCTCTTCAGCTCCTGTTAAAGACTTCCCTCTTTGAACGAGACTTCTAAGTGGATTTTTAAAATATCCCAGTGGGTATCCGCAGTGGATTTGATTTTATATATATATATATGTCATAGTTTTAACTCTTTTTACATATCCAATTGTTTTATTTATGCCTTTTCTTGAATTATGCAATCGCTTCGTAGGAATGTCGATTCATAAATGAACTAATAACGATCGTGGTGCCGAAATGAGGGTGGATTCCACTTTTTCGCTCATTTTCCCAGAATAATTTGACATCCAGTCTCCGCCAAATTATTTTGTCCTCTGTTTGGCATTGCTGATACATATTGATAGATTAGCTTGTTTACAAAGGCAGTGGCTCAGCAGATTCCAAAAATTGCCGCAACGTGGCAGTTGACAGTGACTCACCCGAAGTACGAAGGATGGTGGGGTAAAGCAGCTCATCATATGCCAACTTTCCACCTCTCCTGTCCATCCTAAAAATGTGTATTTGTGTGTTTTGCTTTTTGGATCAGTCAGGGGGAAAAACATGTAGCTTTCCACCTACTGACACACCTTATTGTTTGCAGTGCACAGACATTAGCTAACAGGAGAAGCAACAGTTTTCATTGCACGTCTTTTAAATAGTTGGGAAAGTGGGGAAATAAACATCTTGGATTGACACTGATACATAGGTACATGAGACACTTGCAAAGCATAGTGTTTCAGAAGCCATTTTTGATAAATGATATTTCCTTTTCAACAACTGGCCTGCAAAAGGAAGGCAGTGTCATTTCTAAGTGAATCCAAATTGATCAACACTATTAAGAAGTCATTTCAGCTCCCTGCAACGTTTTGTCTGATTCTAAAATTGAGCACTTAAAATGTATGGCTTGTCCAAAGGCATAATGAAAACATTACAACCCCCCCCCCTTTTCTTCCTTCAGCAATAACGAGCTATAAATAAAGCTTCAAAACCTCTCACGCTGGAAAAGGAATACAGAAGCACAAGTGGTGGGAGAGTATCATATCTGAAGTTGGAGCAAAGCTAGATCAGCATGTGAGATGTCTTTGTTGGAGAGCCTCAAAATGTGTGGGTGAAAGACAATGCTGTTCGTTAATGATTTTGTTTATACTGCCCTTCTGTCAAAGAAACTGGAGCAGGCGTGTAGCTCACAGATGTAGAATGTCCCAAGTTGGAGATCCCTGGTATCTCCAGTTAAGGATCATGGAGGGCAGGCATAGTCCTACCATTACACCAGGTGTGGAGAACCTTGGTCCTCCAGTTGTTATTGAATGACAGCTCCCATCACACCCAGCAGCAAGCATGGTCAATGCCTGAGGATGGTGGGAGTTGTATTTCAACAAAACCGGGAGGGCTCAACATTCTCCAGCACCGGATTAGGTGGAATGTGGAGGTGCATAGAGCTAACAGAACAGTGTGTGCAACGTTATCTGCCTTAGGGACATAGGTATTCAAGAACATCCTTTATCCCAAATCAGGCCATTGGTCCACCTACCTCAGTATTGTCTGCAATGTCTCCAGGATATCAGCTAAGGGACATTCTCACCTCTACCTGGATATGCCAGAGATTAAACATGTGGCCTTCTGCATGCAAGGCAGATGTGTCACCGCTGGAGGATACTGTCCCATAACTAAGGATGAAGTAAGCTTCAAGTGTCAGTTTTGATGGCTTTGGGGCATGGATTGGGAAGAGGTGCCATCTTGCTCTTTGCCCAAGGCAGAAAAATGCCTTAGACCCGCCCTATCAGGGTGGTGAATGCTTGGAGCAGGGATGGGTGCCTCAGGGCTAACCCCCTCTTCTCTGCCATCCCTTCTCTTTCTCTCTGACATCCATTTCTCTCTCCCTTTCTGTTTCCTCTTTTTTTCCATGCCACCTGCATAATAATAATAATAATAATAATAATAATAATAATAATAATAATAAAAGGCCAAGTCTCCCCACCCCTGTGGGGCCACAGGGGTGGCCCCAAAGGGATGCCTTTGCCCTCACCTCCTCAGAAGCTGCCCTCCACTGCTGCCACCACCCACTGTTGTCACCACTACCACCTGATGTGACTGGAGATACCTCAGGGAAGCCCTGGAGTACTGAAAGCAGTGTGTGGCGGGAAAGAAGCTGGAGGGGAGCAGAGGGGGTGCAGAGGAGGAGGTGGTGGCAGCAGCAGGCAACAAACACTGAAGGTGTCAAGCAACACACTCCTTGGGGGGGGGGGAGATCTGCCACCCCTCCCAGTTTTCTGCAGCTGCCTGCCTGTGATGACGATGACTGCCTCACCAAGCTCCATGGGTGCACCAACTCTGCAGGACCTGTACCTGTGTGCAAGATAGTGGGTTGTGGTTTCCACTTTGCAACAATGACCATGTTCCCTAGGACCTGGGATGTTCTCATGCAGCTGTGGTCCACCCAGTTCATCTGCATGCACAGTTGCATGAAGAACAAAGCCAGCCTCTCCAAGTCACAAGAATCAACAGCCACCTTTATTTAAGACTGTGCTCCTCCTATGCATAGAAGACGAAGAGTTTGGATTTGATATCCTGCTTTATCACTACCCTAAGGAGTCTCAAAGCGACTAACAATCTCCTTTCCCTTCCTCCCCCACAACAAACACTCTGTGAGGTGAGTGGGGCTGAGAGACTTCAGAGAAGTGTGACTAGCCCAAGGTCACCCAGCAGCTGCATGTGGAGGAGCAGGAAATCAAACCCGGTTCACCAGATTACAAGTCCACTGCTCTTAACCACTACACCACACTGGCAAGCCCCATTTAACTTACTGAAACGTGTTCCCATGCTAGCATGCATTGGCTTTAGCTACACATGTCTCCTGCAAATACAGCCTGGGTGGTATTCAATCAAGATTTACCCAGTGTAGACCCATTGAAATTAATGGACGTGATTAAGTAAGGTGCATTAATTTTAGTGAGTCTACTCTGAGTAAAACTTAGTCAAATACCACCACTTAGTTGAATAGGCACCAGTAAAAAAAAAAATCTTACTCCACTTATCATAGACCATATGTAACTACAATTAGATTCTGCCTATAAATTCCAAAGCACGAGTCTTTATCAAGAAGAGACTTTTGGCACTTGGTCACCTTCCTGCCCCCCAAGGAAAAAAGAAAAAGAAATTTGGCACTTAATTTAGTGGTGAGGGAGAAAGTGTCACTGGTGCTCAGATGAATAACCTCCCTGGGTTGTTTAAATAGCACCCTTTTCTTTTCAATATTAATTGTGGTGGAGACCAGGAATAGTAAATACCATTCTTCCTTCTATAAATCAGCTTGACACATTGTGGCTTAGACGAAATCTATCCATCAGTGGTCATCAGGAATTTAATTAATGCAATAGAAAGGCAAAGGGAAAGGGAAGGGATCTGGAAAGATTTTGCACAGATGTCTGAAGAGCCTTGTTAGCTGCTAAAATGGGAGCATATTTCCGCTGTCAAAATACTTTCCTAAGCCATCTTTCTGACAAGCTTATTGCTTATTCTTATTTCTAAATTACAAAAGAGGACTTTGCAGTCAGGAGGGAGTTGCGGGGAAGGAGCTGCTGGGATTCTGTGTCAGCAATACTGAGCTAGACCAATGCTCTGAGCAGCCTCCCATAACAGCCCATAACACCCCATACACCCTATACCCTCCTAATATAAAATAAATGACACACACACACACACACACACACACAGAGAGAGAGAGAGAGAGAGAGAGAGAGAGAGAGAGAGGCATAACCCCAATATTGGACATACAATCTAAAAAATGAAGAACAGAAGGGAATTGGAAGGTCAAAGAGAAAGAACAGTTTGACAATTCCAGAACGGAAAAATGAGCTCTTAATCGGTACTGGAAGTATTTCAACCCAGACTGAGCTCCCTGTTGTGGGTGTTCTGGCTAGGATATGGGCAGATGATGCGCTAGGAGATGAAAGGAGGACAACAGCACCAGGACAGCACAGACATGTTCACAGGCGATGTGGGCGGCGGGACAAAAATGGAAGGTGCTTTTTGACATTCGCAAGAAAGGAGACAAGACATGGTCATTGTCAACAGCTTCTGTGGCAACTGGTAGGTGTTGCTGACGAAGCAGCTCCACCAATGCATGCTACCTGAGATCCCTTTAGTTCCATGTTGTTGACCCTCCAAGGGGTATCCTCTCTGAGATTGATCTTGAGAGTGACATCCCTTCCCCCACCACACATTTGGCTTTAGATTTCATCATAGACCTTTGGGACAACTGTCCTCCATCCTTGGTGCATGGGGAGCCTGCTGCATAATTAATGTCAACGGGACAAGGGGAAAAGGATGTGCCATTCTCCTAAGAGAGAAGATGCCGCAATAAATACGGAGACCGCAGTTCAAGGGCTGTCCTAGTTCTTTCAGTCGGCACATGGAACACCTACTCATGTCAAAAGGAGTTGTGCGCAGGGATGTGGAGCAGTGCATTGCCCTCGGATACTATTAGGAAGATTGAGATTATGCACAGATTGTCTGAGAGACAAAGTCCAAGCTAAACTTCAAGCCAAGCATAGCCTAGCTTTAAAGGCGAGGCGAGAAAAAAGGAAATCACAGGAAGACAAGAAGTATTAGTATTCACTGGGGAATGTGATGAAGCAGGGAGAGAAATATCCTTATTTCCGAACCATAGATTTATCTTTTTATTAGAAAGTTACATTAGAAAGATAGGCAGCATGAGGGAGATGATTCTGCTGGTTGTCATTTTTCATGGGAAGGGCTGTAGCTCAGACGTAGGGCACATGCTTCAGAAGCAAACGGACCCGGGTTCAATCCCAGGTATCTCTAGGTTGGGCTGGGAAATCCTTGTGTTTGAAATCCTGGAAAGCCAAATGCCAAGCAGCTAGGCTGTTACAACTGATTTCCCGTGTTCCTAAATCCTATGGAGGTTACATTCTTTGGACTGTGATTTGAACTTGCTCATCTTATATTTCTTATATCAGTCATGTGCATTTATCTGTGTAGATGTTTACATGCTGTCCAACAACAAAGGTTTGCCAACAGTGCCCGGAAAAGGCGACTCAGGGTCTGGGTCAGTGTATTTAAAAGGAAGTGACCCTTCCAGTAACCTCATTCTCTAGCCTAATTATCAAAAGTAGGTGAGATGATGAGCCTGGGTCTGGAATGTACCACTCTAGATTGCAAGTGCAGGAACCACATTGTCCTGTGACTAACCTGTGATGCCCTCCAGGTATGGTTGGACCCCAAGACCCACCAGTCCCAATGGCCAACCAGTCCCAATGGTTCAACAACATCTGGAGGGCCACATTTAGTATAGCTGAATGCTTCTCCACACAGACACACCACTATGTTGTTCAAAAGGGCAAGATCTATTGCCAGTACATGCAGTAAGCATTCAATCTCTCATGAGTGTGGGGGTAACATTATTTTTCAGCTTCTGAAAATATTTATAACAAACAATTACCATATAAACTACTCTCTCAAGAAGTAGTTCATGCATATACAGTCAAACATTAAGCAGCTTTGTTCAACAGTTTAGAGTTGATAATATCAGTTAGCTGTCTCCTACTCTCCATCTTAACAGATTGTCCTAGGGTGAGTCTTGTGGTCATTATCAAAGCTAGCCCTGAATCAGGTCGTATCACCTGTTCCATAACAGAAGGAACATCGTCAAGTGCCAGTTTCTAAAATAATTGTATGGGCTTGCATATCCAGCACATATGGAAATATAAATCTAACTGTTGACATTCTCTACAACATAAATGGCTTGCAAAAGCTGGTGTGGTGTAGCGGTTAAGAGCAGTGGACTTGTAATCTGGTGAACCGGGTTCGCTTCCCTGCTCCTCCACATGCAGCTGCTGGGTGACCTTGGGCTAGTCACGCTTCTCTGAAGTCTCTCAGCCCCACTCACCTCACAGAGTGTTTGTTGTGGGGGAGGAAGGGGAAGGAGATTGTTAGCCACTTTGAGACTCCTTAGGGTAGTGATAAAGTGGGATATCAAATCCAGACTCCTCCTCCTCCTCTTCTTCTTCTTCTTCTTCTTCTTCTTCTTCTTCTTCTTCTTCTTCTTCATCATCTTCAGGCACAGCACACCAGCCCCATTTTATTCAAGAGCAGCAGCTCCTGTGTTCTCAGAAACTAGTTTCACATGGCTCAACAAGTAGTACAAAACCCATTCCATCACCAACCAGTTTGGTGTGCATTTGTCACAATATGCTTTTGAAAGCCTTCTCTGGAGGTGGCTGTTAAGTAAATATTTTTCTTAAGTGTTGGAGAGATATTATGTACATAATTGTCAATTAGATCAAAATCTATCATATCGCTGGTGATATAAAACAAATAGTTCATCTCATGGATCAATACACATTGACTTTTCAGCGCCAAACACTCTCAATCTACAAAGTTTGGGATGCTGTTTTTATTTGCTGGTGTATGTTAAGCATTAATGCTTTATTGTCAGCTTTTCCGCAACCCAGACATGGAATATTTTAGCTTCTTCTGCTTTCGGAATGTGAGATACATTGTGGTTGCTTCTGCATGTCGCTCTGCATGAGAGCCAGTGTGGTTAAGAGCTGTAGTCTCGGAATCTGGTGAACTGGGTTCGTGTCTCCGCTCCTCCACATGCAGCTGCTGGGTGACCTTGGGCTAGTCACACTTCTCTGAAGTCTCTCAGCCTCACTCACCTCACAGAGTGTTTCTTGTGGGGGAGGAAGGGAAAGGAGAATGTTAGCTGCTTTGAGACTCCTTCAGGTAGTGATAAAAAGCGATATCAAATCCAAACTTCTTCTTCTTCTTCTTCTTCTTCTTCTTCTTCTTCTTCTTCTTCTTCTTCTTCTTCTTCTTCTTCTTCTTCTTCATGGCGTTTTAGACATCTACTTCCCATAAAACTAAACCACAGTAACAGACTCTCCAAGTGTCCCTATTTTCCAGGCACAGTCCCAGATTTACAGAAGCTGTCCTGGTTTCTGATTTGATCCCATAATGTCCTACTTTTCCTTAGGATGTCCCTATTTTCACTGGAGTAATGTTGGAGGGCATGGTAGGACATTGCTATTTCCATCAGAGAAATGTTGGAGGGTATGGAGTTATCCAACCCCCATACCATCTGAAGGCAGCCCTGTACAGGGAAGTTTTAAAATGTTTAATGCTCATTATGTTTTTATATATGTTGGAAGCTGCCCAGAGTGGTTGGGGCAACCCAATCAGATGGGTGGGGTAATAATAATAATAATAATAATAATAATAATAATAATAATAATAATGGAATAGGATTCCCTATTTTCACTGGAGAAATGTTGGAGGGTATGCTGTAACCAGTGGGCAGCCTGTGTCCTCCACCCAATGTTGTTGGACTACAGTTCCCATAATCCCTGACCACTGGCTACATTGGCTAAGGTTGACGAAATTCCCATAATCTCTATTGGCCCTGTTGGCTGAGGCAGATGGGAGTGCAGTATTTTCTGGAGCTGCTGCACTCTGCCTAACGGTAGGGTGAGACCTTCAGAAACAAGTGCAGAGGAGGATGCTTCTCTTGTCTTAATGTTAGGACCTATTTTACCAGTTCGGGACGTGGGTGGCACTGTGGTCTAAACCACAGAGCCTAGGGCTTGCTGATCAGAAGGTTGGTGGTTCGAATCCCTGTGACGGGGTGAGTTCCCATTGCTCAGTCCCTGCTCCTGCCCACCTAGCAGTTCAAAAGCATGTCAAAGTGCAAGTAGGTACCTCTTCGGCAGGAAGGTAAACGGCATTTCCATGCACTGCTCTGGCTCACCAGAAGTGGCTTAATCATGCTCGCCACATGACCCAGAAGCTGTCTGCTCCCTCAGCCTATAGAGGGAGGTGAGTGCACAACCCCAGAGTGGTTCATGCCTGGACCTAACAGTCAGGGGTACCTTTACCTTACTTTACCAGTTCCACTTAAAACAACAAAATCATGTAATTTAACCCCAGAACCCAGGAAGTAACTTGGGTGAGGATTATTTCAAAAGGATCCTTGCTCTTGAACATGTTTTGAAACCACAACAAACCAGGGCCTACATATTTCCGGAGAGCTTGAAACCGAGGGCTCATTTCTTACATCTGGCGACGTGTGGAACTTTACTGTCCCTTCAGTTAATTAGTGAATTTCTGTCCACCCTGGTCAATATTTATAGCCACTGTCAATAAATCACAGGAATTAATTTGACTCAATGGGACAACTTGTGAAATCAGATTATGCTCAGCGGCAGCAGTTCAGTCCCAAGATAATTAGCTGTCTTTGCACCTTCCAGCTCTGGGGACACTGGAAATGAAGACATCGTCTTTAAAAGGTATCATTATTGCTAAGCAACATACCAGGAATCTCAAGTCTCCAAACTTTTCCCCCTCCTGTTGTCTACATCAAGCTGGTGTACCCTTACACCTAGAGATTTAAGTCTCTTCATCTCTAATCGCTGATTAATAATTGTCAAAGCAATCCTAAAGCAGATTGTAGTTGTGGGTTGGTGGGGGAGATCCTGGGGTGGAAGAACCGCCACTTCCTATGTCCTGCTGGGCCAGGGAAGCAGGGCAAACTTTTTTGGGAAAGGAGCTGCCTTGTAAGGATATTGACCATTGGTCCATCTAACTCACTGTTACACTGACTGGCTGCAGCTTTCCAGAATTTCCAACAGAGGTCTCTCCCGGCCCTAGCTGGGGATTGAATCTGGGACCTTCTGCATGCAAAGCAAATGTTCTACCACGATGGCCCTTCCTCTATCTTTGCATGTCCTAAATTCAATGCATTTGACCCCCCCCCCAGCACCTTCCAACTCAAGTTAGGAATGAAAGATCCAGCAGCAGTTCTGAGATGCAGCCAGCTTTACAAAAGTGGTAACAGCTATAAGTAAGATCACACTTTCTGCCTTCCCATCCTCTTTCCTCCCATCCCAGTTGATTCCAATGGGAAGTAATTTTGTACACCAGCAGAGGTTTTTTCGGGATGTTTCAGTGAAATGAGTGGGTTCAAGGTCCTGCAGATCCACAGCTTTTCATAACAGACAGACAGACAGACAGACAGACAGACAGACAGACAGACACACACACACACACACACACACACACACACACACACTGCAACACCCAGCTTTTGGCCTTATCAATGGTGGCAGTACCTCTGCCATTCTGGGGGTCTCCCCCCATGGATCTTCGTCTCCATCAGGTCCATAGCATCTTATGGGATTTGCTCTATTAGTTGTCTTTTCCAGTGGTCCTTTACCTTTACCCTATGAGCTAGAATTCCCCCAAGCAGCTGACTTTGATACAGCTTCGGTGCAACTCTAGAACCACCAACATTAAAGCCATTTCCCCATTTTGTTTGCCTCAGATATTATGTAATGTAAACCAGGATGATCTCTGCTGGTGACCCAGTGAGAGGGGATTCGTGGGAGCAACTATATCATTGGCCCAACTCCACCTGCTATTCTGCAGATCAGGAAGGCCATCAAAAGTAGCAATCAGGTTCAGCAGGAATACCCCTTTCCTAAGAGGCCTGGATTGAGTTTGGGTGATAGGTGACGTACAGAAATCATCACAGTTTTAACTGGGAAGGGAAATGAAAAGAGAGCCTTGTTCACTGGGCTTTCAATTTAATTTCTCCGGAAGGTGATAGATCAAGATCTTTCTAGGGACGACTTGCAGTTTAAGCATTTAAGAGTAATAATTTCAGAATAAAAATTCTGCAAAATTAGAATTAGTGCAATACGGCTGCCAACTGTACTCTAGCATCTGCCATGTTCATGAAAATGAGATGCAAATTATTCTAATTACATACAACTATAATATGCAATTTAGCTGCAGCTCCCAAACTCATTACGTAGTTCCACGGTGGCTTGGGGCGATAAACAGGTTTTGAATGGACACTTTCCATCTATTAGTGGCTATCACAAAAGAACAGCCTTCATCTTCTGAGCCAATGTACCTCGGACTACCAGATGCTGAGGATTAACAGGAGCAGATGGGTATTGCCATGATGCCCAGCCTATGAACCTCCCTGTGGCATCTGGCTGGTCACCATCAGAAGAAAAGAGGATGAGTGAGAGATGGTTGCCGGTTCATTTCCGGGCCCAATTCAAGATGTCTCCATCCCTATGACCTTCACAAATGTGAAGAGGAGGATCTCTTGGTAGTTCCACCACCCTCAGAGGTGTGGTGGTGGTCTAGCAGAAACAGTTCCTAGGTTGTGGAATTCCTTCATCACAGAGATGCATCTTCATTCATTATTTTCTAAGGTACATTGAAGATGCACTGCTTTATGGTGGACTTTGACATCTGAGATGCCTGTTTTAAGGTTTTGCTTTATTATTGAGGGGTTTTTCTGTGGCAGCCCCTAAATTTTGGAAATCCCTCCCCACTGACATGAGTCTAGCATCTTCATTGTACAGCTGTTTGTGTTATTGTTTAGTCATTTAGTCGTGTCCGACTCTTCATGACCCCATGACCAGAGCATGCCAGGCACTCCTGTCTTCCGCTGCCTCCCGCAGTTTGGTCAGGCTCATGTTTGTAGCTTTGAGAACACTGTCCAACTATCTCGTCCTCTGTCGTCCCCTTCTCCTTGTGCCCTCCATCTTTCCCAACATCAGGGTCTTTTCCAGGGAGTCTTCTCTTCTCATGAGGTGGCCAAAGTCTTGGAGCCTCAGCTTCAGGATCTGTCCTTCCAGTGAGCACTCAGGGCTGATTTCCTTAAGAATGGATACGTTTGATCTTCTTGCAGTCCATGGGACTCTCAAAAGTCTCCTCCAGCACCATAATTCAAAAGCATCAATTCTTCGGCGATCAGCCTTCTTGATGGTCCAGCTCTCACTTCTAAACATCACTACTGGGAAAACCATGACTTTAACTATACAGACCTTTGTTGGTACAGCTGTTACTGTGTGCTAAAAATTCACCTTTCTTACCCTGTAAGGTATCTTGTTTTGTAGGACCCATATCTAGTGCAATTTACCATATCTAGTGCAATTTACCATATCTAGTGCAATTCACCAGACAAAGAGATGCCAGAGTTCACTAGAAACTTCTCCCTTGTTCTCTTAGAATGGCAATGGTGCCCACTGGAGAGATGCACCTGAGCTCTGGCTGGGAAAAAAATAGCCCTGTCCGTATCTTTTATTGAGGTTCCATTTGGAATGGTTTTAATTGTTTTTATCACCTGTTTTTTAAATTGTATATTCCACTGTTGTAATGCCACCATGGAAATGCAAGGTGGCATAATCAGGACTTTTTTTCCAGGGGGAACTTGATAGAACTCAGTTCCGGCACCTCTCTGGTGAGTACCATTGCCATTCTAAGAGAAGAAGGGATGCATTCATGGTGAGTGCCATCACCTCTTTTTGTAGAAAAATAGCACTGGGGTAAGCAATCTTGTAAATAATCAAACAAATACTTCCATCAATCTAAACCAGCTTGAAATTCTCATTTAAGCTGCATCTGACCACTGCTTAGGTTTCCCTCTACCAAGTTTGGGCATCTTACTCTGCTCACATTCACCATTTTAACAAATTATTGGAAGAGAGCTTGCATAATGGAAATTATTTGGGAAGCATTGCAGCAGAATTACAGTGACTCAGTAGCATCTGTGCTGTAGTCCTGCCCGCTGGCTGACTTCAACAAGGAAATGATTTAGTTCTCGTATGTATGGAGAATCCAGTCTTTGGGAATTCTGATATGAACTGACTATGATCTGCATCTCCTAGGTTATTGTGAGAGCTGCGTCACAGCTACCCACTGGCTTGTGTCCTTCCCGAATGTTCCAGCACACTTTTATGTGCAAAAAAAGCTATTTAAAATGTGTTCTTAAAAGTACATGTTTAGAAATGACTCGTATTGGCCGAGAGTCCTGGAAGACCTGCTCCCTGCCTTGCAGGCCTTTCCCCACCTGGCCTGGGAGGGTGGGGCCCCGTCTGACTGGGGCCTCATCCAAACATCTGTTTGTCCTATGCCTTGAAAGCACAGGTCCAAGCAGTCCCCCCCTTGTCTGGTTCCTTTCCCTGGGAAAACTGGCTCTTTAGTGCTAAATTGGAGCAAACATCAATGTGGTGAAAACCCGAATTGCTATTTGCTCTGATTGAGTGTTTGTGGCATTTGCCCATTCATTTAGAAAATGTCTGTACAGGGGGGCGAGAAAGGGTTAAAAATGTAAACCAATAGGAAAGCCGGAGGCGGAGCCTACCTGTTTATAAAAGGGCTTAGCCTGAGGTTTGAGTTAGTTGTTGGTGGGTAGTTGGTTGGTTTTAGTGGGTTGGTTGATTGGTTGGGAAAGGCAATTGGAAAAGCAGTTGGCAGGCAGTTGGAAATAGAGAGACAGTTACTGCAGTAGGTTCTTGTGTGAGGGGAGGTAGAAGAGATAGAGACAGGATAAAATAAGACTAAGAAGGTAAAGAGTAACAACGTTTGGAATGCAGTTAAAGTTTGTTTGTGTCTGCAATAAACTACACTCTTCTTTATTAACTTGAGAACCTGACTGAGACGAAGTGATTTACCGGGCAGGACCTGGTTGGTGGCAGTGGATTAGTGGTGTACAGGTCAATAGTCTGTGAGACGACCGGGGTTCCGTACGAACGCCACAGTTCTAAACAGCAGTTTTCCCTAAGGGGAAGCAGTGGAACAGGAAGAAGTTTTGACAGTAAGTTCTGACAGTGGAACGGTCTCCCTCAGGAGGTTGTGAACTCTTCTTCCTTGGAGGTTTTAAGCAGAGGTTGGATGGCCACCTGTCATGGATGCTTTAGCTGAGATTCCTGCATTACAGAGGGTGAGACTAAATGGCTACAGACCAATTAGCCAACACCCCATATCTCATGATGCTGACTCATCACATGCCACAGAATCAGCATTTCCACTAAGCACAGAGTGTTAACTCCTTGATACCCACAACACTCCAGCAGATGGGAGATCACAATCCACACATGAAGGGGGTTGCTTAGGATGTGTGGTGGGCTGTGGCAGACACTCTGGGCCCACCATGGACACAAGCCATAGTATTAAGGACACAAAGGCCCAGTTATACCCTTGGAATCCTGCCATTTAATGAAACACGTCAATGATGGCTGAACTGCTATTCAGGATGCTTCTCAACTTTTCGTGCACTCACTATTTTATAGCTCAATATTTCCCACACTACAGCTGCATTTCTGGGGGTGCATTATTCCCAGGTTCCTTAAAAGCAGTGCTCAGAACTAGCAAGTTTCTCCATGTGCTCAGTCTTCATTACCTTGCCCAGGCGCGACAGGCCATGGACCATTTGTAATACTATTCCTTGCTGTGTTTTGCTTCCCTCCGCCCCCTGTAAAACATCTAGTCTAATAAAAGGACCTTTCGAGATACATTTCATCTTGAGCTTCACTCCTCAGCGAAACTCTGATGGCTATTATTCTTGCTAAGGCAGAGAATGTCTTCTAGATCTGCACAGGTTTCTTGCAAATTACTGGGACATTTATTTCAAGAAGCCATTCATCATAATTCCCCTATTCATCTCCACTGTCCTTTAGCTACTTTCAAGTTGCTGCTTAATGTACACTTCAGCTTCCTTCCAAGAGAAAATGTCTTGCAGGGGAGAATATTTAGTACCTAGATTTAATGCCCTTTAGATGCTGTGACAAACTTTAAGTCCATTTATCTCAATGGCTCTGTGATGAGTATGTCCTTCTGGGCTGCAACCCATATTGCACATGTTCTATTCAGCCCCTGTGCTGGACCCCTATGAGGAGATGTTGCATCACAGGCTAGAGGTCCCAGTATCCAAAGGAACAAAAGTGGAAGCAGCAGGAACACCTGAGAAGACTCAGAAAACATTCCTGCCCTCCCCACAGGACCATCCTTTGCTCTCATCACCTTGGAGGGGTGCAGAACAAGGAGCCAATCTAGTAAGTAAGTAAGTAAGTAAGTAAGTAAGTAAGTAAATAAATAAATAAATAAATATACAGCCAGTGTGGTGTAGTGGTTAAGAGCGGTAGACTCATAATCTGGTGAACTGGGTTCAGGTCTCCGCTCCTCCACATGCAGCTGCTGGGTCACCTTGGGCTAGTCACACTTTGAAGTCTATCAGCCCCACTCACCTCAGAGTGTTTGTTGTGGGGGAGGAAGGGAAAAGGAGAATGTTAGCTGCTTTGAGACTCCTTCGGGTAGTGATAAAGTGGGATATCAAATCCAAACTCTTCCACCTTGGTAGTTGAACAGCTTAGTTGTCAAACAAATCGGCTCCCAAACATCGCAAACCCGGAAGTGAGTGTTCCTGTTTGTGAACGTTTTTGGGAAGCTGAATGTCTGATACGGCTTCCACGACTTCTGATTGAGTGCAATCAGAAACTCCTGCAGCCAATCGGAAGCCGCACCTTGGTTTTCGAACCATTTTGGGAGTCGAACGGACTCCCAGAACGGATTAAATTGGAGAACCAAGATTCCACTGTATGCTCTTGAACTTTTCAGCAGCTTTTGATATCACCGATTGTGACAGCCTTCTGGATTGGCCACAGGAAGCACTGTTTAACAGTGGCCCTGGACCCTCTCGGGGTATTTTTTCAGCTGTGGGCCGGTCCCCTGTCCCTCAGACCTTGTGGGGGGCTGAACTATATTTTTTTGGGTTGGAAAGAACGAATTCCTATGGCCCACAAATAACCCAGAGATGCATTTTAAATAAAAGCACACATTCTACTCATGTAAAAACACGCTGATTCCTGGACTGTCCATGGGCCGGATTTAGAAGGCGATTGGGCCAGATCTGGCCCCTGGGCCTTAATTTGCCTACCCATGCTCTTGGGTGTTGTTTACATAGGGTGGTGCTCGGGAACTTTTGTTCTGTCCTGTGGCTATTGGCTCACAGTGTTTGACAGGGATCTATATTGTCCCTTGTGCTCTTTAACATCTGCATGAAGCCTCCTGGGAGGTCAGCCGCTATACCTTTCTTTTATCTTCTGGCTCCCAGGGGGGATATTGGAGTCCTAAGAGATAAGGGCAAACAAGATGAGGTTGAATCCAGACAGGGCAGTGGTGCCGTGGGTTGGTTAGCTGGCTCTCAGCTCTAGAAAAAGGTTTAGAGCTGGTTCTGGATGGGGTGGCATTCCTCCTGAAAGACCAAATATGCAGTTTGAGAGTATTCTCCTGGACTTAGGGCTTATGGAAGAATTCCAGGTGGCACCAGTAGCTGTACCAGCAACTAGGGTTGTACTCTTTCAGCTGCAGATGTTATGAGGGAACTCCCTGCCTATGGAACAACAGGTCCTCTCCACTTCAAGCCATCCATGCTTCTTCAGACTGGCTTATTTGTGACTAGGTTGGCAGGAGCAGGGGCAGAGCAAAGCAAAGGGAGCTCACCCCATAGTAGGGATTCAAACCACCAACCTTCTGATCAGCAAGTCCAATAGCCTCAGTAGTTTAGACCACAGCGCCACTATGGAAAAAGCTTTAATTGACTTAGTAATTTCATGAACTGTTTCTTTGATGGTTTGATGGCTGTTTTGCAATTTTTACGGGAAGCTCACTTGCATGAGCGTTGCCTGAAAAAGTGGCCTAGGGATATTTAAAATAAATGAAATGCAATAAAAATTCATTGATTATTAGGGAGCATAAGAGTGAGAAAGAGAGCAAAAGATGAGCTACGCCCTACTGTTTCTTTCTGTTTACAGAAAGAAAGTGGGCTAACTTTTCAATGTTGGTTATGGCAGGATTGGTCCTCTGTGTATGATTTCCATTGCACATTTCGTTTCCCTCTGCCCCATTGATGCGTCTAGCAGATAGGTCAATAACAGAGCAGTCACAGCTGGCTCTACCATGAGGCAGATGGAGGCACATGCCTCAAGAGGCAGTTGCTGAGGGGCAGAGCTGTGTGTGCAGTGGACAATGCTATCCTATGTCTAGCATCAAATAAAGTTTCAATTGCTACTTGGGTAGGCTTTTGTAAATGGAATGTATGGAGGCACAATCTCATCCTTTGTCTCGAGAGGCAAAGTTCTGGGAACATTAGCTGAACTGAACAATATCAGGAATGGGTGGGTCCCCAAGAGGAGCTAGGAAGTAAGCTAGAGATAAAGATCAAAAGAAGAAATAGAGGAAGGAAGTAACCCAAGATGAGAGACTGGGGTGAGAAGGAGTGGGACAGGCCAGGCATCAAGGACAGAAAGAACAGAGAAAGTAAAGTCAGGGAAACAGGAGATCAAAGTTCTGTGAAGTGGGAAGTGGGAGGGAAAGGTCAACTGGATGAATGTCACAGTAGGCAACTGAAAGGAAGGAAGGACAGAAATAATGTTGAAAGAGGTTTGAATGGAGGAGGTGAACATCACAAGCCGAAGAGGAGGAGGAGGAGGAGGAGGAGGAGGAGGAGGAAGAAAGCTTACACAGTTTGCTTGACAAAGCAAATTTAGCAAAATGCTAAATGGAAAGAGGACACTGAGAATTCCAGAATGCCACAGGGAGCATCATTACATGGCTGAAGCCCAAGTAGTAAATGAACTACAGATTCTATATTTCAGCTGGAGAGGCTACTGAAGGGAATTTGAGAGTGAATTTTCAATTTATATAAGGAATTGAAAAAGGTACACGACAAGGCTGCCCGATTTCCCCTCTGTTATTTATCTCGGTTCTGGAGGTGCTCTTGAATAGGATTAGAGGGGACCGGTTGGTGCAAGGGATTCAGGTCAGAGCGAAACAATATAAACTTAAAGCTTTTGCAGATGACCTAGTTTTGACTCTGCAGGAGCCAGAATCTAGTACAAAAAGAGTATTACAACTGATTCAAGACTTTGGTCGGGTGGCGGGATTTAAACTAAATAAACAGAAAACTAAGGTGTTGGGGAAAAACTTGACAGATACAGAGTCAGAACGGTTTCAGAGAGAAACAGAACTAACTGTGGTTAAAAAAGTAAAGTACCTAGGGGTAAATATAACAGCAAAAAATCTGAGTCTATTTAAGGATAACTATGAAAAATGTTGGTCTGAAATTAAGAGAGACTTGGACAGTTGGACAAAATTGAAGCTTTCTTTGTTAGGCCGAATTGCTGCTATTAAGATGAATGTATTGCCAAAGATGTTGTTTTTGTTTCAAACATTGCAAATTGTGGGCAGGACGGAGTGTTTCCGGAAGTGGCAGAGAGATATTTCTAAATTTGTCTGGCAGGGCAAAAAGCCCAGAATTAAGTTTAAGATATTAACTGATGCAAAAGAAAGAGGGGGCTTTGCCCTGCCAGACTTAAAGCTGTACTATGAAGCCGCAGCTTTCTGCTGGCTAAAAGACTGGCTACTTCTTGAAGACACTGATGTGTTGGATTTGGAAGGTTTTAACAACGCTTTTGGTTGGCATGCATACTTATGGTATGACAAAGTTAAGATCAATAAGGCCTTTAAGAACCATATTGTCAGGAAAGCAGTATTCAATGTCTGGACAAAATACAAAGACTTATTGGAAAACAAAACTCCGAGGTGGCTCTCCCCTCTGGAAGCTAAGGCCCGAAAAAGACCCAATATGGAGGCCAAATGGCCAAAATATTGGGAAATATTAGAAAAAGACGGTGACAATTGGAAATTGCAGAGTTTGGAGAAAATGAAGGGTAAAGTGTGAGACTGGTTACATTACGCCCAGATTAAAGAAGTTTTTAAAAATGACAAAAAACTAGGGTTCCAGGTGGAGAAATCGAAGTTGGAGACAGAATTGTTAGAACCAAAGACTAAGGTACTATCAAGAATGTATAACTTGCTGTTAAAATGGAACACACAAGACGAAATGGTTAAATCTGCTATGATAAAGTGGGCACAGGATATTGGGCATAACATTATGTTTGAGGACTGGGAAAGGTTGTGGACCACTGGGCTGAACTTCACTGCATGTAATGCTTTGAAGGAAAATGTAATGAAAATGATATACAGATGGTACATGACCCCAGTTAAACTTGCCAAAATATACCATTCGTCTGATAATAAATGCTGGAAATGTAAAGGAAATGAAGGAACATTCTTTCACCTCTGGTGGACTTGCCCTAAAGTGAAGGCCTTCTGGGAAATGATATATAACGAGTTGAAAAAGGTATTTAAGTATACCTTCACTAAGAAACCAGAGGCCTTCCTCCTGGGTATTGTCGGCCAGAAGGTGTTAAAGAAGGACCGAACATTCTTTATGTATGCAACAACGGCAGCAAGGATACTCATTGCCAAGAATTGGAAAACTCAAGATCTATCCACACTGGAAGAGTGGCAGATGCAACTATATGCAACTGGCGGAGATGACTGGCAGAATCCGAGACCTGGGAGAAGAAAGGATTGAAGAAGATTGGAAGAAATTTAAGATTTATTTACAAAAATATTGTAATTTGGTTGAATGTTAAGAAGGATGCTTGATCATAAATAATTGGCCACCACTAAATTAGATTGGAATTTGATGATAAGTGAGATCAAGGAAAATACAAACCTTTTGGAGAATTGTTAGACTATACTTAAATGAGTGGATATAAGATTGTAAACAAGATGATAATTTGCTTGAAAAAAACTTTTCAACAATGTAAGTGGGAGCAGGAGACGTGAGGAAGTCTAAACAAGTTATGAAATTCTGTTATGATATAAGCAATGTTGTTTATTATCTATGTATTCTTTTTACAAAAAATCTTAATAAATATTTATTTTTTTAAAAAAGGAATTTTGATTTGAGGGTGAGTGGAGTTTCATGAATAAAATGGAATGGGGGGGGGGAGTTTGTATGCCTCTAAGTTGTAGAAAAACATGAGGCTATTTTCCCCAAACACTACCCACATGCCCCATAACAGATGTCATACACTGTATTTCACCAACCATTTATCTTGTTTTTAAAGGATCTATTTAGCTGTGATGTAGGTATGGGCTGTTCCATGGGGTAGGAGAGAATTTACTTTGGAAAATATGCATGTCAGGTACACATCCTCTGAACCCTATTACCCTCCTTCTCAACAAACAGTCCTTAAACTCCAAGAGGGACTGCACATTTCCCTCAATTCATCTGTTCAGTTTTCATAGGTCTCCACTATCATCATAATCGAGAACGATAGTGTTATAGTATTAGCCACAATCTGCCTGTATTACGGCAGACCCACATTTAACAATATATTCTGAAAGGAGAAAATGAAAAAGTTGTGCGTACTACAAAGTCCCTTGAGTTGGTAGCATTGGGCTAATTGCACTGGACCACACTGTAAGGTTCTTATGTTCATAGGTTATAGAATATATATGCCCTTGTTCTAACTCAGGAGGGTCTAACCTGTGGTCCTACAAAAGTTGCTGGATTGCAACTCTCAGCAGCCCCAGATAACATGGTCAATGGGTAGGGATAATGGGATTTGCATCTGGAAACATATGGAGAGTCACAAGGTAGGGCCCCCCTGCTGTTGTAAATGATGTGTGTGGGTTGCAAAGAATGGAATGGGTTTGCTGGGGTGGTGATGGAGGAGAAGAATTTGGGTTGTGAAAGTCATCATGTAAGTAACTCTTTGCCAGTGTTACCTACCTCATAAGCTTGTTGTAGAACCAAAACGTCGTTGTTGTTGTTTAGTGTCCGACTCTTTGTGACCCCATGGACCAGAGCACGCCAGGCACTCCTGTCTTCCACTGCCTCCCGCATTTTGGTCAAACGTATGTTGGTAGCTTCGAGAACACTGTCCAACCATCTCGTCCTCTGTCATCCCCTTCTCCTTGTGCCCTCCATCTTTCCCAACATCAGGGTCTTTTCCAGGGAGTCTTCTCTTCTCATGAGGTGGCCAAAGTATTGGAGCCTCAGCTTCAGGATCTGTCCTTCCAGTGAGCACTCAGGGCTGATTTCCTTCAGAATGGAGAGGTTTGATCTTCTTGCAGTCCATGAGACTCTCAAGAGTCTCCTCCAGCACCATAATTCAAAAGCAACCATTCTTCAATGATCAGCCTTCTTTATGGTCCAGCTCTCACTTCCATACATCAACACTGGGAAAACCATAGCTTTTACTATATGGACCTTTGTTGGCAAGGTGATGTCTCTGCTTTTTAAGATGCTGTCCAAAATAGTGTCCTGCCTTATTGCAAGAAGTTAAATACAGTCATACCTCATGTTACATTTGCTTCAGGCTGCACGTTTTCAGATTGTGTCCCGCGGCGACCTGGAAGTACCGGAAAGGATTACTTCCGGGTTTCGCCACTCGAGCATGTGCAGATGTGGAAAATGACATCACACACATGCGCAGAAGTGGCGAATCGCGACCCACGCATGCGCAGACGCAGGTTGCGTTCTGCTCATGTTGCGAATGGGCCTCCAGAACGGATCCCGTTTGCAACCAGAGGTACCACTGTAGAACAGAAAAGCAACTGAGAAAAAACAGTGTGGGTTTCGAGGAAACCCAAGGGAAGAGTTGTCTCTTTTCCTAATTCACCAGTGGATTAGCATGGGGGTGGGGGTGGCATGGGGGCCGTAGCTCTGGGCACACAATCTGTGTATGTGTGTGTGAACCAGAACCCTCCCCCGAGACCCCCCTCGTGCCCTGCCCACAGAGGGGCTGGAGAGCAAGGAGAGAGAAGATCACCCTCTGTGTGTTCCACCTCCGCCTGGTGCGCCCGGCCGCAGCTCCCCATTCCTTGAGTCAATCTGGCCCCTAGGGCAGAGAGCGGCTGCGGTGCCTGGCAAATCCGGCTGCAACTCCTCCTTCCCCGGCTCAGGAAGGAGAGTGGCTGCAGCATGGCCAGCCAAAGCTTCTCCTTCCTGTCAGCTTCGCCTTTGAGCCGGTGCCAGCGACTGGGCTCAACCTCTTCTGCCCCGACTAGGCTAGACAAGCTGGGAAGCACTTCTAGAGACCTCCCACTGCGGGAGAGAAGGTCTAAGTGCATTGGACCCACAACTTTGAGCTGTGAGCACCAAACTCAGCACCAAAGTCAGCAGAGTATGAACCAGACGAGCGAAAGCTCTGAAGCGTAACTTCTTTATTCTTTTACGGCTACTGCAAACTCAAATAAATTGAAAACTAAAGGAGGCTACTGGACTGCATGAGTGTTACAGTTTCTTATGCAGTCATCTTATCTCTACACAGATAACACTCAGACTCCCACGGAGTCAGGCAGGAGCGGAAGAAGCGACGAGCAGATTCCGCCCCCTCCTTTCTGAAAACATCATGAGATTCTTACAATGGGAGGGGTGAAATATCCACTCTTCCCTTGGTCAAGGGTGAGCCTGGGGGAGAGAGCAACTGGGGCACCCACCATGCCTGGTCGCAACTTCTCCTTCTCTGAGGCCCCTGACCCGGGGGTGGAGAGGGGCTGTGGCTGTGGGTACACAGTATCAGCACCTTCCCCCTCCAAAAATAAATAAATAAATGTTAAAAGTATGGCACTTACTGTAAACACTTCATGGTGAGTACTGCCACCTCCCCCCCCTTAAAAAAATAATAATGCACTGCTACCATCTAATTATAATCACACTGACCCAGCAAAGAAGTTTCATCTTAAAATACACGAATATTCCACACCAGATTTGGAGACTTTTTGAGAGCTCCCCTTTCTCCCCATAAGATCCTACTTTGGATTAACTTGGACACCAGTTGATCAGTGCCAAATTCTGTGGTGGAAAAGACTCTTTCCACCTCATCTATCATTTTATGCGGCATTAGAGAATTCATATTCATCCTTTCATGTTGAATTTTTCTTCACGACTTTTCTTCATTCTTTGTGTGCGTTGAACAAGCTGGCACATTGCAGGTGCACGCTGCTGCTGCTGATGTGAAAATTCTCAGTCTTTGCGCCTGACTCTGGAGTATTCTTCATGTGCAATCAAGTGTTACCATCTGTACCTGCCTGGAACACAAAGATGAAAGGTTTCCTGAGTGTACGGATGACTGGCAAGGGTGTTCAGGTTATTTCAAGGGACTCTGTGGAGCATAAGTAGATTATTGAATTGTCACAAATATGTATCAGTGTATATATAATTCTGAATAAGCTAAGGCACAATCTGAGTACTGAGAGAGAGAGAGAGAGAGAGAGAGAGAGAGAGAGAGAGAGAGAGAGAAATCCATCTGAAATGTTTCTCCTGGCATTTGAAATAGCTTTGAAAATGTGGTGTGCTTAGTAGCCACATAGATTTCAACTACATGGAATCATACCTCCCAAACATTGCTATTACACATTGGGGAACAACAGACCCCCACCATAATAGCAGCATTCCATGCTTACATCTCCATGATAAGAATTATCAGCATACCCTAAAAATAAAATGTGCTTTACCCAGACCTTCCACTCACCACAATGCTCCACATAATCCCAGAACTGGTACTGAACTCAAAGGACCATCAGGTCAACCCTCTGTTGGTGCTGGAAATCCACTTCTGGTGGGTGGTCATGCAGTCTTTGCTCAAAAACATCTCAAAAACATCCACTGAGATAGTCTGATCCATCGACAAAGTAAAAATCACTTGGTTTGGACACTAACCTCCGGAGCAATAGCAAAGACATATGTTCCATCCCATCAACATGACAGTCCTTCAGATACCTCAATATTTTTTTTTTGATAAAGATAAGCTGAGCGCTCATCCATTCTTCCACTTGTCCCCAGGGAAACCCTCTGTTTACAACTGAATCAGGGCAAAAGTCAGCTGGGTTTTCATCGGATTGATGTTTGCTCTGATTTAGCACTAAAGAGTGGGTTTTCCGGTGAGGGGGCTGGAGCAGTGGGACAAAGGCAACAGCTTGGACCCATGCTTTCTAGGCACATGACAGTATGCTTGGAATGCTGGTGACATCTTGACCTCAGATGTTGGTCTCCATCAGGCTGGTGGGAAGGCCAAATTCTGTGCAGGGTTGGGCAAAATGGTTGATGAGACTCTGCAGAACTTCCTTGGAGTACACTGTCAAGGCTGCATCATCTGCTAACAACATCAATTTAACAGAGAAAAATGGATCAGTGTCATCAGCGCATGGATGACACTGTGACCCCAGTCTTCCAAAGATTGCTCCCAATAGCTGCATCACCTTCCGGCACCCTGCAGCTGAGTTACTAGGGTGTGTAGACACATAGTACTTCAATGTGAATCTACATGACCAGCCATGCAAGTTGGATAAATTAGATACATTGTGCACATAACATCCTAGGTTCAAGACATAAATACAGACCATCACTGTGCACGCTGGGTTTGGGGTGGGGAATACAGATTGGGATAGTGCTTTGGAGTTAAAATTGGGTGACAATAGTAATGTCTTAATGCAATTTTAACTTATTTTATTTTCTCCTACACATCATTTTCCTGGTGATGTCTAACTCTCTCTCTCTCTCTCTCTCTCTCTCTCTCTCTCTGTGTGTGTGTGTATGTATGTATGTATGCATTTAAAAGTCTCAGTGAGGGCATCTGAATACTCACATACATTTTCCATATTGCATAATTAATATTTCTTATTTTTATCTTAGGGGTGAGGGGTGGTTTCAGTAAATCGCAAGCCAATTCCTTCTGTGCTTTGAATTTGTATGGCACATACATTTTTTGTTTTGAGTGAAAAACTGAACTATACAGGAGAAGTCAGTTTATTCCAAAATATCACACAATCAAGCTTCAGTGCGTTGTTTTTTGTTTTTGTTTTAAAAAATAATAATATAATAATTTAATCCACCTAGGATTCCAGTTTCTTTTTCTATCTTGTGATTCTAGCATTTCATAACTTTTCTAAGCATGCATATACATTGTACGTTTATGGGCAGAGGTTTCCTGTCCACTACCAGAGGCTATTTATAATAATAATAATAATAATAATAATAATAATAATAATAATAATAATAATAATAATGTGGCTCCCAACAGAATATTAAAAACACAATAAAACATCAAACATTAAAAACTTCCCTAAACAGAATTGCCTTAAGATGTCTTCTAAAAGTCAGATAGTTGTTTATTTCCTTGACATCTGATGGGAGGGCACCACTACCAAGAAGGCCCTCTGCCTGGTTCCCTGTAACTTCGCTTCTCACAGTGAGGGAACCGCCAGAAGGCCCTTGGTGCTGGACCTCAGTGTGGACCTACATACATATAGTGCATGTGTTACAATAGCCTACTACCCTTGACCCTGGTGTGTATCCCCAAAAAGGATCTTTGGGCTTCTCCCAAAGAATTATGGGAGCTGTAGTTTGTTAAGAATGCTCAGAGTTCTTAGGAGGCCCTGTACAATTTCTAACAACCACCACCACAACAATAACAAATTTGTACCCTGCCCCTCTGGCTGGGTTGCCCCAGCCACTCTGGGTGGCTTCCAACATAAATAAAAACATTATAAAACATGACACATTAAAAAGCTTCCCTATACAGGGCTGCCTTTAGATGTCTTCTAAAGGTTATGTACATAACTACTCATCTCCTTGGCATCTGATGGGAGGCTGTTCCACAGGGTGGGCACCACTACCGAGAAGACCTTCTGCCTGGTTCCCTGTAGCTTCCCAGAACTACAACTCCCAGAGTTCCCTGGGAAGAGGGGTTGGATGCGAAACCACTTTGGGAACTGTTGCTCTGGAAGGGGAATAAAGGTAAAGGGATCCCTGACCATAAGGTCCAGTCGTGACCGACTCTGGGGTTGCGGAGCTCATTTCGCTTTATTGGCTGAGGGAGCTGGCGTACAGCTTCCGGGTCATGTGACCAGCATGACTAAGCCACTTCTGGCAAACCAGAGCAGCGCACGGAAACGCTGTTTACCTTCCTGCTGGAGCGGTACTTATTTATCTACTTGAACTTTGACATGCTTTCGAACTGCTAGGTTGGCAGGAGCAGGGACCGAGCAACGGAAACTCACCCCGTCATGGGGATTCGAACTGCCAACCTTCTGATCCGCAAGTCCTAGGCGCCACCTGTGACCCTCGGAAGGGGATAAGGGGCACCCTAAAAAAAATCTCAGCTGCCTTAACAAACTGCAGCTCCTCCACCTCCGCAGCAGCTGAAATTTGGCAGCATCCCCAGTAATCTAGCACAGAGGTTTGAAATTTTCAAACAAATGAAAATCCAACCCCTCAAGTACATTTTGGCTCAGAGGTAGGGGCTTGTGTAGGAACATGTGTGTATACATGAGCAAAATTTGGACTTATTTGTCTTCCGAGGCTCTTTGCAATGGCTCCTGTCTCCAGTGCTCTGCTGCCGCACTTGGAACAGATGGGTATATCAGTGTAGACATAAGAAGCACCTTCAGGGAAGACAGTGATATGTAAAAGCCCTGGGAATTGCTTCCTCTTCCACTCATATCTTTTGGTGAATGGGATAATATATCTGCGGGAGAAAGAGCTGCTAATTATCCTTCTACAGATATTAAGGTGCTTAGCAGCAGTGTGAAGTCACCGTGTCCTGGCAATTCATCACCCGCCAGCTGGATCTTGCCTCGTAGGTTTTCTCCTTGTTATTATTGCTATCTGGGGCTTTGCAGCCATGCATAAGAGGAGAGGGATGTAGCCAATATTCCCCTCTGCTTTGCAATGGCTATGAATCCGTTCTCTGTAAGAAGGGGTTGCCTTAGCTCCCATTATTATTGAATTGCAGCCAAAGAAGGGAATTGTGTGCATGGCTGCAGACACACCCTACATTTATGGCACATGTTCAAAGCACATGATTTCCTCCAAAGAATCCTGAGGGCTAGTTTCCCCACTGCAGAGCTGCAATTCCCAGAAAACTACAGTTCCCATAATTCAGTGGAAGGAGATTCATGTGCTTGTACACAACCGAAGTGTGATGTTCAGCACTCCTTTCACCACTCTCTTTTCCTTTCTGTTGAGGGGACACAGTCCTTTCCATGCCGTCCCCTTTCCATGTTCTTTCTATTAAGTATAATTGCTTTAATTCACATTGAAAATGTGAATGTCTGTGTATTAATGAAGGTTTCACATGGATAACTGCTACATGTGCATTGTTAACATTGGGGTTTCCCCACAGTAGTTTTTCTAAGGGACTCTAAGCCCTTTAATCAGTTAATGATTACCTGTTGCTTGTTCTCTAGCTCCATAGCTGTCAACTTTTCTCTTTTCTTGCGAGGAATCCTATTCGGAATAAGGGAATTTCCCTTTAAAAAAGGAAAACGTTGACAGCTATGTCTAGCTCTAAACTGAGTGTAACCTTTGATCATGTGACAAAGACATTGAGTTGCAAATGTGCTATCTTGAAATGGTGCTGGTTGTTAGTCTTGCTCTGAAGGCCACAGAGAACGAAGCATGTGATAATGGCTCTCAGAGAACTGCATAGCCTTATGCAGACTAACTCAGGCTGGAATGGGGGAGAGAGACGCCATTTGAATTTTTGGATTTATCTTTTATTACTAAGAGGACGTGCCTGTGCTGAACAGCACAAGACATTGTATGATGTATCATTGAATGTCTTTTGTTCTGTTTTTGAAGAGTTCTGCAGATAAAATTTGAAGAATATTTTTATGAGTCTGGACCATGGGTAGGCAAACTAAGGCTCGGGGGCCGGATCCGGCCCAATCGCCTTCTAAATCCGGCCCGCGGACAGTCTGGGAATCAGTGTGTTTTTACATGAGTAGAATGTGTCCTTTGATTTAAAATGCATCTCTGGGTTATTTGTGGGGCATAGGAATTTGTTCTTTTCTTTCTTCAAAATATAGTACAGCCCCCCACAAGTTCTGAGGGACGGTGGACTGGCCCCCTGCTGAAAAAGTTTGCTGACCTTGCTGGACAATGCTTTGTTTGCAAAAGGAGTCAATTTCCATGCATCCAGTCACTTCAAACTGTGCAATATTAATATCTGCAATATTTCCTACCTTCCTGGCCCCTTTGACTCTCCAGCATAACTTTTTCCTTTTTAGGCATGGATAGCTGAAAATTACTGAGGCCCACTAGTCATAAAATGGTGACGCAGGGGCATAAGCAATCACAAAATTGTGGTGGGTGGAGCAGAATTTGTCCCAGTCAGCTGTTAATGACTGGCATGACCTTTTGCTGGTATCTAATCCATCTTTGGTTGAACAATCAATCCCTCTTCCCATGGAACTCTGAGAATTGTAGCTCTGGGAGGGGAATAGAGGGCCACTTACAAACTCTTAGCACTCTTAGCAAACTACAGCTACCAGGATTCTTGGGCGGTGTGTGTGTGTGTCTGTTTAACATGGTATCGTAGTGCTTTAGATGCATGTGTATAATTGTAGCCTGAGCTGTCTTTCATTCATTCTGTATCCAGAGGCAGGAAAGAATGGCGTCATCCCAGACTTTAAAGCATCTGGTGATAATTAAGTGAATCCTGATGGGAATGGGATGTGAAATTGTGCATGCTCCGACATCCATAAACTTCTCTGCTGTTGCATTTGAGGGTGCCCTGCGAACCTTTGGGAAGATTGATGTGTTGTATAAACAAGGCGACAGAGAAGTTTCCCCCCAGCTGCACAGGGAGTGCGGAGGGCAAAAATGTCAAAAAATACTCTGAAAAATAACCACTCAGATTTATGTAAATTGTGTAATTAATTGACCTCATCAGTGTTTGCAGTTTTCCTCTGCATTTCCCTTTGTGAATTAACCAGTGTGTGTATTTTTGTTGTCATTCGCTGTGTGACGACTAGCCAACAGTCTGAGGCTCATTAAACCTTCTAAAGCTGTAGGTTAATATTCAGTTTGCGGGAAAACACATTTATAAACATTAATAAGCTCCAAATTACCCATTTTGCAAATGCTGTTATATTAATTTATTGCTAATAGAGATACTGAGTGTGTTGCTTCAATGTAGAGCCCTTGGAATTTTTTTTAATTTTTTTTTGGGGGGGTGTTTGTAAATATTATTTGGTTTAATGCATTCCTGCTGCATCCAAATTTAATTTACTTATTTTTTAATGGATTTCTAGCTTGTTTGTTTGCGTGTGTTTATTGTAACCCACTTTAGGGGTTAGGATGTGTGCATACACACAAATACACCCACTTATATAAGGTGGGTTACAACAAATACATTACAACAGAGGTGGCCAGCATGATATACACAGCCACCAGTTTTGAGGTCAAAACCAGCACTTTGGAAACAAATGGACAGTCAGTGCAGACGGCTCAGAACCAGTATTATCTGATGATGCCCTGTTGCTCCAGTTAACAAGCTAGCTGCTCTGCTCTGCACTAGCTGTAGTTTCTGAACAATCTCCTAGGGCAGCCCCACGTACAACATACTGCAGTAGTCTAACCTCATTTGGCCCCATTTTGAAAGCATGCAACAGGAGGCAAACTTCCTAACTTCCTTTTCAGATGTGTTGGATTACAATTCCTATCAGCTCTAGTCAGCATTACCAGGGCAGGTTCCTATGGGAGAATATTGATCATCAGATATAGGGTAGTGGTTCTTTTGACAGAGTTAGCTAGATCACCCCTGCTCTCCCTTCCCTTTGCATGAGGCGAAGAAGAACTGAACAGGGTTCTTGAAGGAGGAAAAAATCCATTTTGTTCTTTGTCATAAGCAGCAGAGCTTTGCAGAGTCAAAACCTGATTGTCACCTCTGCAATTTGGAAGATGGGTTGATGCTCAGAATCCTCTGTTGCCTCTGCTGTTCTCCCTGACCTTTTTGTGTGTGTTTCTTTCTCTCTCTCTGTGTGTGGGGGGGAATTGTCAATAGCTCTGTACGTGTGTTTCTTAGCTAATTTCCCACAGAACAGTAGGATGTCTACTATACATGCTTGCTGAGTCGGTATGCTTAAATTTTAAAAAGTTTGCCCTTCTATGGTTCAATGAAGATTATTATAAAGCCTTCAATTATAAAACAGATACAATGTTTAATTACACAGGTTTCCATTTTCCATTTACTTCCTCCTTTATTAAAGCCTCCCTTTTCCCCCTTTGCTTTCAGATTGGGCAGCCTGATTTCGCTTCTACTGGGTAGATATTAGCGCTAGTCAAAACGAAAAGCATACCCTATAAGCACAGGACTGAGGTCACACCCACAAAACTCATTTAAAGCACGCTACGATTCCCAGTATTCTTTGGGGGAACCCATGACTGTTAAAGTGGCAAACCATGTTTTAGATTTTTGGTGAGGCAGCGTCCTGCACTGGTGCACTCCTGCAGCCAATTGGAAGCTGCAAAAGCCCCACCGGACGTTCGACTTCCAAAAGTAGTTCGCAAACCGGAACAGTCACTTCCGGGTTTGCGGTGTTCGGGAGCCAAAACGTTCGAGAACTAAGCTGTTTGAAAACCAAGGCACGACTGTACAGGCTGTTGGGATACTGCCAGGGAGACGGAGGCATCTGGCAGGCCACCAGTTGTCTCTGGACGATCACCGGTCTCCCGTGGGACAGCATCAGTCAGTTAGTGACACGAGCCTCAGATACATTCCAAGACCCGCACACACCCTTTCAGCAGTCTCCACAACGAAAGATGCAGACAGGAGAGCACATTTACAGCTTTATAGTAGTTCAGAACACAGGAAAAACATGACTGCTTGCCTCTGTGTACAGGAAAACAGCCGTAACAAAAGGGAAGTTCCCAGCGAGAATGTGGAAGTAAACAGACATGTGACACACAACAGCCTGTTCCCTTTTAAGGTGGAATGGAACTATATCCTAATGCAGAATGCACTGGTGAAGTGATTCACAGAATGAAAGATAGGGCTCTCACCTTTGGCCCGGTCAAAAGTAGGACAAAGAAAAACCCAGCAGCCCATTCATGAGAATTTTACCCATTTTCCTTCTTCCCTTTTGTAATCTTTGGGTGACTTTTATTTTTTCCTTAATTGATGGAGCCTGGTTTGTAGGGGGAAAGGCAGGAGAACACCAGAAAAATGATCAGTCACAGCACTACACCGAGGCAGTTCTCACAGGGTAGAATCGTAGAGCTGGAAGGGAGTCTGAGGGTCATCTAGTCCAACCCTCTGCAATGCAGGAATCTCAGCTAAAGCTATACGGATAGCCATATCAGAACTTGTAAAGGATAGCTGCTTTGGTCTCCCTTTAAACTGTGTTCTAAGTTGCGTTTGTCTTGCATTCCAGTGAGTGGATCTGGGAGTCGCCATTTTAATTTCCCACAATGCCTCAAATTGATGCTGTCATATTGGAAGGGTGCCAGTTGCTCAGCACCACTCAGAGCGCAGCTGCTGGTCATTGTTGCTCCCAGGTAAATCTGCTAAGGGCCCCCACTAACAATGATGTAATCCAACACTTTGGTGAGAGATCCCACAAGACTGTTGCCAGTCTGGAAAGAAAGTGCAGCTCCACAACATCTGAGGCTCTTTCTGCATTGAACACCGAGGTTCCCAGAACTGGCTCTATTGATCCTGATCGTACTCTTGCCACACAATATCTTTGGCAACACCTTGGGGTTATTGACGAGGTATATAAATACATTTCAAAGCAACCTCTAATCTATGCACTTGGTTATTTTTGGAAGCAAGTTGTCATTCCCAACCCAATTCTCCCTGGCAGAATGCAGCTGCAATTAGGCAAACTCATAATTTATTGTAGGCATCAATTAAGATCAGGATAACATGAATTGTACTTTTCATGCTTGCGTGGTAGATGTACCTGCTAATTAAGCCACAGAAAGATTGCACCCCGGGGATCAGTGTTAGAGAAGACATCACCTGTCTGGTCTGTTTTGTTTTGGAGACATCTTTCTTCATGGCTTGAAGGGACTGGAAGGGGAGGATCCTGGTGGCTTTCAGATGGGAATCACATCTGCAAGCAAGGAAAGTTCTCCCTCTGGAGAGAAAAGTGAAATGTGGAGCAAGCAAAACAACTCTCCAAATGTGTGTCTCCCTCTCGGGATTTGCTTTTAAAATCTGGATACAGGTAAGACTGCTGCCAAAAATAATTAATTTCCCTGCTGATGTTTCTTTCCAACTCCTGTCCAGATTGCTTGGATCTCAAACCTTTGCCCTCCAGGGATAAACTGTGTGCACAGCCTAAGCAGCCTGGCTTTCACAGAATAAGTACTGTCTCTGTCAAGAGTTCTTTCTGCTGATCCCTGGGGAATGAAATCCACCCAGATTGGCTCACAGTAACCTGTCCTCTGATTGGCCCCTCTCATGGAAACATGAGATTGTCTGCCTACAAAATATGGTTAAAAAATAAGAGTTGAGCTGAAACTTCTCAGGAAATGCATTTCCACTTTGTAGGAGAATTCTCCCAGAATAATAATTGGTGAAATATACAAATTTATTTGTTATAGCCACTTTTCTCACCTAGGTACCCAAAGTGACTTACATCAGGTAAAAAAAGGTAAAGGACACCTGGGTGGTTAAGTCCAGTCAAACTTCACTGTGGGCTGCAGTGCTCAACTCACTTCAGGCCGAGGCAGCCGGTGTTTGTCTACAGACAGCTTTCCAGGTCATGTGGTCATCATGACTAAACTGCTTCTGATGCAACGGGACACCATGATGAGTGTCAGAGTGCATGGAAACACATTTACCTTCCTGCTACAGTGGTACCTATTTATCTACTTGCACTAATGTGTTTTCAAACTGCTAGGTTGGCAGGAGCTGGGACAGAGCAAAGGGAGCTCACCCCGTCATGGGGATTCGAACCGCAGACCTTCCGATTGGCAAGTCCTAGGCAATTATTGGTGTCCTGAGGTGCATAATGATGCTCATAGAGACCTATTATTTTGCTACAATAAAGCTTTATAAGTCAAAACCAACACTTTGAATTGACCCCAGGGGGAAAAAGTAGCCAGTGCAAAAAGTAACCAATGCAGTCATGCCAGAATCAGTGCTATATGTTCAGCCTGTTGCACGTCCACAATGTGGCTGCTGAATTTTGCACCAGTTGAAGTTTCTGAATCATCTTCAGCAGTGGCTCCACATATAACCATACATGCCAACTCCTGACGATGCCCATGCAACGGTGGTGCCTCTGCATATATCACATTGCAGTAGTCCCTTACAGGTTACCAGAGCAAGAGAAGTTAGGATGTCTCTACCTGGATATGGTCTCTACCTCCTTCATGGATCACTGCCTTGCCGTGGCGAAGGGGCTTGAAGAACTCAGAGAAGCTATGAACTATGCCGAGCAGGGCACCCAAGATGAACAGGTCATAGTGGAGAGTTTTGACCAAACGTGATCCACCTGGAGGAGGAACCGGCAAGCCACTCCAGTATCCCTGCCAAGAAAACTCCATGGACAAAGACAACAGGCATATAAAAGTTATGACGCTGGAAGATGAGCCCCTCAGGTCGGAAGGCGTCCAACATGCTACTGGGGAAGAGCAGAGGGCAAGTACAAGTAGATCCAGAGCTGATGAAGCGGCTGGGCCAAAGCCGAAAGGACGCTCAGTTGCAGATATGCCTGGAAGCGAAAGGAAAGTCCAATGCTGTAAAGAAAAATATTGCATAGGAACCTGGAATGTAAGAACCATGAACCTGGGTAAGTTGGAGGTGGTCAAAAATGAGATGGCAAGAATAAATATTGACATCCTGGGCATCAGTGAACTAAAATGGACGGGAATGGGCGAATTCAGTTCGGATGACCATCATATCTACTACTGTGGGCAAGAAACCCGTAAAAGAAATGGAGTGGCCCTCATAGTCAACAAAAGAGTGGCGAAGGCTGTACTGGGATGCAATCTCAAAAATGATAGAATGATCTCGATACAAATCCAAGGCAGACCTTTTAACATCACAGTAATCCAAGTTTATGCACCAACTACTGGTGCTGAAGAAACTGAAATTGACCAATTCTATGAAGACTTACAACACCTTATAGAAGTGACACCAAAGAAGGATGTTCTTCTCATTATAGGGGATTGGAATGCTAAAGTAGGGAGTCAAGAGATAAAAGGAACAACTGGCAAGTTTGGCCTTGGAGAGCAAAATGCAGCAGGGCAAAGGCTAATAGAGTTCTGTCAAGAGAACAAGCTGGTCATCACAAACACGCTTTTCCAACAACACAAGAGACGACTCTACACATGGACATCACCAGATGGGCAGCATCGAAATCAGATTGATTATATTCTCTGCAGCCAAAGATGGAGAAGCTCTATACAGTCAGCAAAAACAAGACCTGGAGCTGACTGTGGCTCAGATCATCCGCTTCTTATAGCAAAATTCAAGCTTAAACTGAAGAAAGTAGGAAAAACCACTGAGCCGGTAAGATACAATCTAAGTCAAATCCCTTATGAATACACAGTGGAAGTGAGGAACAGGTTTAAGGATTTAGATTTGGTGGACAGAGTGCCTGAAGAACTATGGATGGAGGCTCATAACATTATACAGGAGGCAGCAACGAAAACCATCCCAATGAAAAGGAAATGCAAGAAAGCAAAGTGGCTGTCCAATGAGGCCTTACAAATAGCGGGGGAGAGAAGGCAAGCAAAATGCGAGGGAGATGGTGAAAGATACAGGAAATTGAATGCAGATTTCCAAAGAATAGCAAGGAGAGACAAGAAGACCTTCTTAAACGAGCAATGCAAAGAAATAGAGGAAAGCAATAGAATGGGAAGAACCAGAGATCTGTTCAAGAAAATTGGAGATATGAAAGGAACATTTCGTACAAAGATTTCCATAATAAAGGACAAAAGTGGAAAGGACCTAACAAGCAGAAGACATCAAGAAGAGGTGGCAAGAATACACAGAGGAATTATACCAGAAAGAAATGGATGTCTCGTATACCCCAGGTAGTGTGGTTGCTGAACTTGAGCCAGACATCCTGGAAAGTGAAGTCAAATGGGCCTTAGAAAGCACTGCAAATAACAAGGCCAGTGGAAGTGATGGTATTCCAGCTGAACTATTTAAAATTTTAAAAGATGATGCTGTTAAGGTGCTACACTCAATATGCCAGCAAGTTTGGAAAACTCAGCAGTGGCCAGAAGATTGGAGAAGATCAGTCTACATCCCAATCCCAAAGAAGGGCAGTGCCAAAGAATGCTCCAACTACCGCACAATTGCACTCATTTCACACGCTAGCAAGGTTATGCTTAAAATTCTACAAGGAAGGCTCAAGCAGTATGTGGACCGAGAACTCCCAGAAGTGCAAGCTGAATTTAGAAGAGGCAGAGGAACCAGAGACCAAATTGCAAACATGCGCTGGATTATGGAGAAAGCTAGAGAGTTCCAGAAAGACATCTACTTCTGCTTCATTGAGTATGCAAAAGCCTTTGACTGTGTCGACCACGGCAAACTATGGCAAGTTCTTAAAGAAATAGGAGTGCCTGATCACCTCATCTGTCTCCTGAGAAATCTCTATGTGGGACAATAATAATAATAATAATAATAAATTTTATTTATATCCCGCCCTCCCCAGCTGAAGCCGGGCTCAGGGCGGCTAACAATAATCAAATAATCAAACAATCAAATAGTTACACATTCAAAATATTTCATTATAAAAATTAATTAAAATCAAATTAATGGCAACCGATTAAACAAGATTCTGTACAGGTTGCCAGAGGAGGGAGTCAGGCTGCGCCCTGACCAGCTACAGACCAAGAGGCTACAGTTAGAACTGGATATGGAACAACTGATTGGTTCAAAATTGGGAAAGGAGTACGACAAGGCTGTATTTTGTCTCCCTGCTTATTTAACTTATATGCAGAATTCATCATGTGAAAGGCTGGGCTGGATGAATCCCTAGCCGGAATTAAGATTGCCGGAAGAAATATCAACAACCTCAGATATGCAGATGACACAACCTTGATGGCAGAAAGTGAGGAGGAATTAAAGAACCTTTTAATGAGGGTGAAAGAGGAGAGCGCAAAATATGGTCTGAAGCTCAACATCAAAAAAACGAAGATCATGGCCACTGGTCCCATCACCTCCTGGCAAATAGAAGGGGAAGAAATGGAGGTAGTGAGAGATTTTACTTTCTTGGGCTCAATGATCACTGCAGATGGTGACAGCAGCCACGAAATTAAAAGACACCTGCTTCTTGGGAGAAGGGCAATGACAGGCCTAGACAGCATCTTGAGAAGTAGAGACATCACCTTGCCAACAAAGGTTCGTATAGTTAAAGCTATGGTTTTCCCAGTAGTGATGTATGGAAGTGAGAGCTGGACCATAAAGAAGGCTGATCGCCGAAGAATTTATGCTTTTGAATTATGGTGCTGGAGGAGACTCTTGAGAGTCCCATGGACTGCAAGAAGATAAAACCTCTCCATACTGAAGGAAATCAACCCTGAGTGCTCACTGGAAGGACAGATCCTGAAGCTGAGGCTCCAGTACTTTGGCCACCTCATGAGAAGAGAAGACTCCCTGGAGAAGACCCTGATGTTGGGAAAGATGGAGGGCACAAGGAGAAGGGGGCAACAGAGGACGCGATGGTTGGATAGTGTTTTCGAGGTTACCAGCATGAGTCTGACCAAACTGCGGGAGGCAGTGGAGGACAGAGGTGCCTGGCGTTCTCTGGTCCATGGGGTCACGAAGAGTCGGACACGACTAAACGACTAAACAACAACAACAACCTGGATATGGATGCAGCTGGGCCAGCAGTCAAAGCTGACTGGAGGCACTCCACACCACCAAGATTCATTGAGCCTCAAGTGACAGTAATAGATCTATGTACCTGCTCTTTCAGAAGGAGTGTAAACCCATCCAAAGTATGCCACATTCCATCCATTCATTCTTGGGAACCACTTACATTGCTTCAGTCTTGTCTGGATTGGCTTTCAGTTTATCGGCTCTCACCCAGTCCATTACCAAGATAAGACACATCCACTGCCGCATGTCATCAGCTGCCACGTGTCATCAGCATATTGTTACAACTTATTCCAAAACTCCTGGTGACACCACTCAGCGGTTTCATGTAGATGTTGAGCAGCATGAGGGATAAAACTGAACCCTGTGGAATGCCATACTAGAGACTCTTCAGGGTCAAACAATCTTTCCCGTGGATATTGCAAAGCTCTTCTGCTACTGCCCTATCCTCGAGAAACCATTGACCAGATGTTGTTGAACTACAACTCCCATCAGCCCCAGCAAGTGTGGCCAATGGATAGGGATGCTGGGAGTCCTAGTTTGGCAACATTTGGAGGGCCAAAGGTTCCTCACACCTGCTACACACCTAGATGACGCTGTTGACCCAAAGGACACCATTCTTGAGAGAAAGTTGAATGTGGACACCAGCACCCATTTGCAAGAGACACCCAGTCCCTGGGCATGTCCCCATTCAAAACGTGCACCAAACAGGTGCCTTAGTTTACCTTATTTCCTCATGGAAAGTTTTCATGGCTATGAGAAGACTTGGCTTTTAGTCCAATTTAGTCCAAAATGGAAGGCAATTTATAGCTCTAGAGAACAGATCAGTCAACGAAATATAAATAATTCCACCTGGAGGAAACTAATAGCATGAAGGAGACGAGGCTTCCACTAGGTGATCATTGACCAAAGCCCAATAATTCTCCTTCACTGCTGGTGATCAGAATTCCAATGAAAATTTTCAAATTAGAGACCATCCAAGCACGTGGAGTTCAGGCACAGAGGTGGGTCACAAAACTAACTTGATCAGGCAAGCCTACAGTTTTTCCTCTTGCAGTTTAGAACCTGCTTGCTCTGCCTGCCCTCTGCTTTGACCCCTGAGCATATTCATAGATGGATGGATAGATGAAAAGCTAGATCATTTAGATTTGGGGCACTACCTCTTCAGAAAGTGCTATGGCAGATAGCAACTTGGAAAAACAATGGGTGGGGTCCACATTGCATGAATGAAGTGCACTGAGTAGAAGTTGATGGGGGTATCCTTACCAGTTCCCTCCTCCTGTTATAGCCCTCCATGGGCACCATTCAGGAAATCCCACAAGATGACTTTGGAAACAGGTGCAACAGGCTGCAGCAGACAGGAGGGGCGGGGAGGAAAGCCTGATGGAGCTGGGGGCCAGGTTTGGTCGCAGTCCTCAGGCTTCAATCCTAACCATACTTACCTGGCAGCATACCCCATTGAATCCAATCAGACGTGGTTGGGACTGTGCAATAATAGATGTATTATTCTACTCCTGTGATTGCCTCTTTTCCATACACAGCCTTCAAGCAATGCCTCATTCTCCAGCCTCACCACATTCACACATGCAAAAGTTTCTTCAGTGAATTTCCAGGCAACAAAAACATTCAACTTCAACCACAAGTTGCCTCAAGTGCTCTCCCTGCTCACAGCTATCCCTGCTGTGTGAAATTGGCTCAATATACCTTTCCCATTTTATTCCAGAAAGCTAAAATTTATTTTTTGTGTCTTTACTCGGATGAATGTTGCTATTTTGAGATGGGGGTGGTAGCAGCACTTCCTCCTGACAGAGGAAGGGATTGTGTGTAGACCTGATTTCTTTTCAACTCTCTTATCCATGGAATTTCAGGGAAATTAGTACCTGTGGTGAAAGACCCTGAGATTGACAGGGTCATATTCCTGTTAGGAAAATGGGAAGCTACCTTATACTGAGTCAGGCAGTCCATGTGGTTCAGTGTTGTCTGCACTGACTGGCAGCACTGCTCCAGAGTTTCAGGCAGGAATATTATTTTCCTCCCCTACAGAACACAGCAGCAGAAAACAGGGCTTCACCCACTGTTCTTCCATTCCGATTTTTCAGAGAACCATTTTCAGAGGGAGGACACATATTTCATTAAAACCCCTTGAAATTGTGGGGACATTCCCTTTCTTTCCAAGCCTGTTTGCTGCAATGTAATATATCAATGAGACAGTCTTGGAAAAAAATGCATTCATTTTTGTTAGCAAGTTAAAAGCTCCTTGCAGAGAACCTGGGTCTCCCTCTGAAAATGGCACATTTCCTATAAATCCCAGTCTTCTCCTCCCTCATATCTAGTTCAGCTGACTCTGACGTGATCACAGTGTTTGTTTTCTACCACTGCTCTGGTATTCATTTGACTGTTGATAATAAAAGATTTATTACTAAACCTAAGCACATAAGAAGGGCCAAAGTGTTGGTGCTGACCTTTAAAGCCCTAAACGGCCTCGGTCCAGTAAACCTGAAGGAGCATCTCCACCCCCATCGTTCAGCCCGGACACTGAGGTCCAGCGCCGAGGGCCTTCTGGTGGTTCCCTTGCTGTGAGAAGCCAAGTTACAGGGAACCAGGCAGAGGGCCTTCTCGGTAGTGGCACCCGCCCTCCCACCAGATGTCAAAGAGAAAAACAACTACCAGATTTTTAGAAGACATCTGAAGGCAGCCCTGTTTAGGGAAGGTTTTAATGTTTAACAGACTACTGTATTTCAATACCATACTTTGTGGGAAGCCGCACAAAGTGGCTGGGGAAACCCAGCCAGATGGGCGGGGTATAAATAATAAATTCTCTTCTCTTCTCTTCTCTTCTCTTCTCTTCTCTTCTCTTCTCTTCTCTTCTCTTCTCTTCTCTTCAGCTAATCCAGCATCCTGTTCACACAGTGGCCAACCAGATGCCTGTGGGACACTGGCAAACAGGACTTGAGCACAAAGGCCCTCACCCCTCCTGTGGTTTCCAGCAACTGGTATTCGGAAACATTACTTCTTCTGACTGTGGAGGCACAGCAGAGCCATAATTGCTTGTAAAAACTGAAAGCCTTATCTTCTTTGAACTTGTCCAATAACCTTTTGAAGCCATCCAGGTTGGTGGCCATCAGAACCTCTTCTGAGAGTGAGTTCCATAGTCTAACTGTGTGCTGTGTAAAGGTAACGGGACCCCTGACCATTAGGTTCCATCGTGGCCGACTCTGGGGTTGCGGCGCTCATCTCGCTTTACTGGCCGAGGGAGCCGGCGTACGGCTTCCGGGTCATGTGGCCAGCATGACTAAGCTGCTTCTGGCGAACCAGAGCAGCCCGGAAACGCCATTTACCTTCCCGCCGGAGCGGTACATATTTATCTACTTGCACTTTGACGTGCTTTCGAACTGCTAGGTTGGCAGGAGCAGGGAGCGAGCAACGGGAGCTCACCCCGTTGCGGGGATTTGAACTGCCGACCTTCTGATTGGCAAGTCCTAGGCTCTGTAGTTTAACCCACAGTGCCACCCACATCCCATCCATGTGCTGTGTAAACATGCTTAATTATAGCTCTATGGAAAGGCCCCAGGCACAGGTCTGCAGCATTGCTTCTGCTAATCTAGGGATGCAGAACCCATAGTCTTCCAAATGCCAACTGAGTGCAGTTCCCATTGCCCCTGACCATTGGCCATGTTGGTTTAGGCCAGGGGTTGTCAACCTGTCCCTACCGCCCACTAGCGGGTGTTTTAGGATTCTAGGTGGGTGGTAGGGGGTTCTACGGCAAAAGGTAAATCTTCCTTCCACCCAGCACTGGTGGGCGATAAGGAAATTTTACCATCAAGAAAGATGCAATAGTGGGCAGTAGGTATAAAAAGGTTGACTACCCCTGGTTTAGGCTGATGGAAATTGGATTCCAGAAACATCTGGAAGACCACACTGGGCCTAGTCCAAGGGAATTGGAGGTTGCAGTGTTGGACATTTAAGTTAGCATGGCTGAATACTGGGCTTCTTCCAGCTGGGCTGGAACTCACTAGAACTCAGTTCTGGCACCTCTTAGGTGGGCACCATTGCTACTCTAACAGAACAAGGGAGTTGTTCATGGTGAATTCCGGCACCTCTTTTTCTAGCAAAATAGCACTGGCTGAATACAACTCCTTTGCAATATACATTTTCCCACCACCAGCAGTCAGTAATTTGAGTGAGGAACAAAGCTTTCTAACAAAGTTGCAGCCACTCACTTAGCTGCGGTGCATCCCAGCTGCAAATATCCCAGACCATTTGCATCTGCTATACCAGAAGAATCTCTCGATTATATGCTAGCTTCTTCTTCTTCGTCTTCTTCTTTTGCTTCTGAAAAACCGCCCAGGATATGAAATAACTGGCACTTCAAAAACCTTCCACTTTAATGCTCTTTGTATCTTTCCAAAAGGGACCTGGATTCATTTTGATGTACCAAAGTGTGGGTGGGGTGGGGAGGAAAAGACTAAGTTGTTCTTTAATATTTCAGCAATGCTCATTAGTGCCACTTTGGCTAAAGTTCTAGCAACATTTCCATAATACGTGCACTCTCTCAAGAAAAAGCTGATCTCAGGAGAAATGCCCATTAAAAAAAAAAAGTTATTTCAGTAGAAGAAAGCCATGACATCTCCCTCCTTCTCTCCCTCTCTAACTCTCTTTCTCTCGTTGACAGTGGGAGAAAATAGCCAATACATTTCCCCCCTGTAAAATGAGGTTGACTTAGGCAGAGAAGGGGCACCTTTCAGACAGAGAGGGCTGGAGGCAGCCTTCCAGCCCTCTCTATCTGACCATTGAAACTCTGATCAGGCATACCTTTCATGATTTGCACCCCAATGTTGTTGCTTCTTCTTCTGTCCTTGAACTATGATAATGCCTCTCGCTTGTGTTGATGGAGAAGGGCATGCCAGTGGACAGCAGAAACTAGCTTAATGTCGAATGGTCAAATGTGCATTTGTTTTTCTGCCCACTTTTGCCTGTGGCCTTACGTATCATGAGCACGTGAGCCTCAGGCGGTTGTCAGGAACCGAAAGTGTCCCTCAGGCTAAAAAGTATTTGCCACTCCTTCGCTAATGAATCAGGGCTGGGCCAAGGCATTTCGCAGCTGGAGGTAAAAGGCAAGAGGATTTCCCCCTCCCATTTCATGTACGGAATTCAACAGGAATGGCACTTGTATTTACCTTCAGTGCCAGCAATGGGACAGCATCTCTCACTTTACCTGAGGGCAGCAGACTAGTTTAAGGGACTCAACAGAACACTGCCAACTCCATCATCTGCTGTCTGAAGCAGCTGCCTCACTCCGTCTAATCGTATGGCCAGGCTTGTAAGTCAATAAGAACCAGCTCAGAATTCTACTCTGGACCTGCTCAAGTGCCTTGTATGTTTGCTGTGAATTGCAGAAGCCAGAGTATCATTTGTTGGCAGAATTCCCCCCCCCCCCTGTGTAATGTAATTTCTCTCTTATTTTGTTGTTTCCAGATGGAAAACAAGAGAAGGTGGGTTTGGTTTTTATGCACCGGGCATTTGGGAACCATGAGAGTTTGTAGCGATGCCTGGTTCTCCTTCTTGGTGCTTAAAAGATGCCACAGGAATATAGTTTATGCATGCAGTGTAGGAGACTGGGGGTACTACCTGTTCCTCATTTGTGTGAATTATAGCGCTGACCTGGTAAGATGTTGAACTGGGCCTTATACAAAGAGGAGAGAGGATAAACCACAACTGAAGTTGTTGTCATGAGTAAGCAAGGACATAAGAACAGCCTGCTGGATCAAGCCAAAGGCCCATCTAGTCCAGCGTGCTTTTCCCAAAGTGATCAACTAGACGCCCATGGGAAGCCTATAAGTAGGACAAGAGCCCAACAACCATCTTCCCATTTGTGATTCCTAGCATCTGCTTTTCAGGGACATATTGCCTTGAAGCGTAGAAAGAGAACTATCTATCAGTAGTCTTTTTATCCAGCAATTTGTCTAATTCTCTTTTAAAGAAGTCTAAGCTGGTGGCCACTGCTACCTCTCATGGGAGCAAAGTATCCTCACAGCAAGGGACTCCCAGACCACTCCCAAAGGAGATAAATAGGAGAGAAGGTGTTCATTGAGGTAGTCGGTAGTGTAGTGTGTGCCCGAGACACTTTGCAAGGGTTGGTAGGTAGCAAATCGGCACGTAGCCCATGGTACAATTCCTGTGCAAAAGTGTAGCTGCAGAGCCAGACTCAGAATATTGACAGTCTGCAAAGTGAATGGCTAACTGTTCTGATGATCAAGACAGATACACCATTCATTAGAGCCTGAACAAATTGGTCTTATAGCAGTCTAGGAAATAAGATGCTATTCCCCAGCAAAAGAAGGAAAAGGAAAAAGAAAAAAAAAGAGAGTGTGGTTGGCTGGCGGAGGGAGGCGTAAATTCTCAAAATTTATAAATGATGACCTGCATCGTGAACGATTGGAACCATTTAATACCCAGTGAGGCATCATTCCTTCTTATCATGAATACATGTAAAACTGTTATACAATCACCTTGTTCAACCTCCGCCATAAAATTAATTACCTTTGGATAGACCCCATTTAATTGCTCATAAAATTGATCTGACTTTCCAGCTTTTATGGCAATGAGGATGTCATCAACAAAAAGTGCCTGGGATAAATAAGGCATCCGCTCCTTCTCTCCCCCTGCCTCCTTTTCCCCAACCCCAGGAAATCGACACCCAGAGAAAATCAAGGCAAGAGCATCTGAATTTAGGGAGCTTGTGGGAGGTTTGCCACATTAACCAGTATTAACCCCACTCCTCTAAAAATTGCATGTCCCTGATAAATAATATTTCCCCCCTCCTTTGGAAGCATAACTGTCTCCAATACAATTGGTGATGTGTGGAGCTGCCAGGGCACCATACATGTAGCCCTTTTAAAATAATGAAACTGGTTGTTAGGGAAGGGAAATCTGGGTGACTGGATCCATTTCCCTGCTTGCTTCTTCCAATTGCTAATTGGTGGCATCTACCAAAGAATTTGCCTTCTTGAACACTGGCCAATCTAGCTCAGTAAAATCTATACTCAAGTGGAAACCTTTGGTGCAGCAGATGTTGTTGGAGGATAACTCTGCATTTTCCCTGACCATTGGCCATATGAGCCAGGTCTCATGGAATTGGAGCCCGACAGCACCTAGATTTTCCAGGTATTACCCATTTTCTCCCCCTTAAAAGCAACAATCTCACACACATTGTTTTGTGAAGAAATAAAAGTAGTATTTACTTACATAATCTAGGCCTTGACGCAGTAGTTACAGCAGCAAGATGAAGGCTGGTTTATAACTACTACCTGAGCTACAAAAGTACAAAACCTAAATTCAAAAATAGTGTCTGAGCTGCAGAGCTTGGAGGCATGATGAGGAGGAGGCTGCCCAGGTTGTCTCTCTCCTGAAGAAGGTTGTCCATCATAACAACCAAGACAAATTCCACCTCCAAACCAGGCCTGACCCAGACTAAAAAAAGGTCAAGATCAGGCATAAGCAAACTCAGCCCTCCAGATGTTTTGGGACTACAACTCCCACCATCCCTGACCACTGGTCTTGTTAGCTAGGGATGATGGGAGTTGTAGTCCCAAAACATCTGGAGGGCCGAGTTTGCCTATGCCTGGTCAAGATGGTCAGTTTCACCTGAGAACATTCATTTTAGTTTCAATGAGCTATTCTGTTGCTGCTTTGTGTTCTTCGCTGAAACAGAAAAGCGGGGTAAAAATGCTTGGGAAATAATAAACTAGCTAGCTACTGAACAATCACTGTAAAGAAATGAGCAACATCAGAATGTATTGGAAGAATTTGATCACAAAGTATTCAGATTCTCACCAGCCTGCTGTCTGCTTCTTCGACGGAAGCTCCCTTGTGATCTTTTCCCTTGGATGTTTTTCCTTTCAGAATCACTGCATTGCTGAGAAGGATTTTGAATCAAAATGCATTGGGCTTTTTGAGTGTGTTAAAACTAATAATTCTGCAAGCCTAAAAATTCAATTATAGCACCAGCTTGAGGGGCAAACTGAAGAAGTTGGAGAACTGTGATCACATCTCCTATCTCTTTACTTTTCTTTAAAAATCAGCCAAGGTAGTGGATGGGAAGGATAACCTAGGGAACAGATTAAACCTTTCTCTCATGCCATTTTCCTGATATATATATAGCATGCCCTGAGGTAGCTAGTTGCTCCATTTGGAAGATCTGCATGGGGACATAGGACAAATTCAGATTGCTTCTAAGAATTAAATCAACCTAATACTCTCCAAAACAAAAGACAAATCAAAACTTTTACATAGACACTTGTTTTCACTTATGGAGCAAATAGCTGCTAAGGGGGAGGGGGGGTCAATTTAAATCAGGAAAATGGCACAGTTAAAAAGTTAGACCCTCCCTGCCATCATGTTGTGGTCTGGATGCAATCTGCTGCCCACATCTGCTGGATTTTAAAATGCGACAAGAGAGTCCAGTAATGACACTGGTCTCCAGCATCTCATTTACCTTGTGCTTGGGGCTTTCGGCTCCTCTTAAGGTAAATAAAAGCCACCCAGTTCTCAGGTTGTGTGTACCCTTGCTCTTTCCGGACAGAGAATGTCCCCTCCAAGTCCCAGCAAATTCAGCAGCTGGGCTGATGTCCTAGAGACAGACCCGTTCTTCTAAGGACACTTGTCTGGCTCATAGGGGGATATGTACGAACATCCTTTTTGTCTAATAGGCTATCATTTGAAACTTTCATCACATCACACAGCGGCTTGCCAGAAGAGATGGCCTTTTCATCTCCGGCAGCTGTCAGTGGGAACAAGAAAGCTCATCACCGCTTGAATAGGTTGTTAACAGGTTGTCTGAATCCGCCACAAATGAAAGGCTGTTCTCCGCTGGCTCAGGTGCGGCAGCTGGAAAAGGAGGCTCAGAAGCAAGAGTTTCACACATTGCTCTGGCTGGCTATAGGTCCAGGAGGCTTTGTGCAATTTCTTTCTTTCCTCTCCTCAGCTCAGTAATAATTATTTCCCTGTGGAATCTCACAGCCTTATAACTTCTCCTGTGATGGACATTATGGTAACAGCTGTATTCTTCATAGTCCAATTACTCCTCCTCAGATGTCTTTACACATATGAGAGGGATATTATTACTATTATTATTATTAGTTCCTCTGATTTATTTCTTAAATTGGGTTTCCTTAAAGACATAACTTTTGCCTGTATCTCCGCTGTCCCTCCAAAAAGGAAGACAACGTCATAACCAAGGCCCAATTTAACTTTGAGGCAGTGCAGTCTCTTAATCGGCGTGTTCTTCTATGCAGTCTGTTTCTTGTTCAGAGCTGCTGCATCATGGATCTCTGGTGTGCTAATACGCTAAAGGTTCATATTATCATATGGTAATATGGATATCGTAGGAAAAAGTGGTCTGGAAGCCAAGCCTTATGAAGAACGGTTGAGGGAGTTGGCTATGTTAAATCTGCTGAAGAGGAGACAGAACTATATGATAGCCATCAAATATTTGTGCTGTCTCATTGAAGATGGAGCAAGCCTGTTTTTTCCTGCTCTGCAGGGTAGGACTTAGAGTCGTCATATGTAGCATCTGGGGGGAAATTCAGGAAATCAGCAAAATGTCCAGGTTTTTGCAACTGCTCAACAACATTCCCACCCAAAAAGCTCAACAACTTTTTGTGTCCGGACACTTTTACTTATTAAAATATGTAAACCCTACTAGGACCAGAACCAATGGATTCAAGTTATGAGAAACATTAGGAAGAACTTTCTAACAGTAGGAGCTGTTCAACATTGGAACAGACTCCCTCAAGAGGTGGCGAATTCTCCTTCATTGGAGGTTTTTAAACAAGTTGAATGGCCATCTCTCAGGGATACTTTAGCTGTGATTTCTGCAATGTGGGTGGTCAGCCTAGATGGCGCTAGAGATCCCTTCCAACACTACAGTTCTATAATTCTATGACCTGTGTGGTGGCTGAGAGCCCAGTTGAAACATGGAAAGAAACTGTGTGGGATGTTGAATGGATAAACCATTCAGCCTTCCCAGGGTCAAGTTTAGAAGGGGATCAATATATTTTCAACAAGGCAACCTAGAAGCCCCCTTTAAGGGGCATTTACATGCAGGTATCCAAGAGTGGGGAAGCAGAGGTCCTCCAGATATTGATGAATTACAACTCTCATCAGCTTTGGGTAGAATGGCCAATGGTGAGGAATGATAGGAGCTGGAGTCCATCAACACCTCTGCAGGGCCACAGGTTCCCCACCTAAGAGCATAAGGAGAACCTACTGGATCAGGCCAAGAGTGCTAGGCCCAAAGGTAACCCTAGTAACACAGTCCAGGTCCCATCTGGAATCCAAGGCTTCCACGAGGAGTCAGTCTGACAGGGCCAAGGCAGGACACCAGACAGGGTCAGGCACAGGATCACAGGCAGGTTCTGGCAAACAGCAACTTTGCTCCCATAACCTGGGACGGGGTCTGACAGCCTTTTATCTTTGTCGGGGTAATGGCCGGTCCTGATCCCCCAGTGACTCACCTCCCTGTCTTGCCCGAAGGCGAGCACTCCTCCTGCGAGTACTCAGGTCTCTCCTTGTCTCTGCAGCTCGGGAGACGTCGGTGGGTTACTAGACCCAGAGGCCTCCTCAGTCTCTCCTGACCCAACTGGTAGTGGAGCAGCTGTAAGTGATGGCCCAGCTGAAGGCAACGAGGTCATCCCCGCATCTGGAGCCAGGGCAGGCTCAGGCCTCTGACTCGGCCCAGCTGGTGCTTGTTGCAGGGGAACCTGTGCCGATTGGGGCTCTTCAGAATCAGGCCCCAGACTAGGTTCAGCTGCCGCCTGAGGCAAAGGATCTGGTGCAGACTGAGACTCCTCTGGCTCCGAGCTCGAGTCCCAGGCCATCACACCAATGACCCATCTAGTCCAGCATACTGTTCATACAGTAGCCAAGCAGATGCCTATGGAAAACTGGCAAAGGGGACCTGAGCATAGCATGCATAACCTTCGCCTCCATGATTTTTTTTTTAAATCCTCTTTTGAAGCCATCCAAGTTGGCAGTCATCTTGTGGGTTGCCTAGTTTGTGCTGTGTGAAGATCTTTTGTTTACCCTGAATATTGCAGTGTCCAGCGTCACTGAATGTCCGCAATGTATCTTCCTGATCTCCCACGCCAGCACTGATAGCTTTGACCATTATGACAACTCCCCTGTTCCTTTGGGGGACGGGGAGTGTGCACTGCAACCATCTTTTGCACATTTGTACCTTCATTTTCAAATAGATAGGACTTGGGTTGCAAATTTTCCTGCTGGGGCTGATGGGAGTTGTAGTCCCTCCTCCTCCCCCCTCTCTCTATATATATGGGGGGGGGGAGCACTATATATATGGGGTTGAGGAAGGCTGTCTTAAGAGTCAGGGAAGCAAACAGGGATGAAGACAATCCTTAAGATACATGGGACTTAATCTGTTTGAATGTATTCACCCATCTCCCCTGCACAAATCCACTCACATGAAAAGAGAAAGCTATCTAACAATGGATATTCTCTATCAAGGGATCACAAAGGAATCTCCCAAGCTCCTAAAGAGCGCCTGGAAGAGGACAACAGCAGTTCTGGGGGGGGGGGGGGAGAGACAGAGAAAGAGATTATGGTGACTCCAGCGCTCAGCGTTTCATCGCGGTGGCCGAGGGAAGGCTGCTTTGTGGGATAAGCAATTTATGTTTTATCAGCGTAAGACGCGAGGACAGCAGCTCCCATCATTGCAAGGAGATTACTGTGTGACAAAAGCCTGCTCCCGGAACACAGGCCCATCTGCTAACAATATGAAAAGCTAGGGAGAGCTGTTTATTGCTCGTATTTGTTTAAGGCTCACTGGTATGGAGTTGCTTTTTCTTTTTCCAAATTGCATAGGACTTTTCTGTAGATGTTCAATTCTTTTTTTTTTTGAATTTGACATCCTTTCTTCCTTTCCTTTTTAAACATGCAACAAAGACAGCACATAGCCAGTTTGCAGTGTTTTCAATAACGATGGCCGCGTTCATCAAGTTGACATTTGGTGTTGACTTGTGTAAGGTTCCACTTCTGCAGTCTTTCAGTATGAGCTGGGCAGACTCAAAACGGGATGAATTTAAATCACAATTACATTGTTCTGTATGTTGTTTGGAATGGCAACTTCAATACGGGCTCTTAAATCCGGATGCCAGGTTTCAGAATTCGGCATGTCGAAAACAGCATGGAAAACAGCAGAACAATTATTAGCAGCTCAGGAAAAGGCTTGTGAATTATTGTCTTGCTTATCCTTAGGGTTGGGAAGAAGAAAACCTTTTAGCCACCTGTGTATAAAAACAGCTCCAAAAACTGGGGGAATAGGGAATATTTTTTTCCAGTATGAGAGCTGCATTTCTTCCTATACAATCTTCGAGAAGACACATGTCCGTGGAGGCAAAAGCAGACTTGGGTGTTTGGAGAATTTGGCAATCTACACATGTACAGTGGAATCTAAACCAAACCAATATACTGGGGTGGGTGGGAGTCAGATAACTAGCACATATGAGCCAGTCTAGAAACCAGATTAGGTCATCTGAAAGCACAAAAGACCAGAAATGCATTCCAAGGGGAGAATTTTGACAGCACCAGCTTTATAAATGCTTTATACCCCCTTTTGCATATATTGCAGTCTTAGTGAGAATGCGCTCGTTGTTCATAACTTAATTAATCCACCCTGTCTTTCTAAGATGAATTATGGTTTATTGGATTGGTCACTATATGGGTCTCGCTCAGAATTTGTAGTATAATTAATACGAGCAAGCCTTTCTCATATATTTGAAAGTGGTGCCATAGGCTTAAACTGATCATTTCCATTTAAATTACAATTGTCCAGAGGGATCTTCTTCCTGAGTGGGAAGACGAATGTGGGTGTGGGTGCGCGTGTGTGTAATGCCCTTCCCTGCTTGATATCCCAGGGATACCATAAAGCCATGGTTATTAGCCATGATTGCAATGTGCTACCTCCATGGCTGGATACAATATGCCCCTGAATACCAGTAGTTCCCATATCTTACTTGTGGGCTCCCTGTAGGCAGCTGGTTGGCCACTGTGAGAACAGGATGCTGGACTAGATGGGCCATTGGCCTGACCCAACTGGCTGTTCCTGTATAAGGAAAAGAGGCAGAGGTACCGTATTTTTTGCTCTATAAGACTCACTTTTTCCCTCCTAAAAAGTAAGGGGAAATGTGTGTGCGTCTTATGGAGCGAATGCAGGCTGCGCAGCTATCCCAGAAGCCAGAACAGCAAGAGGGATTGCTGCTTTCACTGCGCAGTGATCCCTCTTGCTGTTCTGGCTTCTGAGATTCAGAATATATTTTTTTCTTGTTTTCCTCCTTCAAAAACTAGGTGCGTCTTGTGGTCTGGTGCGTCTTATAGAGCGAAAAATACGGTATTTGCCCATGTCCCTCCACACCCTTCTGGCAGCTCACCAGCTACTCTTCCCTTCTTCCTTCCAAGCCTGTGTGCCTGATCCATCAGGGCTCTTCACATGTTCTCATGTCCCATCGATTGCTAAGGGGCTACTATGGCTATGACTTAATCACTGTGGAGGGTAGGACTTGCAGAGTCCTCTCAAACCCCACAAATATGTTTCTTGGTTCTTGATTCCAGGGTGCTCTTGAATGCCTTTGCTTTCTGTGAGTTGATAAAAGTGAGTCTTATGTGCCCAATTATTTGTTTACATTTAGAAAACATCAAGATAGGGTTGCCATATGTCTGGGAATTCCTGGACATGTCCTCTTTCCGGAGTCCTACATGCCTATGGAGAGCCAGTGTGGTGTAGTGGTTAAGAGAGGTAGACTCGTAATCTGGTGAACTGGGTTCGCTTCCCCGCTCCTCCACATGCAGCTGCTGGGTGACCTTGGGCTAGTCACACTTCTCTGAAGTCTCTCAGCCTTACTCACCTCACAGAGTGTTTGTTGTGGGGGAGGAAGGGAAAGGAGAATGTTAGCTGCTTTGAGACTCCTTCGGATAATGATAAAGTGGGATATCAAATCCAAACTCTTCTTCTATCTGGGGGGAATTTTACATTTTAAAGCAAATGTCCTGGATTTGAGGTTTAATATTTTTGTGTGTGTGCGCGCGCGGGCAGCTCTGGTTTAGGTTCTAGCTCTGGCATGGGCAGCCCAGGCTCTGGTTGTGGTTGTGGAATGGGTGACTCGGGCTCAACAACTTTTTGTGTCTGGACTTTTACCTCTTGCGATATGGCAACCATAAATCAAGAAGTCTTGATAGTGTAAGTAAGCCACCTGGAGCTCTCGTGCAACCAATTAATTGCTCCACAGTCATCCAGATCCTGATATGATCCTGATAGGAGGCCCTTCTTCATGTGCCTCCTCCTCCTCAAGAGGTCTGGAGGATGGCAACACAAGAACAGGGCCTTCTCTGCAGTGGCTCCCCATCTGTGAAATGTTCTTCCCAGGGAAGTTCACTTGGTGCCTTCATTATACACCATTAGGTGCCAGGCAAAAAAGTTCATTTTTAACCAGGCCTTTGGTTGATCTGATTTATATCCTATGCCCTTATAAAATGTGTTTTTTTGTTGGGGGCACTGTTGGGTTGTTGTTTTTACTTTTATTATGTATTTTGTGGTTTTATATCTAGGTTTTATTCTGTGAATCGCCCTGAGACCCCCAGGTATTGTGAAACGCCAGGCACTCCTGTCTTCCACTGCCTCCCACAGTTTGGTCAGACTCATGTTGGTAGCTTCGAGAACACTGTCCAACCATCTCGTCCTCTGTTGTCCCCTTCTCCTTGTGTCCTCCATCTTTCCCAACATCAGGGTCTTTTCCAGGGAGTCTTCTCTTCTCATGAGGAGGCCAAAGTCTTGGAGTCTCAGCTTCAGGATCTGTCCTTCCAGTGAGCACTCGGCCGATTTCCTTAAGAATGGATAGGCTTGATCTTCTTGCAGTCCATGGGACTCTCAAGAATCTCTTCCGATATATAAATTCAATAAAAATAATACTAATAATAATCCACTCATCCAATAAAGCCAGGGTGAAATTAGATGTAAAAGAGAACCAGATTAAAGCTTAAAAAGAGGGCAGCTGTATTCAGTCTTCCTTTCGCCTTGCTAACATGTAGCCCAGTTTATTTTCTCATTTTGTTGTTGTTGATGCTGTTATATTGCTCACCTTCCCATCCACATCACTGGCTGCCACTGCTGAGGGCAGAGATATGCTTGATGCAAGAACCTCAGCACAAGGGGTTAGTTCTGCCCATTGCAAAGAAGAAAGGATAGGCCTGCATGCTTTGCATGTAGAAGGTCCCAGGTTCAGTCCCCATCATCTCAAGTACAGTGGTGCCTCGGGTTACATACGCTTCAGGTTACAGACACTTCAGGTTACAGACTCCGCTAACCCAGAAATAGTACCTCGGGTTAAGAACTTTGCTTCAGGATCAGAACAGAAATTGTGTGGCGGTGGCAGGATGCCCCATTAGCTAAAGTGGTGTCTCAGGTTAAGAACAGTTTCAGGTTAAGAATGGACCTCTGGAACGAATTAAATTCTTAACCCGAGGTACCACTGTACTGAGCTAGACAGGCCTGAGATGGTATAAGGCGGCTTCCTATGATTCTATTTAAGGGAATGGCTGTAGTTCACTGGTGGAGCCCACTCTGCTCCTTGGAACGTGTAGTCCCATTTGTCTACTCTTTGTCGGCTGGTTACCACAGCAGCATAACATGACAGGTTGGGATTAGAAAACAAAGCGAGAGAAAACAATGGGACCCAGACATAATCGAGCTGGTAAGTAAATTGTACTTGTCATTGTCTTCCTACCATCTAACTGCCGTGTAGAAAATGTGTTAGGAGTGGCCGCATTAACCACTCTATCAAGGTCAAGGATACTAAACGAGTTGCCATGGAAAACAAATTACCAAGATGTCAGCTGAAGCTGGAGGGTCTGATGCGCTGGAACTTTACCTATTATATGCTTGAGAGATTTCTGGAACAACAGAAAGCTGGGAATGAGCACACCAGTAATAAGAAGGATCTGTAAAGCAGATGTTACGTTGACCTCTGCTGCTTTGAATCTGGCTCATTTGCCCTCTTTGCCTGAGCTTTGCCAGAAGGGATCTCTAAAGGAGCAATGGGTTTTCTCCAGCTTGGTGGCACCCTAGACCTGGGTCCCGCCAGCTTTGTACTATTGCATACTGCAGAGAGTTGCAACTGAAGAATGGCAGAATAGAGTGAATTGATGGTCCATTGTGAGCCTATGTCCCAAGTGAAGTTTCCACCGTATTTCATCTGAAATGATATTCAGGTTCAATTTGAAGGGCCATTCCCAGTCAGAGTGGTCAAAATTGCAGTGACAGCAATCCAGGGACCTTCTAGATGCTATTGGACTCTCACTCTCATCAGCCCCAATCACCATAGCCAATGGAGAGGGATGGTGGGAGTGGCAGCCCAACAAATTCTAGAGGGCACCATGTTGGCTACCCCTGTGTTAGATGTTCTGGCTCTGTGTAAGGCTGCATAAGAGCCCTCTCCCCTCCCATGCTTTCCAGCAACTTGCACCCAGAAGCACTACTGCCTCTAACAGTGGAGGCACAGCATAGCCGTAATCGTTAATAGCCATTGTGGCTAGTAGTGCTATCATAATACATCACACAGTATTTATGCATCACAGGAACCTCAATCCAAAGAAGGCTTGGGAAAGGCTATTTATGTATCACACAAAAAAGAGAGGACATTGGGGGGTTTTTTGCATAAAATTTGTATATGCTGATTTTAGATAAATATGCAATTTTTTAGCTCTAATACTGTAATTTAAATTGAAATGCAATGTTTAACCATAGTGGTGAATATTGTGACCAGATGAGCTTTGTGCCTGCAACTCCAGAACCCACCCTATTAAATATCTTCCAGGACAACAACAACAACAACAACAACAACAACACACACACACACACACACACACACACACACACACACACTACAAGGAACTCATAAGCCACTTACTCTCAGCAGCTAGAAATATCATAACTAGACACTGGAAGGACCTATCAGAAGTGGACCTAGACCACTGGTACCAAAATGTATGGGAAACTGCCCTACTAGAAAAGTTAAAACCCCTGCAACCTGGGGCTCGTGCAACCTGGGGTGGGGTCCGACAGCCTTTTATATTTGTTGGGGTAACGGCCAGTTCTGATGCCTTGGTGACTCACCTCCCTGTCTTGCCCGAATCTCTGTCCCTGTGAGTACTCAGGTCTCTCCTTCTCTCAGACCTCAGTCTCTGCAGCTCGGGAGATGTTGGTGGGTTACTAGACCCAGAGGCCGCCTCAGCCTCTCCTGACCCAACTGGTAGTGGAGCAGCTGTATGTTAACCAACCAACTCAAACTAGCACGGGGACAAGCTATGGAGGATGTCTTACATATGCAGCACAACAGGACAATGACCTAGCCCCTCCAACAGCATGCAAATCAATATGGTACCTGACTCAACAGCAGCAGCAGCAGCAGCAGCAGCAACAACAACAACAAGTGGTCCTTCAGCATAATGAAAAGCAACTCTCTCGAGGAGAGAAGTGGGGAGTTGCCCCGAAACCTGGACACACAGAGGCTGGTGCAGAGCTGTGCAAATGTTTCCCCAACACAAAATCTGAAATTGGATGATATCATCACAAAGTCATTTAATGGGAAGCCAAATCATAATACATTAGGGAATGAAGCAGAGTAAATAAAAGAAAACAGATTCAACAAAGGCCTTGATGCATTTCACAAGCTAGAAAAGTGTAGCAGGGGGAGGAGGGAGACTGCCAATAGCTGACTGTGTTTCCCCCCCAGAATGGTTTGCAAGACCAGCAAACCTGAGCTACAGATGGGACCGTAGGAGTTCATCAGAGATTTTCTACAGATGGGCTATTGGCAAGATCTAGCAGGCTCTTCTTATATTCTTAGGCAGAACAAGGTATCAAAGCAATCACAAACTGAGAATGCATGCAGAGCCTCCTGGGGGTTTTGTAGACACCCCCAAGATGCATTGCCAAACTAGTTCACTCAAAATTGTTATGTCAGTTCAGACCTCCAATAATTGTGCTATGCTTGAGACTGGAGCTTTAAAATGATCACCGGATGACCTTTTTTTAATTTTATTTTAAAGGGAATTCACTCCCACAAGAGGCAATTATGGCCACCAACTTTGAAAGAATACTAAACAAATTAATGAAGGATAAAGCTATCAATGGCTATTGGACATATTGATTATGTTCTGCCTCCATTGTCAGATGCAGTGATATCACAGGAGGGGAGAGTATTCTTGTGATCAGGTTCTAGTTGTAGGTTTCCCACCAGGGCATCTAGTTGGCCACTGTGAAAACAGGATGCTGGACTAGATGGGTAATTGAATGATTCCAGTAGGGCTCTTTTGGGGTTCTCATTTGCACAAGATGCATGTCAATCCAGAAGTGGTTGCACCCCGCCCCATATTGAACATAAGAAAAGCCATGTTGGGTCAGGAGAAAGGCCTGTCTAGTCCTGTGGTCAACCAGATTCCAACTATGGGATGCCCTTGGAAAGCCTGCAAGCAGGACCAGAGTACAACAGTGCTCCTTCCATGTGCCCCTCCTAGCAACTGGTATTCAGAGGCGTACTACCTCTTACCACGGAGGGAGAAGATAGCCATCATGAATAATAGTCATTGATAGTGCTGGTCTTGACCTTTAAAGCCCTTTGTGGCTTAGGGCCCTCATATTTATGGGACTGCCTCTCCTGGTACGCTCTGCAGAGGACCTTAAGGTCCATGAATAACCATAGTTTAGAGGTCCTGGGCCCTAAGGAAGTCAGACTATCCTCCACCAGGGGGAGTGATGGCTCCGACCTGGTGAAATGCTCTGTCCCATGAGACTAGGGCCCTTCAGGATTTAACCTCCTTCCATCGGGTCTTTAAGACAGAGCTATTCCGCCTGGCCTTTAATTTGAATTCAGCCTGATCTTTTATTGCCCTTCTCTTCCAACCCCCTCCCCTTTTATGAAGATCACCTGCTCTGAGACCCCACAGCTAATTCTCCCCTGGCCTCCTCGCTGGCCCACGTAGGACCAATTCAGCCAGCTAGCCCTGGCAATTATCTAATTGATTTTTGGATTTTATTGTTATTCATGTTTTTATACTGTATTTTATGCTGCTTTTCTAATTAAGTGTTTTGAAGTGTTTTAAATTTGTTGTTAGCTGCCCTGAGCCCAGTTTTTGAACCAGGAAGGGCGGGGTATAAATTTAAAAAAATATTATTATTTATTATTATTATAGCCTTCTCCTCCATGAGAATTCACCCATAGTCTTTGTCGCAGTGCATGTTTCACAAGGGTAACCGTAAACCTCTTGAGATGGCTGCTTCTCACCCGATAGGCATCCTATGCCCTACAACCAACCAGCTGCACAGCCACAGAGGGCTGTTGAGGTTAATTCTCAGTTTAAGCTCATCCCCCTGCCTGGCTGAATTGCATTCCCGGACTAAGCAAACAACCGTACACAGTCTGATTTGTTTTCTCTCTCCCTGTTTCTCTCTGAGGCTGAGCCCATCGGTGAATTCTAGACGTCAATTTCAAATGTTCTCCCTCCGCCTCTCCACTCCTTGCCAGGGTCCCTTAGGCATGGGGAAATGAGTGAATTTCTATTTGACAAGATGAAAGGAAGATTCTTGGGCACTTGGGAGGCTTCTCTTTTGAAAAGTTTATTAGGAAAATCAGGAAAGTACTAGTGGGTTAATTAAATCCAAATCGGAACTGTGGGGAATTTGAAAAAGGATTCTTTTCTTCTGCGAGGAAACATTGATTATATTATTAAAGAAGATGCTTTGATACTGACATATCTATATTAATGATGGAAAATGTGGACATTTAAAGGTTGCTTTCCTCCTAAATGTAGTGTGATGGTGGTGTCTTAAGTAATTGGGATACTGAGTTACAAGCAAATGTTATTTAGAACAACAAAGCCCAATGGCTGAAAGGATAAATATGGTCTTGTTTATGACAGCCCTTTCCTGAATCCTGCTTTGTTTGCTTGTCCATGTGTTTGTTAAGAATTAAACCCAATTTACAATAACATATTCTGAAGACTGGAAATGGACAGGTTCGTCAATTTCAGTTTCTCGTTTATTTCAGTTTGCCACATTTAAGCATCAGTTTCTTATATGTATATATATTAAAAGCACAGTTCTCATGAAAATCTGTCAACATTTTATTGCACATTTCTCCCCAAATTTTTTACAAGTGACTTTCCCAAATAATGCATTTTTGAATGTTATTTTTCAGTATCTGTATTTTTATACACACCTTTCCCCAATATATTAATTTTTATTCAAATAATTTGGTTGGATAACTGCATTGCAAAATTTAGAGAGGATAAGATGAGTTCTGGTTTGCATATTCTTTCAGGAGGTGCAAATTAAGTAGCTTTGCCAGTGGCGTAGAATGGGTTGCCAGTGCCCGGGGTTGTGCAAGGCAGGGAAAGAAGGAAATGGAAACACACATACATTGAACTGCCTAATGGTGTCCACATCACCCAGGAGATCACAGCCCCAGAGACAATGAATGAAGAGTCATTCTGTTGTCTGAGAGATCATTCCTGGTTTGCATGGTTTTCAACGGAGCCCAATGACGGAAGCCTGCAGATGTGTTGAGGCAGCACCGGGTGTTGAAATTTTTCTTCCTTAACAATTTTGCATCTGGGGCAACAGCCTCTGTGACCCCCAATGCTACGTCATTGATGCTTTGCATTAAAATGTGAAGTGAACCAAATTCCCCTCGCTCGTCTCGACTCAAGGCCATATACTTTAGGTTGTCTGAAAGTTGCACTTATCTGACAGCTCTGCTTTAAGGGATGCTGCAAATTTCTGTGATTTTCTGTTCCAGATGAGAAAATGGAATATTTGTTGCTGTGGAGTAGGCAGTCAGTTTCAAAGTGTATTGTTGGATCCAGAGAGCGAGAGCAATGACTAGCCACGCAAGCTGTTTGATAATTAAGCCAACTGGGTATATAATGTGCGGTAATGATTCAGAGCTTCCTTGTGCTGCTTAGAGAGAGGTTTGTTCTGATTGGGAAACAATGAAGCATGGCCTCGCCAGCTGCAGGTAAGGAAGCCCATGTAATGCCCAGCAGTGACACATATTTGCATTGCAAATATTTCATGACAAAAGGTCCTATCAATGAGTGTCCCATATACACTCAGGCTCTGAGAGGTCCTTGGAGTGGGGTGACCACTTTGAGAACAGAATGGTGGGCTTGGTAGTTCTTTGGCCTAATCAAGCAGAAATCCTTATGTCCTCAAATATTTAAACATTTGACTAAACTTCAGGAAGAACTTACTGAGAGTAAGAGCTGTTTGATAGTAGAACAGACTCCTTCAGAAGGTGGCAGGCCAGGGGCATTCTGAGAGGGGGCGGTCCACTCCAGGTACCGGAGCAGGTTGCTTTGGCTCTGTGGAAGACTCTCCTTCCTTGGAGGATTTTAAGTACAGTGGTACCTTGGGTTACAGACGCTTCAGGTTACAGACACTTCAGGTTACAGTCTCCGCTAACCCAGAAATAGTACCTTGGGTTAAGAAGTTTGCTTCAGGATGAGAACAGAAATCACACGGCGGTGGCACGGCAGCAGCAGGAAGCCCCATTAGCTAAAGTGGTCCTCAGGTTAAGAACAGTTTCAGGTTAAGAACGGAACTCCGGAATGAATTAAGTTCTTAACCAAAGGTACCACTGTAGAGGTTTGGCTGGCCGTCTGTCATGGATGCTTTAGCTGAGATTCCTGCATTGCAGGGGGTTGGAATAGAATATCAGGAGTCAGCAACCTTTTTCAGCTGTGGGCCAGTCCACCATCCCTCAGACTATGTGGGGGACCGGACTATATTTTGGAAGGAAAAAAATGAATGAATTCATGTGCCCCACAAATAACCCAGAGATGCATTTCAAATAAAAGCACACATTTTACTCATGTAAAAACACGCTGATTTCTGGACCGTCCCCGGGCCGGATTGAGAAGGCGATTGGGCCGCATCTGGCCCCCGGGCCTTAGGTTGCCTACCCCTGGAATAGATGACGCTTGGGATCCTTCCAGCTCTGCAATTCTATGATTCTAAGTTCATCCATTTTGTTGTTGGATTGACTAAACAAAATAGTTTTAATTGTATTTTGGACAACTGTGCAATTAATTGCTACCATTTTGCATCTTATTGCGTTATTGACTTCTGTAGTGGGTTGTGCAAACAGCTATTATGAGTGATGCTTTCTATAGGGTAGAGTGGGAGGTGCTGGGGATGAGTTTATGGAATCAAGGGGGCAGTGACCCCCCCCCCAAAGTTTTGGGAACAGTTGCCTTAAAATATAGGCTTACATCCCCGCCACCCACCCTGCAAAAGCAGCCTTTAAAGTCGTCCTTAATTTAAAGACATGATGGTGGAAACACACAAGCAATGCTGCGTGTTTGACACAGCAAGAAACGGTGAGAGAAAAAGACGTGGAGATCATGTGGAGGCCTGAAAACAATTCTAAATTAATTGCTTCTCCTCAAACATTCTTTCAAACTGGCAGTGGCTTAAAAGCGCAGAGTGGGAAATAGAAAATCAACTGTGTTCGTAAGAACAGCTGGACACAGGAAAATGATTATTGTTATTATTATGTTTTGAGAGGGAAAGAGGGGAAAGGAAGAGGAAAAAGGCATGCTGCCACTTGTTGTATTATATAAATGAAACAGCCAGCAATAGGTTGAATATTTATTTCCTGGGCCATCTCTGCAGCCTGCTTGTCCCTCACCTTGCGATACAATTCATTTTAGCTTTGACTGGGGAACGTAAAGCAATAAACACCTCTTTTCTAATGGAAAAGCGGCACTTCATTCTTTATTATAGTTTTTCTCCCGTCAGAAATGATACGTCAGTTGAGTGACATGGCAATTCGGAGCACAGGGAGTGTTTGAGGCTCCAGGTTTTTGGACGGGTGAGCATATGTATTAAATCACTCAAACACTAAATGGTCAATCATGCTGGTTTCCGTCCTGAAAATAGATGTTTTTCCCCCTTCTCCCCAGACAGGCAGAGGCAAATATAATAATAATAATAAAAGGAAGTAAAAAAGACTTAGGCACATGGCTGGTGCAAAAAAAACAGAACAAAAGAGAAGGAAGCTCTTATTCCATTTCACTGTAGAGCTTAGCTTTCATTATTGTTTTTCCCTGTTTCGTGACATCAAGAGGAACAACTTCTTTATACATACACTAGCTGGAAGGTGTCTGATGTTGCTTCAAAATTCGAAGGAACACAGCAGCAACAACATATCCAATCTATCAGAAAAGCCATATTCCCTTATACAAACCTTCCCATGTTTTGAGATCTTCTCTCAGCCAGTGTGGTGCAGTGGTTAAGAGCGGTAGTCTTGGAATCTGGTGAACTGGGTTCGATTCCCCTCTCCTCCACATGCAGCTGCTGGGTGACCTTGGGCTAGTCACACTTCTCTGAAGTCTCTCAGCCCCACTCAATTCACAGAGTGTTTGTTGTGGGGGAGGAAGGGAAAGGAGAATGTTAGCTGCTTTGAGACTCCTTCGGGTAGTGATAAAGCAGAATATCAAATCCAAACTACTCCCCCTCCTCCTCCTTCTCAGTCCCACCACCCTCACTTTCACAACTGGGGGGGGGGGGCAAGGGAGAGGGCCTTCTAGGTAGTGGCTCCTCCCAGAATTTGGAAATGCCTTCCTAAAGAAGTTAGACTGGCTCCCTCCTTATTGTCCGTCTGCTGACAGGTGAAAACTTTCTTCTTCCAACAGGCTTTTGGGAACTGACTGCCTTTCATGAAAGGGCTCAGCTCCTGAGCGATCGAAACCCGGAAGTGACTGTTCCGGTTTCCGAACATTCTTTTGGAAGCCGAACATCTGATGGGGCTTGATGGCTTCTGATTGGCTGCAGGAAGCTCAATCAGAAGCTGCACTTTGGTTTTCAAATGTTTTGGAAGTTGAGTGAACTTTCAGAATGGATTCCATTCGACTTCCAAGGTACGACTGTATTTAAATTATTAGTAGATTCAATATATGGATATGGTTTTAATTCTATCAATGTTTAATTGCTTCATAATGGTTGTCCCCACCCCACCCCCTATGATTTTAGTGGTTTTTATTGTTATCTGTAAGGCGCCTTGAGTCATGTCAGGGAAAAGGTAGGGAATAAATAAATAAATAAATAATATTTATAAATGGATAATGTAAGTAGGGCTGTGCACTGGATTTGGCTGAGTCCTGAATGAAACTGGGCATATTCAGAAGGGCTCAGGCATCAAATTAGCTAGGTGCAGACAGGCGCAGGTAGCTACAGGTTGGGTTGGCTCTGTGGCTGCCATGAGGCAGGACTTCAGGCAGGAAGGAGAGGAAGGCAATGAGGGGGGAAACCTTGTGAAAAGGCTCCAAATGCCAGGCAAAGGTAGAAGCCCTCCTTTCTACTGCCTGGTGCAGAATGCTCCTTTGCTTACAAAGAAGTCACTTGCAGAGGAGCATCCCAAAAACTGACCTCCCCTGCTCTTGGTCAGGAGGTGGGGAGAAGCAATGTCTTCTTCCCCTGTTCCCCTCTTGGCTGTATGTTTAATTAGTTTTCTTTTTAACCAATTAAACATCAGCCCAACCCCTTAAACTGCTTTGGGACTGAATCCCAGGCAGGGTGAGCAGTCACCATTTAATTTGTATTCTTTCTTTCCTGCTTTCTTTTGCCACATAATATTTACCAGCCTTCCAAAATTTTAACAAATCAGTACCAAACCACATCAAATTTAAAACAATTTCCCCAAAAAACTGACTTGCTGCTCTTCGTCCTAGATGCCTCCATACTTTCCGTCATTGCTGCTCGTTACGTATTTAATTTCTATTTCACAATTCATTCCTTATATTCACCTTATTCATTTAATTTTTTAATTTTAATTTTTTCCCCTTTCCCATTCTCCACCGGCTGTCGATTTACCAATTTTTGCTTGCATATTTATATAACATATTCCCTTAAAGAACAAAAGAGGTGTATGCTGCCTTTCCACAGTTAAATCCATGTTCAATGCAGCCTTCTACGGGGGGGGGGATAAACTTAATTACAAACTTAACAAAAGTAGTCATAAAAGAGTAAATAAAGCTCTATCAAAAAGTACACAACCAAATTAAACAATTTACACGTAAATCATAAGATCTAACATGAAGATTAAAAATTAATATTGATAACAGCAACAACCTTGCACCCCCAAACAAAAAACCATAAACAGTACTTCAGCCCCAAGAGTATGTTCAGTAGCCTCAGCTTTTGTAGTTGGAGTCAGTCCAGACCCCTCTCTCCCAGGCCAGGCTGGCAAGGAACAAGTCCTCCAGGACCCACAGTCACCAGGTTAGTCCAAGGTAGTCTGCCTCTTATCCAATACCTTCTGGTCCAAGGCTATAGGGAGAGCCCCTCAATGGTTTTGCCTACCTGAATTGTGCTCTTGGGCTCTCAGAATGTTTCTTACTTGCCTGGACAGAGCATGTGAGTGTCTGTGGAAAATAGCCTACAGTACAAAAGTTAAAAATTACATTTGTTGCTCCACCTACTCTTCCCCACCCACCACTAACATGCGGTCTCTGGAAGGTGGGCCAGAAGAGAATGTGGCCCTCAGCTTCCATGCCCCTGGTATAAACCTTGCAGACATATTTTGAATGCCCCAAATGTTGATGACAGAGAGAAAGCAGAAGAGGAAGAGTTATATGGAGAAGAAGACTTTGTTGGCTACAATCCTGTGTGACTCTCAGGTTCAGGGTATATGGGTTTGGGGGGAAAAAATTCTTATTGGTCCTCATTCTAGATTTAGGGCATGTTAGTGTTAACAACTTGACAGCTTGTCAGAAGCAATCCCTTTCAGAACCCATCAGAGCCCTCTTGTCATAACTTTTTAATGCCAGGACAGTCGTGGTTGAATCCAATCTGGCAGCTCGCCATCCGCTCCGGCCTGAGATTAAATGACAAGATTATATTCACCTGGCGTAGTGTCCGATGGAATCATTCACGAGCCAGCTTGGGCTCAACTACATTTTAAAGGGAATATGTTTTAAGTGCTGTGATTCGGAGCTGGAATTCTAGGTGTTCAGCCTGTGAAGGAATCAGAATGACAGATCAGACATATAGAAAGCCCAGTGCATAGAAAAAGCAGACAGCACAGGGACATCGAAAGGAGGTTGGCTTGCAAGTGGGGGAAAAATAGAAATGGGGAGAAAAGAGGGAGAATTCTCTTCTTGGATAATTTTCCAGGTAATCAACACCTACCTGACAATATTGCTGATAGCAAAAGCCTCTGTTCTCACCAGAGCCTTAGTAAGCTCTGGCAGTAATGAACACATGTAAGAGAATATCTGCAAATGCCCATTCGCTACCTCATTTGATTACCTTTGAAAAACCAGAGTGACAGTTTGGAGTACGGATCTAGAGACTGAAAAGCTACTCAGAAGATCTTTGGAAATTGCAAAAAAGGGGGGGAGTGTGTGAGTAGGAAAGGAGGAGGGATCAATTCAACTCAGCATCTAAAGGGAAATATACCCAATTCACACTTTCTGAAACAATATTCAGACTGAACAACAGCTGTTGTTTGAATTTTTCATTTCTCTGAATTTTGTGAGGCACTTCTCTACTCATGTGATGTGTGCAAAAAAAGGCATGGGCTGATGTAAATTGTCCAAAAACATTGCCCATGTTGATGAAAATATTGCATGTGGAAATGTATTATATTAGAGGAAATATACTGTAGATATTGGAGAGAATATGCTTTGAAAAATGTGTGTATCAGGCAAGTCTGCATACAAAAATGTGTGTAATTAGGTGAAGGTCACAAGAAATGATGATGTACCTTCACAAGCACTTTCCCTTAAAATATATATATTCACAAACTGATGTGGAAATGTGCAGTGCTAAACACAAGAAAAATTCTTCAGGCTGTTCAACCCCAGTGTGTTTGCCATGGATTGCTTTGCACAAAAATTCACTTCCTGTGCCATTCAGTGGTAATTTAGAATCATAGAATGGTAGAGTTGGAAGGAATTCCAAGGATTGAAGATGGCTATCATATCTCATTTCAGTCGCCTCTTTTTCAGACTAAACAACTCCCTCAACCATTCCTCAGAAGGCTTGGTTTCCAGGGGCTTGATCATCTTGGTCACCTTCCTCTGCACACGTTCCAGCTTGCCAATGTCCTTCTCAAATTGTGGCACCCAGAATTGGACACAGTATTCCAGGCATGGTCTGGATAGAGTGGTACTATTACTTCCCTTGATCTGGACGCTATACTTCTGTTGATGCAGCCTAGAATAGCATTAACTTTTTTGCTGCTGCATCACACTGTTGACTCATGTTAACCCCGGGATCCTTTTCATACGTACTGCTGTGGGTTAAACCACAGAGCCTAGGACTTGCTGATCAGAAGGTTGGTGGTTTGAATCCCCGTGACGGGGTGAGCTCCCATTGCTCGGTCCCTGCTCCTGCCAACCTAGCAGTTCGAAAGCATGTCAAAGTGCAAGTAGATAAATAGGTACCGTTCCAGCGGGAAGGTAAATGGCGTTTCCGTGCACTGCTCTGGTTCGCCACATGACCCGGAAACCACATGACACCGGCTTCCTCAGCCAATAATGCGAGATGAGCGCCGCAACCCCAGAGTCGGTCATGACTGGACCTAATGGTCAGGGGTCCCTTTACCCTTTACCTTTACTAGTAATCCAGGTGTCCTCCATCCTATATTTGTGCAGCTGGTTCTTCCTGCCTAAATACAGAACGCTACATTTGTCCCTATTGAAGTTCATTTTGTAAGTCTGGGCCTAGTTCTCCAATCTGTTAAGGTCATATTGAATCCTGATTCTGTCTTTTGTGGCATTGCTATCCCTCCCAGCTCGGTGTCATCTGCGAATTTGATTAGCATCCTCTTAATTCCCCTTCTTTCACCAAAATTCATCTCAACTTCTTCTTCTTTTTTATCACTATTTCTTTGTGCTATTACAATTCCACTGGTTTTCTTCAAAAGCTGATGTCTCAGTGGTACAGCTCATGCTTTTGCATGCAAAAGACTCAAGGTTCAAACCCCAGCATCTCCAGGTTGGACTGGGTATGACTGCTGCCTGAAATCCTGGAGAGCCACAGCCAATCATCGTTGATGATACAGAGCTAGATGGACCAATGGTCTGTCCTGGTGTAAGGCAGATTCCTATATTTTCCAGAGATAGAAGCTCACCAGAAATCAATGTCAGCAGTCCAAAGCAGCAGCAAAGGTAAGGCAGAAAGGGTATCCAGGTATGTTCGGAGCCAGCTAGAATCTCTCATTGAGATCCAAATAATCAAATGATGCATATCCCCAAATGGCTTTGTGTTTGTCTGTTGTGACAAATGCAAATGAGTCTCCTCATCCTGATGCCACAAGGCAAGTCACTGCTGAAGCTCAGGTTACCAAAGCAATTTTTGATGTTGTTGTTTAGTCGTTTAGTCGTGTCCGACTCTTCGTGACCCCATGGATCAGAGAACGCCAGGCACCTCTGTCCTCCACTGCCTCCCGCAGTTTGGTCAAACTCATGCTGGTAACCTCGAAAACACTATCCAACCATCTCGTCCTCAGTCGCCCCCTTCTCCATGTGCCCTCCATCTTTCCCAACATCAGGGTCTTTTCCAGGGAGTCTTCTCATGAGGTGGCCAAAGTACTGGAGCCTCAGCTTCACGATCTGTCCTTCCAGTGAGCACTCAGGGCTGATTTCCTTCAGAATGGAGTGGTTTGATCTTCTTGCAGTCCATGGGACTCTTAAGAGTCTCCTCCAGCACCATAATTCAAAAGCATCAATTCTTCGGCGATCAGCCTTCTTTATGGTCCAGCTCTCACTTCCATACATCACCACTGGGAAAACCATAGCTTTAACTATACGAACCTTTGTTGGCAAGGTGATGTCTCTACTTCTCAAGATGCTGTCTAGGCCTGTCATTGCCCTTCTCCCAAGAGTTGTCTTTGTCCATGGAGTTTTCTTGGCAGAGATACTGGAGTGGCTTGCCGGTTCTTCCTCCAGGTGGATCACGTTTGGTCAAAACTCTCCACTATGACCTGTTCATCTTGGGTGCCTTGCTCGGCATAGTTCATAGCTTCTCTGAGTTATTCAAGCCCCTTCGCCACGGCAAGGCAGTGATCCATGAAGGGGATTTTTTTTTTTTTTTGATATGGCAATGTAATTCATGTCTCTGGACCCTATAGACCTAGAATAGCTACCCAAATCTCAGCCGGAGACTTGCATTCCCCCGCCCCTTCGCCATTAAGAAAATAACCAATATTTCATAGCAAGATATAGATAGGGACTTGGAGGGTGCAATACTGAGCCCCCCACGCCACACCAAAAAAGATACCCTGATTGTCAAAATTGGCTCTGATCTCATAGACTGGCATTATTCTGTTTGGTGAACTGCTCCACAACCTTTAAGCTGCTTGACTTGTAACTGCTTGTAGTTATTAGATCGGAATGATTTCAGAGGGCAGCAGTTCAGCATCATTCACCCCAGACAGCGCTAGGGCATGCATAAGAGTTGATTGATGTGTCTGTGCGATGGGCACTCCCCCCACGCCAGGAAGCTGCCGTTAAAATGATAGAATTGTCAAGCGGGGGGATTTTGTGCTGTGTTCCAAGTTCTGCCGTTATTTATCATATTTTGACCCCAGATGACTTCCTGCTCCTCTCTGTCTGGCCCATTAATCAGGTGACATCATTGTCTTGCAAAAGGATATTGTCAAAACAGCCCCTGCCCAATACACATACACACATTTTCATTAAAGGAGGAAATGCATGTTATCTGGGCCACTGATAAAGCCCTTATCTGTATACCTGTTCTGCTTCCTTGCCATTACATTTAGATGATCCTCATACACAAAACTCATGTGTGGTATAGTGGTTAGAGAGTCTTGGACAGAGACCCAGGAGTCTGTGGTTCAAATTTTCAATCATCCAGGAAGCTAACTGAGTAATCTTGGGACACTCACTGTGTCTCAGCCTAACCTCATCCCTCGCCCACGACAGGGAGATGCCACCATGAACAGCAAAGGCCCACCCCACCCAAAGGAGTTCCCATTTGTAACATGCTCATGATGGCATCTGGGCATCTTTACACAACCCCCCTTTCAATTCTATTTGCACCTGCAGAGTTTTTTGGCATGAAAATACTACTTCATTTCCCAACTGGTGAATGCCCTTTCTGTTGAAATCCTGTTACTTTTCATACCACAAATGTTTGAGAGTGGGGTAGACCTGCTTTGCTGAGCTATAGCACAGGTGTGTCCCTCTAAAGCTGGGGGAGCATCCCAGAACAATTAACAAAGCAGAATGATGTGTGGATGGTCCAGCATAAATTCACTACTAATAGTCTCTTATCGTGTCAATAGTATGTTGTGGAATTACACCCAAAATTCTGGAGGGGGCTACAATTATCTCTTACCTACATAGAGCAATGGAAGAGATAATTGGATTCAGTTCATGTTTCATAGGATCGACATCCCACTTGCCACGCTATAGTCATGGCCAGCCCACTCACATATAATGGCAGTGTGTTGTATTTTGGCTCAACATCTTAGCTTGTGCAGCTATTGTATCTTGTATCTGCTGTGCCTTTGACCCATTCCTTGCTTATGTACCACACTGGTTTGAGCATCAACCTTTTTGGCAGAAAACGTAATCCGAGTTCTTCAGCCAGGTAGAGCCAGGACAGGTGAGGAGTCATTTATTAATTGGAAACATCCATCTGAAGATTTGGCTGACAATTTCTTCCTTTTGTTGTTTGTGGTGTTGCTGTTGTTTTTTTCTTGTTTTAATGCATGAAGGACAAAGTCATCATGCTCACAATGTGCAAATGGTGTGTTTAGTATTCAGTCTGGCTCCCCAATAATCCACACTTGGTTAATCACTTTGTTTATTGCTGTGTGAATCTGATGCACTGGGAAGCGAAGCCGGTGCAACCGAGATCAATTATTGATTTGCAACTGCAGATGCAACATCACCCATCAATTGCTCAAATGCACAGAGATCTGAGAGCAGGTGGGGTGGCGGGGAATTGATGGGGATTTTACTCTGGGTATCAGTGACACGGTGTTTCCTGGACAATGGCAGGCAGGATGTAAAGCCCCTTGGCGCACTTTGCAGCCAGAAAACTGAATAATGCCCTGCTTTTCAGAAATCGACTGTAGCAGCAGAGATGAAAACTGCCCAGCATATTTATCAAAAGCCAAAGGTTCTTGTTTGTTGGCATTAGTGGTTTCTGCTCATTGGGACTCATAAGGTAGAAGGCAGGGAGGCCAACAGTAGGTGGAGTCAGGGTTAATGACAGACAGAGCTGACTAATTCTAGTTTGGTCTTTATCGCCCTCCTTGCAGAGTTCCACAAGGGCAACATTGAGCCTTAAGTGGGGTGGGGGGCTGAACGTCAGGGATCATTGCATGTAAGAAGGCTTGCTGAGGACAGATGGAGGTTGCTGGGCTTTTGTCCTGATGCAGCAGCCTCTACTGGTCACGAGAACATAACCAAAGGATATGAGCATCTCTGAGCAATATGTCCAGGAAAAGATTCAGGAGGGCAATCAGGATATTCTGACAAACTTGTTGGTGCAATTTCTAGCAGTGAAGGCTGGTCCATTAGGACAAGCAGGGGGTGCTGCCCCACCAACCATTGTATGCCCTCAGCCAGACCCTTGTCCTCCTACTTACCGTATTTTTCACTCCATAGGACGCACTTTTTCCCCTCCAAAAATTGTGTGTGCGTCCTATGGAGTGAATGCAGGCTCCTTGGCTTCAGCGATAGTAACGCGAAGCCTCCGAAGCGCAGAGGGAGCACTCCCTCCGTGCTCCAGAGGATTTGCGTTGCTTTTGCTGAAGCCTGGAGAGCAAAAGGGGTCGGTGGGCACAACCCCTTTCGCTCTCCAAGCTTCAGGGATAGCCACCTGAAGCCTTCGGAGTGAAGCGTGAGTTCCCGCTGCGCTCCGGAGGCTTCAGGTTCCTTTTGCTGAAGCCGGGAGAGCAAGACTCTCCTGGCTTCAGCAGAGAGGGAGAGCTGTGCAGCGCTCCTTCAGCCAAGCGGGAGGAGAAATGGAAGGTGCTCTGTTTCTCCTGCTGCTTCGCTGAAGGGGCGCTGAGCAGAGAGGGGGAGAATTTTTATTCTTGTTCTCCCCCTCTAAAACAAGGTGCATCATATGGTCGGGTACGTCCTATAGAGTGAAAAATACGGTACTATCAGTCCCAGGTGTGCCACTGCCTTTCAAATTATTTCTCCTTAGTCTCAGAGTTGCCCCTGTACAACTCAGCAGGCAGGAGGGTGGGCACAAAACTAGAATTCATTGACTCTGTCTGATATTGGTTCTGGCTCCACTTACTTTTGAGTTCCCTTCCTTCTGCCCCAACAGTCCCAATGGACAATGGTTTCTAGTAAATTTGGTGCATTGTTTTATTTTATTTAAAGGCATTTTAAAACCACTTCAGAAAAAAAATCTCTAAAGTGGTGTGCATTATGTACAACAGGGGAAAAAAATCCATTAAAACAAAAAATGCAACCTCAACGAATAAAACGACAGTACAAAAAGACACAAAAGCATATAAATCTGAACAAAATGGAAATAATAATAGTAGCAATAATAATACATTATTTTATTATTCATACCCTGCCCATCTGGCTGGGTTTCCCCAGCCACTCTGGGCGGCTTCCAGAACATATAAAAACATACTAAAATGTCAAACGTTAAAAACTTCCCTAAACAGGGCTGCCTTCAGATGTCTTCTAAAAGTTGTGTAGTTCTTTATCTCCTTGGCATCTGATGGGAGGGTGTTCCACAGGGCGGGTGCCACTACCGAGAAGGCCCTCTGCCTGGTTCCCTGCAACCTCACTTCTCGCAGTGAGGGAACTACCAAGGGAGTATAACTTGTGAAAACAGAATCCAATCTTATTGGTTAGGGAAAGCCAGTGTGATGCTGCGGTGAGAGTGTTGGACTACAACCTGGAGAGACCAGGGTTCAAATCCCCACCTGGCCATGAAGGTCACCTGAGGCCAGACGCTGCCTCTCATCCTAGCCTACCTCACAGGACCATTGTAGGAATCAGCTGAGGAGGGGGAGAAGCATGTTAGCCACCTTGAGTTCCCTGGAGGAAAAAGGTGGGATATAAATGGAATAATCATTCTACCCGTACACTGAGGTCCAGCGCCGAGGGCCTTCTGGTGGTTCCCTCGCTGCAAGAAGCCAAGTTATAGGGAACCAGGCAGAGGGCCTTCTCGGTAGTGGCACCCTCCCTGTGGAATGCCCTCCCACCAGATGTCAAAGAGAACAACAACTACCAGACTTTTAGAAGACATCTGAAGGCAGCCCTGTTTAGGGAAGCTTTTAATGTTTGATGTAGTACAGTATTTTAATATTTTGTTGGAAGCCACCCAGAGTGGCTACGGAAGCCCAGCCAGATGGGTGGGGTATAAATAATAAATTATTATTATTATTATTATTATTATTATTATTATTATTATATAAATAAATAAAGCCTGGGAGACAAGATAAATCTGCTGTTTCACGTGTAAAAGGGGGGAAGGGCATTCCACAGTACAGGGGCAAAAACAGAAAATGCCAGCAAGCTGTATGCATGTTGAGGAAGATGCATATTATGACCCTTCCGGATGTTTGGATGCTTGGCACTCCACACCTTCTCTGTGGTGCTATACAGGCTGCTGCAGAGAGCCACCCGATGGGGCCATTTGTGTCGAGGTCAAATGCCTTTTTAAGAAGAACCACAAAGCATTTCTTAGTGACTTGCTTTTAAGATTCAGCAGAAGCTCCTGTGGCCGCCTCATGCAATGTGGATTGGAGGGTAAGAAGGGAGGGGTGATTCAGGGTTCAGCCGTTCTGCACACGCCATGGGCCGCCATACATGCTGATTTGGTTGCCACTGGAAACAAGATTAAGGAGCAGGCGATAACTCAGGAAACGTTGCGTTATCCCGCTGCTGAGTCAGACGGGGCGATGCATGCAGCAAATTTCATGAGGCCACCGTTTGCCATTAAACTACCCTGCTCCCTAGTAGGTAACTCATCGGGCTTTGATGCGAGGTGCCGTTAATGACAGAGATGATGTAATGTAATTGGACAGCCGAGGAACAGGTCTGCCTTTGTGCCGGGCAGTTTGAGCATCGCCAGTCATGCTCTGCTATATAAAGAGAAAAGTGTCCGCAACAGCAGGGGAGGAGAGCCTTGTGGCTGGGAGAGAAAAAAGACAAGGATCGCAACAGCTGTTTGTCTCTCTCTCTCCCCCCCCCCATTCCATCACCGAACGCGGTGCGTAAAAATGATGGCATTATTTTAGGTTTATGGATATTGCTGTATAAATAAAGCCCAGGCTTCTAATTTTATAACCCCCTGGCTTCAGAAAGATAGCCATAAGCTGATATCATGAATTCGTATGTGGACGCCATAAATACCCATGGTCTGCATGCAAGGGAGGATGTTGTGCATTGCAAATAAGTGTTTTAAACAGCCAGAGGGTTCGAAAGCCTTATTGTCAGCCTTATTGTGGGGAAGGGGGGGAACTGTAGTTGCAGTCGGCTGAGGAAACTGGAGTGCAGTTTAAGCAGTGGGGCATGTGAGACGTAACAACAGTTCAAATCTACTGTGATTTTCGGCGGGGGACATAATGTGCCATTAAGCCAATTGCCCTTCTGCTCCCAGAATTAAGACAACAATGGATGCCCAATACCGTGGGTTAATTCTAGACCACAACTTTATTTCTTTACAAATCTGATCTGCATTTAACTAGTTAAGGGCCCCACTGGGCATCTTTTTTAAATTATGCATTCATGATGCGACTGGGAGCAGTTACCCATATAAGCAATGCTCTGCCACTGAGCTATGGTACATTATTTCTTTATCTGGGGGTGGCATGTGCCATAGCTCAGTGGCAAAGCATCTGCCTTGAATGTAGAAGGGCTGAGGTTCAATCCCTATCACCTCCAGAAAGGGCTGGGAATGACCCCTGTCTGAAACCCCGGATAGCTGCTGCCAGTCAGTGTAGACAATACTGACCTAAATGGACCAAATGGACCAAAGTATAAGGCAGCTTACTATATTCCTATGTAAGCTGGTTTCCCTAAGCCCCTACTAGCCTCCTGTTGTTAGCAGGTTAGGTTAGAACAGTGGTTCTCAAGCTGTGGGTCTCCAGATGTTGTTGGGCTACAACTCCCATAATCCCTGAGCTCTGGCCTTGCTAGCTAGGGGTGATGGGAGTTGTAGTTCAACAGCATCTGGGGAACTACAGGTTGAGAAAGGCTGGGTTAGATGAAGGGAGGCATCAGCCTGCTGGTACAATCAACTCACCACCAACCACTTCCTGTGATAGCTCAGTCTAGGGTGGCCAGGGAATATCAATTCAGCTGGCCTCTTTATCCTCTGGAGCCTAATGCTTGGACCTTTGGTTTAGGAAACACTGTGATTGTCCTTTGCACAAACACTCTGGAGCTTGACCCACCATAAGATTTCAAACTGGGTGACTTCCCACCCTGATATGTTGGCTGGAAGATGAGTTGCTTCAGATTCTGATTGAATGTTAATGTGCCAAAATTTGGCTCCTGGGAGAATTTCTCACTGCACAATATGAGCTTTAAATCAAATATGGGAATGAACTCTTTTTTGAAACCATAGAGAGACACTGGTCCACCATCTGGCTAGATAATACTGGTCTGGGTGGAGGCAACCATCCCACCTGGTATAAACAGCTTCATCTTTTTCATTTCATTTATTTATTTAATCAAATTTATATACTGATTGATTGTAAAAACGTTTAGTAGGAACCTCCCTAATTCACACTTCCCCAAAACCACAGCTTCATTCATTCATTTATTCAATTTACCCTCCCTTAATCCTAAAGTCCCAGGGTGGGTAACAACATTAAAACACATTATTAAACAACAGTTTAGAACAACTTACACACATCCTCCAAATACTGCAATGCAGTTCTTTAAACAGAATAATGTATGGCTTGTTAGTTGGTGTTGGAATAAAAATGCTCATACAGGTGAAAATAATGTATAAAGGTGCACTATAGTAGGGGAAACTGCATACAAAAATGCATGTTAGGTGAATTACATCCAAAAATGCATACAAATTTTAACCTTCTATTTCTGTGCCCGTATATAATAAGAAGGTATGGCTGTCATCATGTTGCAGTTCACTTGGCTACCACAGGTGGCACTGTGAACTACAGCATCACAACAGACTTAGAATCATAGAATCATAGAGTTGGAAGAGACCACAAGGGCCATCGAGTCCAACCCCCTGCCAAGCAGGAAACACCATCAGAGCACTCCTGACATATGGTTGTCAAGCCTCTGCTTAAAGACCTCCAAAGAAGGAGACTCCACCACACTCCTTGGCAGCAAATTCCACTGTCGAACAGCTCTTACTGTCAGGAAGTTCTTCCTAATGTTTAGGTGGAATCTTCTTTCTTCTAGTTTGGATCCATTGCTCCGTGTCCACTTCTCTGGAGCAGCAGAAAACAACCTTTCTCCCTCCTCTATGTGACATCCTTTTATATATTTGAACATGGCTATCATATCACCCCTTAACCTCCTCTTCTCCAGGCTAAACATGACTTCTGAGAGCCGCTTCACCATTGCAGCTGTGTTGGACCCTGAGGGAAAGGGAAGTGCTTGAAGACAGAGGCAGGAGGGTGGATGGCACAGGAAAGCCCTGTCAGGACAGGCCAAGACATCTGCTGCAGCCATCTCTCAGCTTCTGCCACCTGAGGCAGTTGCCTCCCTCTGCCCAATGGTCATGCCAGCCCTGGTGGGAGGAATGTGTGCAGTTTAATAAGAAATGGAGAAGTAGGTGGGGTCAGCAAGTAGCTTGAGCTGCTCATAGCCCCCCCAAAAAACAACAACAACAACAATTGCTCAGAGGTTGTTGCTTTTTACAATCAGGCGGTATATAAATTCTGTTAAATAATTTTTGGTAAATCTAGCTGTAACCCGAATTGTTGGATCCACCCATCCCTATGATAAGGGCTTCCCTGGTCAAAGTTTTCCCTCACCTCACCCTGCAAACCAGTCACTGCAGATCATTGTCCTCTAGGAGATGTGTTTTTCAGACCGTCCAAATCCTCTGCCCGACTTTCTTTCCTTTCTCTTTCCCTTTTCATTGTTGTTGTTGCTGCGAATAATCATCTTGCCTCAAAATATTGTCCTTGTTTAGCCTGAATTCTCTCCTCACATCTCTTTTCCCCTGCTGCGAATCTGACACAACCACAGAAGCTCAAAACCGAAAAGCACATTGTATACAATATGACTCTAATCCCACATGATTGCTTTCTCTGTCAGTAGCGGCTTCCCTCCCCTTCTGAAATGATAAGAGAGAATATGAAATATGAACAAACGCAATTTTGCTACATCTGTTTACCATAAAGTTTAATTGAGACTACAGTATAAATTATGAAAAGCTGAGCAAACAGCATTGCCAGGTACGCAGCTCATCAGCACTTCCAATTAACGCAGATGGAGGGAGGGACCCTATTTCTCTTGAAAAGCAAGGGAAGTGTGCTGTATCCAAAGGACACACATATTTAACGTAAGGTCTACAGAGCAATTGTAGCCCATTCAAGATAAGAGTGATAGATCAATTGTAGCTTGTTCTCAGGGAGAGGGGAGGAGTTCCAAAGGCCAATTGTTTCACACCTCAAGGAAACATTTCAGATTTGTTCAAGCCGAGCGGAATGTGACGGCGTCTGAAGTTCTACACCAGCATTGCTCTTTCTCTTCCTTGTTCAGAGCTGAGCAGAGGAGCTGGCACCAATTTCTCCAGCTTGCTGCATCCAAGGGCGTAGGAAGGGGAGGCGGTGGGGGCGATCCGACCCAGGTACCCTTGCTGAGGGGGGTGACATTCAGTGTGCTGCCTGCCTGTGACTCCCAAGCCTACCCCGAGCCATTGGGGTAAGGGGGGGGAGCTGTGTTGCTTTGCCAGCGGCATTCTCCCCTTCCCCCCTCGTTTTCACAGTTTGGGGGTGTGGTGATCACACACAGGGCCCCCGGCTGTTTGACGGTCTATTGACCCTGTGCCACCACTGCAATTGCTTTTTCCGCTGCCACCACCCCATATCTCACGGGGACACACTGAGTCCAGTCAGTTGTTAACATTAACAAATAATCAAGTTTATTTTTAAATGCAGGAACAAGCTTATGGTTCAGTTAACTTTTCTCTTGTCAGTTTCTTAGATCTTAGTTCCTAACAATTTCATACTGATTATTCCCAACTATCTATCTGACTCCACCTGACAATTCCTCTCACTCTCTCACAATACAACTCTATCAACCCACACCTAATCCTCCCTCTTCCTTCTTCAACTCTCCAAACCTCAACTGACTTTCAAAACCTCCCACTCCCACTTTTACTCGTCTCTTGCATTCCCACTGGGCAATCACGTCACACCCATTTTAACCCTTTCCTTATGACCCACCTAGGAGGCAAATGCCACAGGGGGATGCTTGGGAGTTGCGGGTGGGTGGAGTGCTGAATGCCAGCCATAGGCTATCCCGCACCTGAGAGGGCACCCTCCACGTTGTTGGGATGCGTCCAAGGGAACGGGGGCAATTGGCAGGCCCCCAGCTGGCTTCAGCCCACCGGCCGGTTGTTGGTCGAACTCCTGTCCTTGGCTCTGCATCAAAACTGTGACTCAGAGCTTCAGAAGCCTTTCAGAGGCTGAGCAAGCCAGCCAGCAGAGTAAACAAACTCTTCACAATGGAAGGGCAGATAGAGGCATATGTAAAGCGTATGTACAAGCAGTTTATTCAGCATACATCAGGAAAAAAAACAACCACCATGTCTTCCCCTTTTCATGTCCGAGCAAGAAGGCAGGTTGGCAGAAGCTGGGACAGAGCAATGGGAGCTCACCCTGTTGCGGGGATTCAAACTTCCGACCTTCTGATCAGCAAGCCCACTGTGGTTTAGACCACAGTGCCAGCAATTTGAGTCTCAGAACCAGGCCTGAAGGTAGATTGAAATGGGTCTAGCCATCCGGTTTATTCCAAGCACATTTAAAGCAGTCCCACTGCCAGCTTCTCAAGCATCTTGCCAAAAAGGGGAATATTGGCAACTTAGGTGTAGTGTTTCTGAGCTCAAGGATGTCTCCTTAAGGAGGGGATGAATCACAATCTTCTTCAAGGATGCTGCTGCCTCCCTCTCCTGCAATGAGGCATGAATCATTTCCTAGATGCAGTCAGTCAGTCAGTCAGTCAGTCTCCCTCAGCTTGCTGCCCTTAGCCAAGAGTTAGCCAAGACTTAGGCAAGAGTTGTAGAGACTTGTTGTGGGTTGGATCCTGAAATATACTCAGAGTCGAGAGTGGATTTCATGCTCTTTATTCAACTCATAGTGGTGAGGAGGGAATGGAAGTCCCCTCAAAGTATCTGCTTTATATACATTATTTACACAATGGGCTGCACGTGATTGGCTAATTCCAGAATTCTCCTGTAGGCCAATCAGGTTGTGGATTCACTTCTATCTGGAGCTGGATTGGGTGGCTCCTGCCGACCAGTCATACTGCTGCATTATTCTAGGACCAATCAGACTGCTGCATTCTGAATCCTATTGTTCTAGGACCAATCAGACTGCTGCATTTTGGATCCTATTGTTCTAGGACCAATCAGACTGCTGCAGTTTGGATCCTATTCAACTCAGTACATAACAGATCCCTTCAAGCAACTTGCCCATGCCATCAGGTCACAATAACTGAAACTGTGAGAACTGTAGCATCTAATTCTGAAGGATTTTGCATGATATAACAAAGTGCCTAGCAAACTTTGCACAGGAGGTTACCTAGGGAAGCATCAATGCCTCTCCCTGGGCAGATCCTGCAGACCCTTTCATTGCCCAGAAGAACTCTGCTGGAGGTTGTTATAGTGGCAAAGAAATACGTTGTCTAGGCCAGTGGGTGGTTCTCAGCCTTGCCACCTGAAGTCTCATTTCCTCAACTTCCCAGGCTAATCTGTGCCTTTTTCAATGGCTGGTCACTGTGCAACTTGTGAAAGAATGGATACATGTCTTTAGATTCCAGAAGGTTGATCTAACTTCCCTACCATTTTTTGATGTTTCCATTTCTTTGTTATGCTTTTTCTCATCAGACTGATGGTGGTCACTTTGCCAGTTTCCCCCATCTCTGCTTCAAGGCACCCCTCTGAGTTCTCTGTTAAATAAATCACCACTTAAGTGCAGGGTAACCTAGTTTGATAAATACAGATTTCAGAACGAAGGCAGCAAAGAGTTCCATGTGGCCACCCACTCTCTTGAACTGGAGGTGTATATATATTACTGCAACAAAAAATTATGATGAAAATAATGAATAGAAAGCTGAGATAGGAACTCATGCTGAGAGATGTCTTGTTTGAAACAAAGGAGATTACCTTGGTTTGCCTACATCAAACTCAAGACTGCCTATTGGAGTCTGGATGGATCATAGAAGCATTAGGTTAGATGATGAACAAAAGTCTAAAATTAAACATATACCAAGAAGGAGGAGAAGCAGGTGATAGTTAGGTAGACATACAAATGGATCGATAGGATTGCTCTTCAGCCAGAATGCTCCAGCCACCAAATGAAATTTTATGCTTGTGGGTGATACATATTTGTATTAGATGGCTTTGTAGAAGATCTTGAAACAGACGACTGGGCTGTGAACCTGCAGCAGTAGGGATAGCTACAGTGGTACCTCGGGTTAAATACTTAATTCGTCCATCTTAACCTGAAACTGTTCTTAACCTGAAACTGTTCTTAACCTGAAGCACCACTTAAGCTAATGGGGCCTCCCACTGCCGCTGCGCTGCCAGAGCCTGATTTCTGTTCTTATCCTGAAGCAAAGTTCTTAACCTGAAGCACAATTTCTGGGTTAGCGGAGTGTGTAACCTGAAGCGTATGTAACCTGAAGCGTATGTAACCCAGGGTACCACTGTATTCCCATCGTGTCTGGAGAAGGGGAAAGGGGCATGCATGACATTTAAAGTAAATGTAAATCTAAACAAGGAAGCAAATATCATTTGCCCCCCCCCCCTTCAAAAGAAGGCCCCATAGGAACATAGGGAGCTGTCTTATACTGAGTCAGAATGTTGTTTGATCTGGCCCAGCATTATCTTTTTTAAAAAATAAAATAAAATAATCTTTTCAAATTTTATTTTACAGATATAAATTTATAACAATACCAAATGCATATCCGTATAAAGAGATTTCTCTGAATCTCCAGACTTCCCACCATCCTTTCCATGATTTCGTAATCTATATTTTGTATCTGTCCATATTGTCCATAGTGTTTGTTACATTGCAAGTGAAATTAAAATCCTGACGACAGGTTGCTGAGCTTTCAGTCACTTTTGGCGTAACCTAACAGCTTGGTTTGCCATTCCTCTCTGGTAGGGAGTCTTTTTTTCTTTCCGTCTCTGGGCTAGTAGCATCTGTGCTGCTGTTGTCAGATACATAATAAGTCTTTTCTGCTCCTTTGGGATGTTGGTACCTACAATTACTAATAAAAAACGCTTCTGGTGCTTTTTTTTTTTTTTACAAAAGTTATTTTAAACATTTTTTTTCAGTTCATTATATATCATTTCCCAGAAAGCTTTTATTGCCTTACATGAGCACCACATATGATAAAAGATACCTTCTTTTTCTTTACATTTCCAGCAGGTATCCGTATTTGTTTTATACATTTTCGCTAGCTTAAAGGTAAAGGTAAAGGTACCCCTGACCGTTAGGGTTGCGCGCTCATCTCACTCTATAGGCTGAGGGAGCCAGTGTTTGTCCTCAGACAGCTTCTGGGTCATGTGGCCAGCATGACTAAGCTGCTTCTGGGAAGCCAGAGCAGCGCAAGGAAACACCGTTTACCTTCCCACTGGAGCGGTACCTATTTATTTACTTGCACTTGACATGTTTTCGAATTGCTAGGTTAGCAGGAGCTGGGACCGAGCAATGGGAGCTCACCCTGTTGCAGGGATGTGAACTGCCAACCTTCTGATCGGCAAGCCCTAGGCTCTGTGGTTTAGATCCCTTTTGCTAGCTTACTAGGAGTCAAATACCACTGGTACATCATTTCCATATAATTTTCTTTCAGCATACAATGTGCTGTTTTCCATAACCTTTCCCAATCTGAATGCTGAATAAGGTAAAGGTAAAGGGACCGCTGACCATTAGGTCCAGTCGTGGACGACTCTGGGGTTGCGGCACTCATCTCGCTTTATTGGCCAAGGGAGCCGGCGTACGGCTTCCGGGTCATGTGGCCAGCATGACTAAGCCGCTTCTGGCGAACCAGAGCAGTGCTGGAGCGGTACCTATTTATCTACTTGCACTTTGACGTGCTTTCGAACTGCTAGGTTGCCAGGAGCTGGGACTGAGCAACAAGAGCTCACCCCATCATGGGGATTCGAACCGCCGACCTTCTGATCGGCAAGTCCTAGGCTCTGTGGTTTAATCCACAGCGCCATCCGCATCCCTAGCACCCAAATCCCTTGCCCAGTGTGTCATCACAGATTTAATCTGTTCATCTTTTGTATGCCTGGCCCAGCATTGTCTATGCAGACTGGCAGCAATTCTCCAGTGTTTCAGTATTAGGGTATCTGCTTTGCATGCAGAAGGTCTCAAGTTCAGTCCCCAGCATTTCCAGTTGAAATTGTCCTGTGCCTGAAATTCTGGAGAGGTGCTGCCCGTCAGGGTATAGTAGACAACACTAAGTTAGATAGACCAATGATATGACCACAGTTTCCTGTGCCCCATACTTCTCAAGCAAAGTTACCTTTGTAGCTTCATATGAGAAATGGGATACACAGTTGGGTGTTTGCTTCAGTGTTCTGAAAAATTCTTTTTAAAAATTAAAAATGAAAGTTTTAAGCAGGAGATGCTTTGCTGTTGGAATGGGGCTTACACACACACATCATATCTCCCCACATCATGTCCATTTCTGAACATCTTGTCTTTGGCATCAGGTCTCCTATTCTGTGTCTGGCACAGCACAGATTTTCAGTGACTTCCTACAGTCACTAACATTTCCTTCACTGCCAGGGTTTGTTTTTATAGGGAAACAGATTGCTTCGTGAAATTGAGGGATTTTCCATCATTGATTCACCCACAACTCTCTGTGGCTCTCCTCCTGAATGAAGCACACAAGAAGACAGCACGTTTTCTGTTTCTCCAATATTTTTATTTGGATTTATAGCATACAGGTGGCAGGTAACGGAAGCAAAGAATAACAAACAAAACTAGCAAAACAGAATCAAATACCTTGAAATCGAACTTCATTCACCTTTTCCTGATGTAGTCCTGAAATCCTCTCCCCACTTCAAAGGCAGAAAAACCATGCAATTCTTCCGAAAGCTACCAATGCTTCGATACTAAATATGCAGGAGAAGGGAGTTCCACAACTGGAAGATGAGACCATGCATAAATTGGATTTTAACTGAAATGGAAGGGTGCATTTTGCAAAAGAAAAACCTCCCCCTTATGAAATACAACCCCCCAGGTTGATTGCTGTTTTGACAGAGGGGGCACAACATGGGACAAAGTCATTTGCCTATTCGGAATGAAATCAGAAGAAATCACTGCCTTCACTCTGAGCTGACTTCAAATCTGATGGAGGATGTGGGTTCACCAGGCAGTCTATTTGGAGCGACAGGCAGACTTCTTGCCCTTACTCTGATTTGGCAGATATGACCGCCTGATCGGCAGCTTGAGATCATTACAGTGCTTGTGTGATCCCTGATTGACTGAGGTTGCTTGTCAGCCCAGACCCCTTCAAGTGATTTGGGGAGCTGATAGGGGCACTCTTGGTCTTAGATAATTGCTGCTTAGGGGGTTCAGTTCCCAGTCTAAGCAAGTTGTCAAACCATGCCAAATTCCACCCCAACTTCCTTTGCTTGCATTGCTGCCTTTCAGAACCTGACCACATGTATTGGTCTATGTTACCTGCCATGGGCCAGGACTTGAACCATAAAATGTGCTGACCTAGAGCGTGCTGCTGCCCTCTATACCCTCGCACTGGGAATTAGCCCCAGTGTTCTGACCCCATAAGTGAAAGTGACTACCCATCACTACTAGTAAGCCTAGTGGAGTTCGCACAGACATTGAGAGGCAAAGGTGCCCAGAATAACAGAAGTTTGGGCACCCTTTGAGTAGGAGCTGGGAATGTCTTGGCATTTTTACTTTTGGGACTTCTTTGCAGAATAAGAGAGAAAAGAGACAGACAGAGAGAGCTCACCTTGGGGACTTCCAATGTAAAGTCTGATGGGGGGGGGGGGAGGGATGGTGAAGTCATGGTCTACCATAATGCAGAGGCAAGAGCACTAGATTAGTGGGGGTGGTCCCACTGATGCAACCAGAGAACCCCAACTTCACTACTGCCCTGCCCCAATCATGTCATGGAAAGCAGCAATGACACCAGTGTTGGGTGAGGAGCAATGATTCTTCAACATCAACATTGTTGGACTCGTCTTGTTTTGCAGGTGACTGATGATCGTCTTCCAAAGCAATTACTCTATTCTGAACTTAAAAATGGAAAGCGTAATGCTGGTGGTCAACAAAAGAGATTCAAAGACTGCCTCAAGGCAAATCTTAGAAAATGTGGTATAAACACCGAAATCTGGGAAACACTGGCCTGCAAGCGCTCCAGTTGGAGAACAGCCTTTACCAAAGGTGTCATGGGCTTTGAAGGCACTCGAACTCAGGACGCAAGGGAGAAACATGCTAAGAGGAAGACATGCTTAGCAAATCTACACCATGATCAACTCCTGCCCAGAAACCTATGTCCCCACTGTGGAAGGACGTGTGGATCAAGAATTGGCCTCCACAGTCACTTACAGACTCACTTTTAAATCCGTGTTTATGGAAGACAATCTTACTCGGCTATGAGTGATCGCCAAAGAAGAAGAAGAAGAACTCTGTCCCATTACACACAATCCTACTGGAGATTAAGCATTGTGTGTTTGTGTGTGTGCAAATTATCAAATAAATTGATGACATGTTTCCATATTTCTCAGTGTTTGTAGCGGAGAGCTGGAGGCAAATTGAACTTTCTAATACCCTCACAGAGACCTCTGTTCTGCAATGGATGAAGTTTTGCAGTTGGGTAAAGTACAGAATGCTGGGATTAATCCCCATTAACAAATAACTTGTTATAACTCAAATCTGTTATAACTCAATCTAAATATTTGTACAAAATATGGCTCCACCAAGCTTCATTTATTTCATTCTTAATGATGCAGACATTTGAGTTTGATTCATGTGAAATTGTTTGAGTTCAGAACGCAAACACATTAACTTCTGCTCATCAAGGCATTTCAACAGCTTAATCAATTACAAAGTGATGTCTTAAAGACCGGCACTGAAGGAAACATTAAAGGTTTCACCTAGCAAGTTGCCTCATAGACAAACAAGAACACTCTTTCATCATTGCATCTGGTGAGAACAGGGTTGTAGACTATATGGGTCTTCTGCCTGATCCAGTAGGGGTCTTCTTATGTTCCTATCCCAATGCGCAAACAATAAAATAATCGATTTCTTCTACCAAAACTGGGAAGAGGCCCTAAGTCAGGAGTCAGCAAACTTTTTCAGCAGGGGGCCGGTCCACTTTCCCTCAGACCTTGTGGGGGGTTGGACTATCTTTTGAAAAAAATAAATATGAACGAATTCCTATGCCCCACAAATAACCCAGAGATGCATTTTAAATAAAAGAACACATTCTACTTACAAAAACAAGCTGATTCCCAGACCGTCTGCAGGCCGGATTTAGAAGGTTATTGGGCTGGATCTGGCCCCCAGGCCTTAGTTTGCCTATCCATGCCCTAAATCAAAACATGATGCCTGCCACCCCAAAAATTTACAAAGATAGTAAAAGGACCTTCTAGGTAGGCGCCACAAACATTTCAACAGGAAACAAAGGGAAGCAAACCACCCATCTCAAGTACCTCGTTCCGGCATCATGAGGCACAGAAAAAAGCAATTACCAGAAATGAGCATGTATATGTTCAGGGCCACTTGCTTCATTGCAAAGTAAAATGGGCCGTATCCAGACCACCAAGCGTGCAGCGCATACATCAAAACAGGATTGCTTGTCATCCCCGGCTGCCCTGGCTGATGAGAGCCAGTGTCTGAAAGTTAAGGTCACACTCAGGGTTGTGTGTGTGTGTGTGTGTGTGTGTACACACCACAGCCAAGCTGACACGTCTCATACTGCTCATTTTCTCCCACTCCTTGAAACATTATTTTGCCATTATTTTGCCAGGCAGACCCCTAGTTAGAACTACTTCTTTCTCGCCTTTTTTTTGAAGGAAAGCTAAGGCCACGCCAATCCCAAGCCATCCATGGGATTCCAGTGGTCTTGGTCCTCAACCAGGGTCTGTACTTCTTTGGAGAATGGAAGACATGGTGGAAACTGCCTTACCTTTAACAAATATGATTTATTCCCATATTTGCACCTGAGTTCAGATGGAGGGAGTCCAGATCTTGCAGCATGGTCATCTCAAAGAGGGGCTTGTTCCACACAGCAGTGCAGCACGGACTTCAAGGGATCTCTCCCTGCCTGCCTTTAGCCAGCCAGCCAAGACTGTTCTGGCCTTTTCTCAGCTATTGCAAGCTTCCTGCCAAAGATCCCCAACTCCCCCTGTGACATCACATCCAGTTACCTTGGCAACCTTCCAAAACTTCAGTCTCAGGGTGGGGGTGGGGAAGGGTATGGGATTTTTGTGCATTGGCAATGGCCCTCAGTGACTCTGTATTGTTTCTTAACAGCCCTAGCTGGCCATGCCATTTTGCATAGGCTAGCCAAGGGATGAATGTTTTTAGAATGTTGGATTATTTTGATTGTTGTTAGCCGCCCTGAGCCCAGCTTCGGCTGGGGAGGGCGGGATATAAATAAAATTTATTATTATTATTATTATTATTATTATTATTATTATTATTATTATTATTATTATATTCCTCAGCAGCTTGTATTTCCCCTACCATTTCTTAATTTATTGGGTTTAGTGGGGTCCCTCCCCAAACCTATAACAGTAGATGGTTTGGGGATGCTGAGGTATGAAGGAAAGTAACCACTGTAAGACAATACAGTGGTACCTCGGGTTACATACGCTTCAGGTTACATACGCTTCAGTTTACAGACTCCACTAACCCAGAAATAGTACCTCAGGTTAAGAACTTTGCTTCAGGATAAGAACAGAAATCGTGCAGGGTGGTGCAGCGGCAGCAGGAGGCCCCATTAGCTAAAGTGGTGCTTCAGGTTAAGAACAGTTTCAGGTTAAGTACGGACCTCCGGAACGAATTAAGTACTTAACCCGAGGTACCACTGTACAAGAAAAAGGGAAAAATTGAATCCAGATACAGTCATACCTCGGGTTGAATGCGCTTCAGGATGAGCACGTTCGAGTTGCGGTCCGCGGCAACATGAAAGTAACGGAGTGCATTACTTCCGGGTTTCGCCGCTTGCACATGCACAGACGCTCAAAATGATGTCACACGCATGTGCAGAAGCGGCGGAAAGCGACATGTGCATGCGCAGACATGCCGTCGCTGGTTACGTTTGCTTCTAGATGCGAATGGGGCTCTGGAACGGATCCCGTTCGCATCTAGAGGTACCACTGTATTCCTACTTTTCAAGTTATTTATTGCATTTTCCTGACAAACGATTTTAATAAGCATTTCTTAAAATACTACGGAAGTGTTTGTCATTGAGCAGTCTTTTGTTTATTTGTTATTTATTCCAGCAGTAGCCCCCTTTTCTGCCATGGCTAGGATGAGGACAGGGCTGGATTTAGGTTTGATGAGGCCCTAAGCTACTGAAGTTAATGGAGCCCTTTATATGTTCCGCTGTCCTTTGTCAACAACAAATTGTCGCTTTTTGTGTTGAATATATGCTATATGGTAATTTATGGACTTAATAGGTATCTAAAACCATTTGCACATGCAGAATGTAGGCACCGTATATATAGAAATGAGCAAACCAGTGATATTTTAGGGAGCAGGCCCATTACTTACATCATAGGAGCCTACAAAACACAAAACACTGTTGCTGAATGTAGCTTTTATTTGTTTTTGTTTTTAATCTTAGATTTTGGAAATGTACATCCAGATTTTTTTTCTTTAATTTTTTTGGGGCCCCCAAGAGAGTGGGGCCCTGAACTACAGCTTGTTTAGCTTATGCGTAAATCCAGCACTAGGTGGGGAACCCACCACCCCCTGATGGTGCTGAACCCCAACTTACATCAGTTCTGGCCAGCATAGTCAATGACCCTCATGGACCCTCATGTCTTCTTTCTTGCAGGGAGCTCAAGGTGGCCTATGTGGTTGTCATCTCCCTATTTTATCCTCACCACAACCCAGTGAGGTAGCATTAGACCAGGCTTCCTCAACCTCGGCCCTCCAGATGTTTTGAGACTACAATTCCCATCATCCCTGACCACTGGTCCTGCAAGCTAGGGATCATGGGAGTTGTAGGCCGAAAACATCTGGAGGGCCAAGGTTGGGGAAGCCTGCATTAGACTGAGAGGTAATGACTGACCACTTTCCCTGGAGTTGGTGGGTGGAATTCAGCTGAGCTTTACTCAAAAGTAAGCAGAAGGGGACACAAATCACTTAACCATCCACATCAGTGGAAGCCTTATGCAAGGATTTCTGCATGCACAACAGGGCTCCCCCCCTTCTCCTTCCCCTGCATGTCCCTCATTCCCCCCTCCCAATTGTCTGGGGGTGTATGACAGGGGAAATCCTCAGGAGATCACACAGGGGCTTGGTTCTATAGAAATGCTTGTGCAGAGAAAATGTCTGAAAGAGCATGATATTGAATTGAACCCAAGACAGGTGAACTAATGCCAGTGTACTGGAAGAAGCAAAGATCACCAGTGTTGAAGCAATGATTCTTCAACATCAACTTCGTTGGACTGGTCATGGAGTACAGATGCCTGATTACCGTCTTCCAAAGCAACTACTCTATTCCAAACTTAAAAATGGAAAGCGTAATGCCAGTGGTCAACAAAAGAGGTTTAAAGACTGTCTCAAGGCAAATCTAAAAAAAATGTAGTATAAACACTGACAACTGGGAAACACTTGCCTGCGAGCGCTCCAATTGGAGAACAGCCTTTGCTAAAGGTGTCATGGGCTTTGAAGAGACTCAGACTCAGGACGCAAGGGAGAAACGTGCTAAGAGGAAGGCACGCTTGGCAAATCCACACTGTGATCAACTCCTACCTGGAAACCAATGTCCCCACTGTGGAAGGATGCGTGGATCCAGAATAGGCCTCCACAGTCACTTAGGGAGTCATTGTTAAAACCATGTTTATGGAAGACAATCTTACTTGGTTACAAGTGATGTCCAAATAAGATGAGTAATTAACCTAAATTATGCATCTCCATTAATGTTATTGGGTCTACTCTGAGTAGGGTAGGCTACAACCCTGTGACTCCAAACCCATGTTTATCACCATGGCTAGCTAAAAATACTCTCTCTCTCTCTCTCTCTCTCTCTCTCTCTCTCTCTCTCTCTCATTCTTTCTCTTTCCTAGGAGAACAGAACTCCAAAAGTGACCTTTAACAAAGAATTTAGGGAGACAATGAAATCATAATCATTCAGACAAAAGGGGAATATATCAGATATTTCTGATGATAACAGCAAGTAGGCTAGAGAGGAACAGAGAATCTGCCTCTTTAAATCCTCCAAGAATTCACTGCCGTTGATTCCAAGGAATCAGAAAAATCAAATTGACATCTAATATTTACACTTTCATCTTTGCCCATATTCAGTATCTAACATTCTGTATTTGATCACTGATATCTAACATGCATCGTCATTACAGGATGCTGCCTTGAATATTTTAGAGAAAAAGTGAAGTTTTATATAAAACCTACAGGATAATAAAAGAATGCAGCAGTTGGATTCCAGGCTTAAAAAACAAACAATAAACTACATAGAACAATTTTAAGCAACACAATAACGTTGAAGAAAAAAACTAAACTGAGGAGTTGTGTGTTTATTCTGTATGCATGTTCTGGCAGTATAAATGTCCACCAGTTAAATGTGGGTCAATCCCTGATGCTCTTTGAAGCACAGAGGTAAAGGCAACAGATCACTGTTACATTTGAATAATGGGGCCCTGCTGTATGTGCATGCAGAAAATCTATGATTCAATCCTCAGCATCTCTAGGTAGGGAATGCTGGGAATATCTCCTACCTTAAACCCCAGAAAGTTGCTGTCAGTTAGACAGTACTGAACTTGATTGACCTGGTATAATGTATTTAAAGGAAAAGTTTGTGAAAGGGACCCTCCACCCTCCTGGCTCCCACATTCTCCCTTTAATGACAGTAAAATTGCCCTTGGGCAAAAACAGTACCTGTTTGAATGATAAATAAATAAATATCTTCACTCTTTAGTAGTTTCCAACCGGCATCGAAGCACTTCCTCAACAAAGACTGGTAGGGATAAAAAAGAATTGCAGATGGCATCAAGTTGCAGGTTATTGTCACATCAACCACCGCGGCTGCGGCCTTCTTGACTGACCGCAGCAACATGATTCCCTTGATAACCCCAAAGGTCCTCTTCTTGGTTTCCGGGAGAATCTTCAAGATGAACAAAAAGGTGGCTAGGCAGATAGGGAAGTAAAGCAGAAAGCAGTAGGATCCAATCACCTTCTAGAGTTGGGAAGGAATGGGGGAGGTTGGGTGGGTGGGGAGAGGGAGAGAGAGAGAGAGAGAGAGAGAGAGAGAGAGAGAGAGAGAGAGAGATATGAGCATATCATGGAAGCTTATTTACTTACTGTATCTATCATGCACATGGTGTATGTGTTTGTGTGTTTAGATCCTTGTTCACACCCTGGCAGAGGGGAATGAGGGTCAGTCTGGGGAAGCTGTAGGTTAGGCTACAGAATCAGTGTGAATTCTTCAACCCAGTCAGTTTATGGATGTCAGGTTTTGATATGGAGTCTGGAGAAGTACAACATGTCAAAGAAGCAATCCAGAGGTTAGATATGGCCCACCAATCACATAGCCTAAATTTAGGTATTGCTATACCTTTCCATGACTGTGTTGTTGTTTAGACATTTAGACTCTTCGTGACCCCATGGACCAGAGCATGCCAGGCACTCCTGTCTTCCACTGCCTCCCACAGTTTGGTCAAACTCATGTTAGTAGCTTTGAGAACACTGTCCAACCATCTTGTCCTCTGTCACCCCATTCTCCTTGTACCTGCCATCTTTCCCAACATCAGGGTCTTTTCCAGGGAGTCTTCTCTTCTCATGAGGTGGCCAAAGTATTGGAGCCTCAGCTTCAGGATCTGTCCTTCCAATGAGCACTCAGGGCTGATTTCCTTCAGAATGGAGAGGTTTGATCTTCTTGCAGTCCATGGGACTCTCAAGAGTCTCCTCCAGCACCATAATTCAAAAGCATCAATTCTTTGTCGATCAGCCTTCTTTGTGGTCCAGCTCTCACTTCCATACATCACTACTGGGAAACCATAGCTTTATTTATATGAACCTTTGTCGGCAAGGTTATGTCTCTGCTTTTTAAGATGCTGTCTAGGTTTGTCATCATTTTTCTCTCAAGAAGCAGGCGTCTTTTAATTTTGTGACTGCTATCACCATCTGCAGTGATCATGGAGCCCAAGAAAGTAAAAACTCTCACTGCCTCCATTTCTTCCCCTTCTATTTGCCAGGAGCTGATGGGACCAGTGACCATGATCTTAGTTTTTTTGATGTTCAGGTTCATTCTGTTGTAAATAAAAATATGCCCTTTTCCCTTATGGGGTATCCAAGAGCCCATATAGAGTCCTTACGTAGGTTCCCTATTGGTAGGAGAAAATAACAGAGGCCAACCAGAGAATATTGAGAAGCAAAGCAGCTAGTAAGCTTGATCTTTATTGATCTGTTGCAACAGGGTGCTCCCCTCACACGCAGGAGAGGAAGAGGACCCAGAACAATGGCCTGCAAGGCCTTATAAAGACTATTGAAATTGCCACCCCTGTAGATCAAGACCACCCCCAGAAACATTATGCATACATCACAGAAGGGGTGTAACCTAAGACCACCCCTCAGATACATCCCACCTACATCACAGAAATTTAAATGTTGTTTTTCTCTTGTCCTTGTTTATCTCCTGTCTGGCAGGTTACTTGATTGGATTTCCTGGGGAGCCTGGCCATTCTTTTGTAGTGGTAAAATACTTATTTCCTGGGCCAGGTCACAGGCTCACACCTTGTATCTTAAATGTGTCCTTAAGACAGGATTTGTGAGGAAAGAGACAATGGAGAGATTTTTCCATTTTGACCATGCAGAGAAACATTTGCTCAGTTTAGGAATCAAAATGGTTCCAGGTTGGCTTTCCTGTGCTGATCTATGTACATGTGGTTATGAATGTTGCCATATATCTAAGACCATAAAATTCCTATCACATTATCCCCCCTTTGGGGCTAGAATTTTTCTTAAAAATTTTTGCCCCACAAATAATAACATCGTATGTTGTAAATGGATGCCTTTGTATAAATATATCATATAAAAATACCATATGTTGCATTTTGTTACTAAATTACTTGTGGCATTCTAGCTCTTGGGAGAAACATTTTCTCAATAGTGGCTATGCTTTACATTTAGCAGGAAGGCTCACTAATGACTGAAAAATGCAGTTGGTGTTTTGTTCATCGCTATTTTTGTGTGTTTCTCAGGTGTCAAGCTAGCTCTTCTGTGGTCTCACACCGGCATAGTGCTACAGCAACACATCCTGTCTGTTGAATCCCCTCGGGGCTTTCATTTAACCATGTCGCCTGGCATTCACCATAGCTGCCACATGTTTGGACATCTCATGAGAGAGAAGTCTTCGCCTTGGCCTTTCTATGGAATTTTATTATTTTATTGGCGTTGGTCTTGCACTCTAGGAAAGTTGCTCACTTGCACTTAAAGGACCAAAAAGCTAATTGCAGCCTGAATACACTTGCCCAATTGAAACTGAGTCCAATTATAATTTATCTTGCCCCATGGTTCTCAACTTATCAAAACAAACTGTTAAAAGAAAACCATTCTTAAAAAGGGCACTTGTCCAAATAAGTCAATTTAACTCTATAAGGGATCATTCCTGCTAAACCAAAGCATATCCACGTTCATGTATCTTAGAAGCTTCTCCTTGGTAAAATAAAAATTTGGTAGAGAAGAGTAAGCACACAATTTGGTTGTCCAATTGAGATGAAAAAAATGAGAGCAATTATGGGGAAAAAACCTTAAGATTCACTGTGTGCAATCTGGGGGAAAAACTATATGAAAATGATATGCAGATGTTAGCAAAATAAAATAAAATAAATAATGTGTTGGAGATATAAACAAAGTGAAGGAACCTAATTCCACGTATGGTGGACGTGTCCTCAAATAAATAAAATTTGAGACATGATCTACACCCATTTCCATTTGGCATTCCAATCAAAACATCCTAAATAATAATAAAGAGTGTTGCTTCAAAACTACCTGATAAAATATGGTTCCAAGAATAATACTTGGTTGTGGTTAGATTAATTTCACAGCTATACGGGAAATCCAAGATTAATAAATAAATACAGAACAATTTGCTACTTAAAGACAGTACTGAATCTGCAAGGGATACAGAGAAGTCATATTTTTTTTTTTTTTTAATAATAATTTTTATTAAGGTTTTCCAAATTAAAACAAATCAAAACAAATTAAATCCAATCTATTGCCAATAACTAGGACTTCCCCTCCCTACCCCCTCTTGTGTTCCAAATCTTCCAAATAAGCAATTAAATTCAACAAATTCTTATCCCCAAATTACACTCTTCGTCAATAACCCAATTTATCCAAATTCTCATCCCCTATGATCGATCTATACCCTTCCACGAGTTTCCCCCTTTCAAACATAGTACAGATGAAAATAAGATAAATATAAATAATAATTTTACAGCCTTTGGATTCCAATTTTCCCTCCCCTCTTTCCCCTTTGCGTTTCACCTATCCCTCCACTTCTAATATCTTCCTGGAGTTCCCACATTACACTATGTCCCTCCGGTTCTTTGCCAGTCTTTAATTACGGATGTCCAATCATAGAAGGAGTCTATCAAATAAGGGCCCATTTCTTCTATCCAGGTTTTTATATCCAGGAGTAAAAACTCCAATTTTGTATCCATAAGCTTGTCAAACCTGAATATCCCAAATGTTCCCCCAGTTCTGTCCAGTTCTTGTTGTTTCCTTGTTCTTATCAATCATTCTCCTCCTTTTTATTTCTCTGTTCTCCCACAGAAATGTTCTTTTTCCAAAAGTTTCTAGTGTCTCTGCAGAGGTTTGTTATTCATGAAGCAAAGCATTACATCATGTTCCTTTCATTTTCCAACAAATAGTTCCATTGTTTCCTGTAGTGTGTAGATCTCTGTAGACAAAATAGTGTTCCATTCCTGCAGTTTCCCAGGAGATTGAAAGTTCCATTCAACTGTTCACATTTCCTGTGAAAAACACATGCAATGTCCCTCGGCTCCTCTAGGTGGATTGCAGTAACAAAGTTCCCTTCCAGAGTCACATCCACCAGACCAAGTAGCTTGTTGACCGATATTTAAAACAATTTGTATTCAATTTGTAACAAATATAACCGGCAAAGTCCTCATAACAAAGTCTCTATTTTAATCTTCCTTTTTGACAGCTCTTTGACAGCTCTTTGACAGCTGTCAAAACCTCCATCACTTTTCTCCAGGCAGTTTCACGAATCGCTCCAGGGATTCCGGGGGGGTTGCTTTTTTTAAAAAAAACAATTCCACTTTTCTCCTCCAGCTCAATCTTATAATTTTCCCTCGCGAAGTTGCTGATTCGGCAAGATAAGGTTACACTCGATCTTAGTTGTCCAGTCCTTTGTTTTGGCTCTTCTACAATTTAGGGGTAGGCTGACTTCCTTTTTTCCACCTCCCCCGTTCGCTCCGAATTTTTTAAAAATTTATCCCCCCTTTTTTTTAGTCCATATTCCAATTACTCACGGGTTCTTCTTTAGAGCCGAATTTTCAATAGAAGAAGTCAGCGCTCTCCGCCGGATGGCATGCGGCTGCGCTCGGCAGGGATAGCAGAGAACTCAAAGCACCACGCTTCTCCCCGGCACCCGATCCGTAGCCTTTAAAAAGGCTCCTTCACGAGTCGGGAGAGCGCTAACGGTGCCAGCCGAGTCTCCATGTCCACGGCCTCAATCTGGCCGTGGTTTTTAAGGGTCCCCGCATCGCCGGTGCGGTAGGACCCAGCCCCTGCCAAGCCGGCTCCCTCCGGAGCTCGGAGGGAGCCCGCCATTCGGCGATGGCGCCGACCCGGAAGTCCGGGATACAGAGAAGTCATAGAAGGGATTCAAAATAGTTTTCTGGAATATTAAGAATGTGACTGCAAAGAAAGGGAAAAAAGAGTAAAAACACAATTTCTTTCTGAGAACTTCGTGTATAAAAAAAACAACAAATCAGACAAGCAAATGTGATCAGTTGACTTAATCTAAATATAGCCTGATCTATCGAAAAGCATGTAATATATGAGAATCCTCCATGAAAAAACTTGGGGTGTAAGGAATAAGACATTAAACATAAAAACAATTACACACAAAAATAGCCCCCCCCCTTTTGTGGAAATAACACACTGTCAGACACATTTCGACATTCCTACGTAATAACACATAATACAAAACAACTAAATATCAGTTGCATATCTTGAGTCAATTGTGATATTTTATGTATGTATCTTTTGAATCCTGAAGCAGTCTTGGGGTTCAAAAGTGAGAAGATGTCCTTGCAATTCAACTCCTCCCCCCTTTGTCAGCCCCACTCCCCCGTCAGTCTATATCCTTTGAAAGAGATAGCTGTGGGCATTTTGAAAACTGGTGTCTGTTGTTGCAGGTCTTGTGATGGTGAAGAACTGAGTTGAGGGGTTGTTGCTGCTTTTTCATCATTGCACATCTGTAGAAGTGATATCCTGTAAGGGGCAGGGTTTTGGGGGGACTTAAAAGACAAAAGGAAGGATCAAAAGCCCCCTCCCCAAGTAAATCTCCTTGAGTTATTAGCTGCAAATAATAAAATCTTAGCATGTTAAGCATTTTACTCAATTTAATATTATTATCACATTTTCATATAATTACTGTTATTATCTGCTAAGTTTGTTTGTTTTCCTTCACTTAGTTTTTGTTGTTGTTTTTTTTCATGTTATTAAATAAAAATTACTCCACATAGAAGAAAGAGAACTGTAAAAAATACAACAAAGGTTAAAAAATAAAAAAGAAAGCAAAAAATTAGATTACCAGTCAGATGAAAACAGATTTTGACACAAAGACATCAGATTCAGAAAATAATTATTATTAAATAATACAAAGATATTATCAAAACCACACAGATTACTACTGGACTAAAAAATAATAATGGGAAAATAATGGAAAAAGGCTTAAAATTCAGCATGTGCTATCTGATAAGTAGAACTTGATGAAAATGACTTTCAACATGTGATGGACATGTCCCCAAAGTAAAACACACACACACACACACACACACACACACACACACACACACAATGACCTATGAGGAACCCAAAATAAATAAATGCTAAGACACACAAATTTTTTATTTTATTTTTTAAACCTGAAGTAACCTGAAGTAACCTGTTCTGGCATTCTAACAACCCAATGAAAAACTGATTAATAAATGAAAAACAGATTATTTGTAACCTAAAAAATGTCAAAGCCACAAAGAGATAGAGGGAAATCAACTAATATAGCAGGGATTCAGACTTGTTTTGCTGAACAGAAAGAGAGTGACTGTTTGGCTTTAAGGGAAGAAAGACAAAAAGAAATACAAATGCAATTACTTTTTATAGAGTATTTAAATCACTGTTTGCATCCCCTCATTATCATTTGTGCTGTGGGAGAAAAGAAGGGACAAACACTTTGTTAATGGGGTTCACATATCCTGTTAAAAGGGAAAATTATTTCATGTGAGAAGTCAGTCAGGAAATGCTGTTCCTAAAATGCATAGGCATATACACACACACAAAAAAAAAACTGTTATAAAATTTAAATCCCATTGGGGTGGCAAACTACTCAAGAGATGAACTCACAGTGGGAGTGCTTTGATATTTACCTGTGAAAAGAATTTGGCATGTTAGATTTGAAACTTGACAACCTCTTGATTAAGTAGCCCTTGGAGCAAAAGACACATTAAGGGTGATTTCCCTCAATGGTTCCAAGTTTTACATAAGGAAATTTGGATAGGTTTCTCCCTGCAAGCACACGCTCTGCAAACCTCCTCTCCCCCCTTCTTTCCCCCTCCTTCCTTCCTCTCTCTTTCTCTCTTTTTTTTAGCCTCTGTGCATGTGCAGAGTTCATGTCTCAGCAAACCTTATATACTATTGAAAATGTTGAATCCTTTGGCTAAATTACCATTTGAATAAGGGAAGGGAAGGGTATGGAGTAGATTTTAAAAATAGGGTTAGATTTCAAAACAAAAAAGAGAAACTCAGCAATTCAAGTATTCACCAAAGCTAGCAATTGCAGCCCAAACAAAGGGACTCCTTCCTTTATGTACAGGAAAGGGCTAATATTCCTCTGGCCATTCGCGGAACAATCTGCCACGCCCTTAAAACATCACGGCTTTCACCTCTCACCTTTAAAAAACAAAGAGCAAATCTGGGCTAAATTTCAACTCATCAGCCAAAAATTGGGAAAGTTGAAAGGGACCTGGGGTCATCTAGTCCAACCCTAAAATACAGGGTTCATAGCAAGATTTGTACTACCAGAAACACGCACATACTTATGTACACAGACACAACTGGGGAAGAGACCACAAGCCATGCGCCTATCATGTACTAAGGAAGAGGAAAATAAAAGTACCCAACTTTATACAGCACCCTTTTAGCAGATCTTGAGATTAGTTTGAGTTTACTTCCTTAGACGTGCAAGTTCCTTGACAAATGATCTTTAAAGATTGAAGTGAACATTTTTTCCTAAGATAGGGAGAGGATCTCTTATAAAGCATAGTTAAAACAGCCATAGATTTGATTTTAAAAGGAATACACAAGTGAACAATTTTTCCTGAATTTGCAGAGGAATAGTAAACCTAATCTATGCCCCCCCCCTTCTGCAGTTTCCTTTAAAGGAAGCTTACTCGGGAGTAAATTTACCTGGCACAGAAGTAAGAAGAAAAAAAAACCTGAAAGAGACAGAATGAAACAAAGGGGCATTTTTTAAGAAAAGAGGCCAGGAAGACTGATATCAGGACTGGACTCAGATAGACAATTTTGCTGGCTATGGAAGCCTCTACATTTAATACCAATTTTAATACCAATTTTTCTTAGAAAGAACACATTTTCATAGGCGGACGCTTAATGAAATACATACACTGCATTTTAGCTTGAGAGAGCAGTTGGCTCTACTAGGCTTTTGCAGCAGAAACATTAGTTTCTTCACAGCACATTTCAAAATACTGGAAAAAAAATACTGGAACACGGATATAAACTCAAACTCAAACGTTGCAACATAACATCTACCATCAACTTAAAATCATACTCCTCACTCAAGCTACTTGGAGGAAGACTCCTTGGAGCCTCTCTCAAATAAACATTTGCACACTTCATTCTCAATTTTTTTGTCCTGTTTAAGATTGATAAGGCCCAACATGGCTTTCTTACGATTTAAAATTTTGGAGCAAGCTTGCATTTTTATTTTAGATGGCACATTTAAGATAAGCAGCTGCTGGATGTTACCTAAGTACAATTTAAACACAGGAAAAATGTTTCTTAAACACAAATTGAAGGGGACTGTCAGAGTCCAGGCCAGAAATAAGCACCAACTAGGCTTCTTTCCCATCAGGAGTCTGCAGGTTCATTTCTTTTGATTGAGGTGCACCCATTTTAAGAATTTTAATAGCGCTAGCTTTTACTTTTATACTGCAGCCGGGGTTTTATCCCCACTTTTCAGGAAACACAATAAATAACCCACAGTAGACTCAATTTGGACAACTCCGAGAATTAGTACTGTGACACACCGCCGTTCATCTGGCCTGACTTACTAGGCTGGTACAGCTGTTGGCCTTTCCTGGCTACTAAGCTAACAGTGCGGTCAGCGATCTCAAACCCCCCCTTTGGTCATTTCTCAGCCAGGGAGCCCACAGCAACCTCCTGCCTCTTACAATCTAACCTGAGAGTTCCCTACTGGACGCTTGCGTAGCGCAGTGCCAGATTGGGACTCAGAAATGACAAAGAAGGAAAGGAATCAGGTGCCCTTGCTTTCTCTGCTCACAGGTCATCTCTAACAAAGATCGCCATGGCAGAGGTGCGGCTGCACCTGGGAGTTATAGTTTTCAGTACAGAAGAAAAAGCACGACCTTTTTTCTGGGCAAAACTCCGAAGGAATAGGTCAGCATATAGACTGTAGAAGGGAAATGAAAGAAGTCACACACAACTTTTGCCTGGGCATACTCCGAAGGGCTAGGGCTGGTGTTGAAATCAAGGGGACAGAAAGGAGGAGAAGGCAGATGAGGAAAAAAATAGAAAGTTTAGATTTGAAGGGAAAAGGAAGAGTTAAAGAATTTTGGTTGCTGTGGTTTAGAGAACCCAACCCACTACCCGTGTTTCCTACTTAATACTCACTTCCGCATGCGCTGTTCCTGGTGATCCCACGATCTCTTGACTGGTTGTTTAAGGCCGGCCTGATCAAGCGTTGCTTCCTCTGGTTAGCCCCGCTGAACCTCCAGTTATTTCCAGACCCTGGGATCGATGGAAGACTGGCTATTCCTCCTGGCAAACTGCCTGGTGCGCGCTGGATAACCAGTCCTTCCTCGCTTCCAGAATCCGGGTAACCAAAAGTCCCTTCGTGGTCGCCATCTGTTGTAAATAAAAATATGCCCTTTTCCCTTATGGGGTATCCAAGAGCCCATATAGAGTCCTTACGTAGGTTCCCTATTGGTAGGAGAAAATAACAGAGGCCAACCAGAGAATATTGAGAAGCAAAGCAGCTAGTAAGCTTGATCTTTATTGATCTGTTGCAACAGGGTGCTCCCCTCACACGCAGGAGAGGAAGAGGACCCAGAACAATGGCCTGCAAGGCCTTATAAAGACTATTGAAATTGCCACCCCTGTAGATCAAGACCACCCCCAGAAACATTATGCATACATCACAGAAGGGGTGTAACCTAAGACCACCCCTCAGATACATCCCACCTACATCACAGAAATTTAAATGTTGTTTTTCTCTTGTCCTTGTTTATCTCCTGTCTGGCAGGTTACTTGATTGGATTTCCTGGGGAGCCTGGCCATTCTTTTGTAGTGGTAAAATACTTATTTCCTGGGCCAGGTCACAGGCTCACACCTTGTATCTTAAATGTGTCCTTAAGACAGGATTTGTGAGGAAAGAGACAATGGAGAGATTTTTCCATTTTGACCATGCAGAGAAACATTTGCTCAGTTTAGGAATCAAAATGGTTCCAGGTTGGCTTTCCTGTGCTGATCTATGTACATGTGGTTATGAATGTTGCCATATATCTAAGACCATAAAATTCCTATCACAATACCATATTTTGAGCTCTCCTCTTTCACCCTCATTAAGAAGTTCTTTATTTCCTCCTCACTTTCTGCCATCAAAGTTGTATTATCAAATATATGCCATGTATTGTGATGATTTGTAGGTGTTCTGCAACCATGGGAGAAACGGAATGCCTGTGATGGGGACTGAATCTAAAAACAACAACCCAGTACACCTGTCATGGACTGTCCATGGGGGCAACCGAAAGCTGTAGCTTAGCTCTTCATTCCCCACACTTTGTTCTTTTTTAAAAATTTCCACTTGTGGGCAGCTCAATGCAAACACACACTGTGAAGGAGATGAAAATGAGATCAGGCATCAAAATGAGCTACCCAGGAGATGGATAGTTAGAAAAGTCAATCATCAAATGAGACTCAGAGAAAGGATTAGATAACTAGTAGAGGGATTGCGGCAGCAGACTCGGAGATTTGAGATAGTTTAGATGCTCAAAGGGCTTATCATCATTCTTTAAACCGTGGGATGTTATTCGATAGATGTGTAACTGGATAGCTCACCTATTTGTTAGTAGGCTTTTTACTGGTGACAATGGGTGGCCACTTAGAATGCAGTGGGTGCTTTAAAAATGTGCCCAGGTGGTGGCTTAAACAACATGGGGACCCAGCCATCTGTAGCACTCAGAGCTGGATCATTAGCAGCAGAAATGCATAGCCTTGCGGGATGAGAACCTAAGCTGGATAGAGCCTTAAGGAGCTTCCGCAGGAGGTACAAGTTAGTGACAAGATCAACTATGAGATGAGCCAAGACATTTTATGTCTTCTTCTTCTTCTTCTTCTTCTTCTTCTTCTTCTTCTTCTTCTTCTTCTTCCTCCTCCTCCTCCTCCTCCTCCTCCTCCTCCTCCTCCTCCTCCTCCTCCTGTTGATATCGATGATGATGGTGGTGATGATTATTTATATACCACCCTTCATCATAAGATCTCAGGGTGGTTCACAGAACAAAACACAGGATAAAAACAAGTAAATCATTAAAAGAAAACAGCAAAACAATAATCCCCCTTCCCACAGAAACATTTAAAAGGCTGTCAAATATTAATCAGCCAAAGGCCTGGTTGAAGAGGAATGCCTAAAAATATATAACGAAGGCGTCAGGCAACCACTTTTCAAAGCCAAGGAGTGAAAACCTTCACAAAGTGGCTTTTAATATTCAACTAAATTACAGAGTTAGTGAAATTAAGAGGTGGCACAAAGGGGGGGGGGGGAGAGCAATTTGAAAGACTATGGTTCCCCCTATGTTCGTTATATGAAGCAAGAATTCCATTTGGAAATTACCGCACCAGGAAAGATGGTGTGAATGAAGATCTCTACATCAGGAATGGAAATAAATAAATAAATAAATAAATAAATAAATAAATAAAATACAGATCTACATTGGGATCTGCTGCTCCTGTGGAGTACTGCCTGAGGCAGCCATCTCACATTACCTCATAGGTGGACCGGCCCTGCCTCCCATAATCCCTTGGACTTTTGTCTCCAGGTATGTTGTCTCCAGGTATGATGGAGAAGAAGGGCATCTGGGCCAAACTCCTTAGTCGCAGCACTCTGTGATACTACATTAGGGCCCCCCAACCTGGTCTGTGTCCGAAAAATGTTTCCACTCCACCGCATTCAGCTTCTAGGGTGAAATTTGATAGCATCCCTAATAAAGGCCTTTTATTCTGAAGAAAATGAGAGTGGGAACTAAAACGGCATGGCAGTGTCTTAGGCTTGGTTTTTTGGTTTTTTGTTTAAAAAGAAATATTCGTTCATTGTAGAAGGTACAAGATGGCCTTGGATTTTACTTTATTATTATTATTTCAAAAATTGCTCTCAGTCAGGCACGATGTTGGCTTTATCACTCAGCTACATTGACTTCACTTTGGAAAACAAGGAGGGCCATCTGTTCCGGAGGAAATCAATACAGGATGGATGGAGTGGGAACAAATGGATCCAGCACAGCTTCGCCAATTGAGGAACAAAACATTTCCCAATGCTCCCATGCAGAAATGCCACCAGGCTTTTGCACATCTCCAAGTGAACCCTCAGCCTTGTGAGATCATTTCCCAGAGTACAAATTGATAGCGCGTTTTGAGATAACATGTCCCTGGCAAGGCAACCGGAAAAACATACACACCCCTTGGAATGTGTCTGCATCCAACTTTCCCCCTGACTCTTTCACCTGCGATCCATATTCTAAAAATACAAGAAGAGCCGTGATGGATCAGGCTAGAGGTCCTTTTTTCACAGTGGCCAACAGATGCCTATGGGAAGCCCACAAGCAGGTTCTGGGTGCATCCTCAAGCCCATTCCCCTTGCAATTAGGGATTATAGATAGATAGGTAATTTATTATGGTCAAAGACCAGCTCACATAACATAACACAATAAAAACAGTGTTCATAAAGATAAAATATACAATCGGAGCAGTTTGCAGCAATAGCTCATGAGTTAAAATTGAGATATATACATAGACCCGTACAACTGAGATTTCGGCTACCATAAAAAATTGACCCTGAGGCACCCCAAAGCATTTCCCCAGTAAGCTATTTTATTCTAGAGGACGATCTGTGCCTACACATCTGGGCGCAGAATCTGGCTACCACCCAGGTCCTCTTGTGATCTTTGTCTAAGAGGAGAGGATTAAGTTTAGACATCTGAAAGATCGGCAGGCCTCTTCAGCAAAGGATCAATGGTGTCTCTACGAATCTCAACATAAAACGGACATCTAAAAATATATATGTTTGGGGCTTCCTATTTCCCTTAATGGGCAGGCACAAAGTCTCTGTGCGTATGGGACTCTTCCATAGAAGCCTTCCAGAACTGGTGAGAACCTAGCAAAAGTAAAAGCCCTTCTTGCATTTCTGGATGTGAGGAAATAGAGATATGTTGCTGGAGTGGCTACGTATCTCCCATTCAATTAGGGATGTAAGAAGGGTTTGTATTCCACCCCACCCAGTATTCATTGCATGCAGTGCTGCTTCCATTCTGCTGCAGTTTGTCTTCTGCCCAGAGCTACATTTTTTCATCTCGCTGTTTGCTATGGCAAAATTACGTAACTTACATAATTTATGCAAAACAAAAAAAATTCCTTCCAGTAGCACCTTAAAGACCAACTAAGTTAGTTCTTGGTATGAGCTTTCGTGTGCATGCACACTTCTTCAGATACCATTGTGCATGCACACGAAAGCTCATACCAAGAACTAACTTAGTTGGTCTTTAAGGTGCTACTGGAAGGAATTTTGTTTTGTTTTGACTATGGCAGACCAACACGGCTACCTATCTGTAACTATAATTTACGCAATCATTTATGTAAATTACCTAAGCTGTCCTGCCATTATGTTATTCTGGCCCTATTAATTTTAATGCAAAGGAAACAGAGTGAAAATGCAGGGAAAATGTAATCAATTGTGTCATTTGCAGACTGAAAGCAATCACAACGACTGAATGTTGATTGTGTTTATTATTATTATTATTATTACAGTGGTACCTCTGGTTGCAAACGGGATCTGTTCCGGAAGCCCGTTCACAACATGTATAGAACGCAACCTGCAGCGGCGCATCTGCGCACATGCAGGTCGCAATTCGCCACTTCTGCACATGCACATGACGTCATTTTGCATGTATGCGCGAGCAGCGAAACCCAGAAGTAACCCTTTCCGGTACTTCCGGGTCACCGCGGGACGCAACCTGAAAAAATGTATTATGAAGCAAATGTAACATGAGGTATGACTGTATTTTATTTATACCCCGCCAATCTGGCTGGGGATTTAGCTACATTAGTAAAGAAAAAAACGTTTTATATGCGTTATAACACTGTGACAGCAGATAGCGCTGTGGAGTCCCGACTTTCACCAATGAGATTTCCCACTATGAGGTTTACAATGCATTTTCCTGAAACAATTCTTTTTCTTTATGTGTCTAGATCCAGCCTGGGTTTCCCCAGCCACTCTGGTTGGCTTCCAGCACATATAAAAACGTAATAAAACATCAACCATTAAAAACCACTAAAAACTTCCCGATACAATAATAATGATGATGATAGTTCTCTTTCATACACACTTCAAGTGGGGTGAGTGGGATGACCAGGCCACACACATACAAACACTGTTTTTAATTTCCATTCCACCAGGGAACTATTTTCAGCATCTGCTGCTTGTTGTTGCTATCGAGGTAAATACAAAAACTCTATTTTTAATCAAGGGAAATGAAATGAAATGGGATACATGAGAACTAAGAAAACTCTCTTTTCACTCTGATTAAAGGTAAAGGTAAAGGGACCCCTGACCATTAGGTCCAGTCGTGACCGACTCCGGGGTTGCAGTGCTCATCTCACTTTATTGGCCGAGGGAGCCAGCATACAGCTTCCGAGCCATGTGGCCAGCATGACTAAGCTGCTTCTGGTGAACCAGAGCAGCACACGGAAATGCCGTTTACCTTCCCGCCGGAGTGGTACCTATTTATCTACTTGCACTTTGACATGCTTTCGAACTGCTAGGTTGGCAGGAGCAGGGACCAAGCAACGGGAGCTCACCCCGTTGCGGGGATTCGAACCGCCAACCTTCAGATTGGCATGTCCTAGGCTCTGTGGTTTAACCCACAGTGCCACCCACGTCCCTCTTTTCACTCTGATTGGAACATAACAAATGCACTTGAGTCCTGTCTATTGGCTTCCCCACGGTGGTCAGCTGCTGGGAAGACAATGTGCTGAACTAGATTGGCTTTGGCCTGATCTTTTTAAAGGTGGCATTAAAATTACATTGTTACCTTGGTTCTCGAACTTAATCCATTCCGGGAGTCTGTTTGACTCCCAAAACAGTTCGAAAACCAAGACACGGCTTCCACTTGGTTGCAGAAGCTTTCTGCAGTCAACCAAATGCCGCGTCAGACATTCAGCTACCGAAAAACATTTGCACACCAGAACACTTACTTCCGGGTTGGTAGCATTTGGGAGCCAATTTGTTTGACAACTAAGCCACTTGGGAGCCAAGGTACCACTGTATCATCATTCAGGCCTCCTCAAGGCAGCATTTATTGGTCCTTCTCCCCATTAGATCTGTGGGAATTTTAAGGATAGTAGGAAAGGATATATTGAATAAGTATTTTCCTTCCTTTACTCACGCTGGTGAGTGATGTAGCAGAGCAAATTCCCCTCAATATAGTTGGGATCTAGTTTGCAGATTTGTTTGAATCTCTTAGTTAAGATTATTTCCTGGTGTTTAATCCCTTTTAAAAGAATAAAGACACAAGAGTCTTTCTGAGTAAAGTATCAAAAAGTTTACTCACATTCCAGTTCAGGATTTGGTCCCTGAAGGGAAAGGCTTTACTTAGTGGTTACTTTCATAAAGAAACTGTGTGAGTTCATCTCATAGGGAGACTGAACTCATGTGCTGCTGGCTGAGAGCCAGCAGACAGCAAAATTACAGTAAGATAACAAAATGGCTGCAGGAGAGCAGCATGGCAGCAAAAGATCAGCAAGACATGACAAGACAAAACTGCAAAGAATCAAGACTGCAACTGAGACAATGGCTGCATGTCTTGGCTCTTTTGTGGAGTCAGCCAGGGCCACACCCATCTCCCAGGTCACATGCAGGGGGAGGAATATTGCATTTGGTTGTACCAATGGATTACATCCCATAAGATCCTCCGAACAACCCTTTGAAGTATGTCAGGCTAAGAGATGGTGGTTTAACAAAAGGTGACACAGCAACCTTTATTGGTGAGTGGAGATTTGAACACGGATCTTGCACATTCAGGCAAAAAGGTACCAGTACGCAACAGTAAGTAAGTTCAACACTTTTAACATTGGGAATAAAGGGTGCCAGTACTGCGTACCATTGAGTACCCCAGGGAAAAACCCACTGGTACTGAGAGTTGTTCAGAGACCCCTATTTCCCACACAGGGATACAATTCCCAGAGTGGGTGAACAATCAATCCCTATTCCCAAGGAACTCTGGGAATTTGAGCTCTGTGAGGGAGATGCAGGAGGTCTCCTACCAATTCTCAGCACCTGTAACAAACCACAGTTCCCAGGCTGCTTTGGGGCACCCACAACTGTTTAAGGCAGGCATAGGCAAACTCCAGATGTTTTGGGACTACAACTCCCATCACCCCGACCACTGGTCTTGTTAGCTAGGGATGATGGGAGTTGTAGTCCCAAAACATCTGGATGGCTGAGTCTACCTATGCCTGGTTTAAGGTGCCATGATGCTGCTTTAAATATTGTACACTCTGCAGATGAGGCCTAAATTAGCTCTAGAGACCTTGTCTTAGAATCACAGACTTGTAGCGTAGGAAGGGACCCAAAGCGTCACCCAGTCCAACCCTAAGCAATGTCTGAGGTTACCAAACAAGCAGACACTGCTGGCTGTGCTGCCTTTGGAGATCCAGGGAACAAAAAAAAAAAAAAAAAAAAAAAAGGAGGAAGGGTGCTGGTGAAGTGAAACTGGGAGTTGGAAACTCCAGGGACACAGCTACACTGGCAAAGAAAAAATGCTTTGCATGCATTGTTTATGAATTATAACACTATGACACCAGATGGCATTGTGGAGTTCTGTTTCTGCTAACCCGATTTCTCATACAAAGTTTGCAACGTGTTTAATTCAAATGCTTCTTCGATGTGTCTAGATCTAGCCCAGGTTTGCAACACAGCAGCCTCCCAGCAAAGGGCTTGGCTAAGATTTCTATAGCCTCCCTCTGAAGTTGAGTCGAGAAGGGCCTCAAACTATCTCACAACTTGCAAATGCTGCAAGAACAATCTGTTCCATAGGTCAAGACCCAGCTATGCTGGGAAGCTTGCATACCTAGGTAAACAGTTGCCATCAAATTTCACATCAATGAAGATAACAAAATGCTGCTTTATTGCGGAGGATCTGCCATTGACAAACTATCTTCATGCAATAAGACTTTTGCTGTGTCACTGTAGCACCCTGCTTGTGGTTAACGCTTAGCTGGAATGAAATATTCAACGCAGCAATAGAGAAATTAAAATAATAATTTATTTGTCAGACAAATAAATGAGAGGCTCAGTGGTATATGGTTACCAAGCTCTGGCCTGGCCTCCTGCCATCCTGGCCAGCACTTATATTTCCTTAATCCAGCCCCCTTTGCTCCTCCTGTGGCTGCCTCTATCCAATCAGCCTGGTTGAAATTCCTATTGGCTGTTTGCTAGAACCAATCACAAAAGATACACCCACTTCCTTCTGTCCTTATAAGGGAGACAAAGAGCTATATATAAATGACAAATAAGTAATAATATATCTTACATGGAATCTTAATTACCAGCTCACCTCTTGCCCTCCTTGCCCTATTGCCTTCTAAAACAAATGGTTAATCTTACATTTTTATCTTCAAGGATCTTGAGTTCACATCAACATTGAAAGATTTCCTTCTTTTGAGGGTCTTTTAAACAAATGCCTGACAACTATATATCAAGAGTGTTCGATGGCGTCTCCTGTCTGGCAGGAGGCTGGGCTCATTTGCCCCTCTGGTCTCCTATTGCAATATGACTCTATGAAATAAGAATCTAGCATTTCTTAAATCCTTTGCATAATTACATTTAAGCCAATATATTTAAGCTAATATATTTCATACATTATCATAGGTAGCCTCTTAAAAGAATAAAGCTTCTCAAAGTAAAAAGGAAGGAACTCAGTAAAAAACAGCTTTTAAAAAGAAGCCTCTTCAGTTTACACCCCCCCCCCCTTTCACCCTCCTTTCCAGCCTCAAAATAAAATAGAAAGAAGCTTCTTCTCCAGCCAAGCCAGTTGCCTTTCCCACATTTAACCTTTTTAACTCTCTCAGTTTAAGAAAAAGAAACAGCTTTAAAAGATTTCCTTAAAATGCTCTCTTTTTCTGCCAGCTAGATGCCTCTCCATTGCTCTTGGCCTTTTTAACCTTAGGAAGAAGATATGGCTCATTTTACTGGGAGGCACATGGTATCATTTTACTATTTGCCCATTCCTAATTGTGTTTTGCAATCTGCAAGGTCAGTTGTCTGTAATTCCCCCTTTTTTATGACTTTGAGAATTGTTTTTCTGCTATAAATCAGGGGGCCCCTTTGTCTTAGGAGAATAACATTGCCAAGGCCTTTTCTAAGCAGCTGGTCTTTTGCCTGGCATGAAACATTTGAAAATCTTTTTAAGCTCATTTTAAATACAAGCCTTGATAAAATATAGAAGCTCTGATAAAAAATGCAGGCTTATGACTAGATGCCTCATCACGAATACCATGACTTTTGTGAATTTCAACACAGTGTTTCCGTGCATCAGATATTTTCATTCGCTAGTGATGGTGGAGATACTTCCAGATTTTCGTTTTGGGACAGAATTCAAAGGCAGATGCTTGAAGGCATTTTGAGTGTAGCCAAAATTCATTGGGTGGACTTCACTTATCTCGCCCATGGAATTTCAATGAAAGGAGATGCTCAGGAGGATTTGGGGAGAATTCAAAACATGTGCTGGAATTCTAAGGGAGGTTAAAAGAAATTTGGGAAGATAAGTAAAGGGAATTCCCAGGAGGATAAGCTTATCCAGGGGAACCTCCAGTTTCAGCCAATGCATGAATGGGGGAAGATGTCTCGAGAATCTTAAAAGAAACAAACCCTTTGGTGTGAAAAAGTGAGGGAGAAATATCCACATCCAAGCAATTAGTAGGTGCGCTATTGATTTGCGTGCTGGCTATTTTTATATATTGATTTAACACAATGTAGCCTGCACTCTGGCAGCCTATAACCTATTTTTTGAGCAAAATAAATCAGAAAGTGTAGTATATGAGTGTTGGAAACGAGGGAGAGAGGTGAGCAAAATGTTACCATCTGTCTCCCTTTTTAAAATCATATCCTTTGTTGCAGAAAAAGCCAAAGGTTTCCATTAAAAACAAACAAAAACCAGCTGCCTAGAAGCCTTCCCGTAATAGTGAAAGAATGGGCTGTGGAAGAGGGGGGGGGAGGACCCCAAATATCCTCCTACAATATTCACTGTTAGTAGTAATTCCATAGTAATCATATTTCGGATTATCTCAGATGTGTTGAAATCATGCCACTGAAAAGGTCATTTATTCCCAAGCATTAGGAGTCTAGTTTTCCCTCTACTTCCTTCTCTCGTTCCCTCTCCCTCAATATTTTGTTTTTCCACTGCAGACTAAATGGGCACTAATTAATAATGAGATGCTGAACGGAGAAAGGTTTTTCAATTCAATGTTCCATCCATTAGAGACAGATGCATGTCAGGGTCTTTTCTCTCCTTTATTGCAGTCTTCCCTCCTTCAGTCACTCACAATCTGGTGACCTCTTAGTGTTCCTGGACTAAGCTCCCAAGCAGCCAAAACCACCAGGCTGCTTAATGATGGGAAACCTTGATGCCATTGGATTACAACCCCTTTTGTGCCTGACCAAAGCTGGATCTAGACACATCAGTTAAATGCGTTGTAAAATTTAAACAGGGGAAAACAGGTAGAGAAAAATGGGACTCCACAGCACCATCTGGTGGCACAATGTTATATCACATATACAACACATATAAATCGCTTTTTCTTTACCAATGTAGCTGAGTCCCCATAGCCATGCTGGTTGGGCATGATGGCAGTCAGAGTCCATTAATATCTGGGTTTAGTTAGGGCTGCCATAAGTCTGTTTTTTCCTGGACATATCCGGAAATCAGGCTGCAAAATGGCGTCCGCTGAATAGGAAAAATGTAAGGGAAAACCCTATGGGAAAAGCTATGGTTTTCCCAGTAGTGATGTATGGAAGTGAGAGCTGGACCATAAAGAAGGCTGATCAAAAAAGAATTGATGCTTTTGAATTATGGTGCTGGAGGAGACTCTTGAGAGTCCCATGGACTGCAAGAAGATCAAACCTATCCATTCTGAAGGAAGTCAGCCCTGAGTGCTCACTGGAAGGACAGATCCTGAAGCTGAGGCTCTAATACTTTGGCCACCTCATGAGAAGAGAAGACTCCCTGGAAAAGACCCTGATGTTGGGAAAGATGGGGGGCACAAGGAGAAGGGGATGACGAGGACGAGATGGTTGGACAGTGTTCTCGAAGCTACTAGCATGAGTTTGACTAAACTGCGGGAGGCAGTGGAAGACAGAAGTGCCTGGCGTGCTCTGGTCCATGGGGTCACAAAGAGTCGGACATGACTAAACGACTAACCCCCCAAAAAAGCTCAACAACTTTGCCTGTCCCCCTCACTTTTGGGAATATGGCAGCCCTTGCCTAGTGAAGATGGAAGCCTTGTAGGGAATTAAGCTGACAGGTACAAAATGTTCAGATCTCATCTGGACACTTCATCTATATGCAACATGACCATTAAGGCAATTTATTTAGAGACTTACAACAACTGGGACCTCCATCCCAATATCCAGCTTTTGCTGTCTGCCAGCTAAGTGAAATGCCCATCCTTTCATTCCTAATAACATCTGAGCTCAAAGCAGATTTTGCATTCAATTATTAAGACGAAAGAGGGTTTCCCCCCCACCCCAAGCTTTGTCCTACCCAAACTCTCCTCTTCCCATCAGTCAGAAGGTGTGAGGTTTGGAGAGGAAGAGCGCTGCATTGGCCCAGGCTCCAAGCTGAAATTATCCTGTTCACTGAGGCACAGGTGCAGCTTTTTCCTAACTTGATTTGGTCATTAAAAATCCTCTCTCTGCTTCAATACTTTCTCCCCGAGGCCCCTATCAGCACTCTCTTCTCCAGTGATTAGAATGCAGCCGATTGGCCTTCTGAACTTATTACAACCCTTTTTTCTAATGATCTCATAATGACTGCCAGCCTAAGCTGAGCAACCTGACAGATAATGATGTCAATTATGCAAAGCAGAAATGATGGCTTCAAACCTAATAGACTCGGTTCGCAACTGGGGGAGGAAGGAGAGCAGCCGGGTGGATGAAAAAGAGAAGTGTTTATTTATAGTTTCACATATTAACTCAGTCATCTTTTACAACACTGGTGGAGGATAAAAAAAGAGAGGGAGAGGGAAATAACACAAAACAGCACAAGGTCTCTAATGAAGCTTCTATTGATGCTACAGAGCTCTAAATGGGCACAATCCTCAGGGCAAGGTATCTGTACAAAAGAAAGAAAGAAGTGCTTCCTTTTCAGTAGGTCTTACCTTGCCATAGAGTTAGTCCTCCAGCAGCGTAGAGTGACACTCTTCTCTTGAAACCCAGTTCAGGGGCTCTCAAAACCTAGAATGGATTCATATGAAGGACTGTGTGAATTCTTATGCTACGTAAAATCAGATTGAAAAATATGGAGCCCTCTCACAACTGTTTATGGAAGAATGAACAGTGTAAAAACACAAATGAGTGATCCCTTGTCATTGTTATAGGGATGATTATGATGGTTTTATAGTGCTTTGAACTAATGTGCCTAAGCGGTGTACAGTAAAATCAATACAGTGGTACCTCGGGTTGCAGACGCTTCAGGTTACAGACTCCACTAACCCAGAAATAGTACCTCGGGTTAAGAACTTTGCTTCAGGATGAGAATAGAAATTGTGTGGTGGCGGTACAGCGGCAGCGGGAGGCCCCATTAGCTACAGTGGTACCTCAGGTTAAGAACAGTTTCAGGTGAAGAACACACCTCCAGAACGAATTAAGTTCTTAACCTGAGGTACCACTGTTCTGTTACAGAAGTTGGGTGCCATCTCCACTCTCTCCCAAGCGGTTGCAAAATTTCAGAGGGTTGCAGGCACTCACCTAGGGTCTGTGTTCCTTGGGAAAAATGAGACAGGGCAGAGACTGTTGTAGCTTTAAGAAATATGGTTTATTCATCTATTCATACCTTCAGTCTGCATGGAGGGAGTCCAGATCTTACAGCATGGTTATCTCAAGCAGGACTGGTTTCCAACAGCAGTGCAGTAGTGGAACCAAAGGCATCTTTCCCAGCCACTTCATCCAGCCTGCCTGTTTTCCCCCTTCATCTTCCCAGCACACCTTGCTAAAAGACTCTCCTTTCCTGCCACTTCACACCCAGTTACTCTGTCTGCCGAGACCCAAGGTTCCTCTTAGATGGTCCATCAAAACCTTTTCTGTGGGCCTTTTTAGTGGTTCCCTCATTTCAAGAAGTGAGGTTATAGGGAACCAGGCAGAGGGCCTTCTCGGCAGTGGCGCCTGTCCTGCGGAACGCCCTCCCAGCAGATGTCAAGGAAATAAACAGCTATCTGACTTTTAGAAGACATCTGAAGGCAACCCCGTATAGGGAAGTTTTTAATGTATGATGCTTTAGTGTGGTTTTATAATGGTTGGCAGCTGCCCAGAGTGACTGGGGCAACCCAGTCAGATGGCAGCATACAAATAAAAAATATCCCACTATAAGACCACAAGGAGAGCTGTACTAAGCAGTGTAATCTATAACCCAGCCCATTTTATACAGTTTAAATGGTTTGTGCTCCTGGCTTGTACAAATGCCGTGTTCATTTTGTGTGCTTGTTTGAAAAGCCAGCAGCTGATTGTGTGGCCTTGATGGGTCTTAAGGGTAGTGGGAAGGGGGTCAGTAAGAACGGCAAAGAATTCTTGTTCCAAGCAATGATGTGGGGTTGTTGTTTTTTCCATCACAGGAAGGATTCCACAATGCGGACATTTTCTCCCTTGTCTCTGAGATCAAAGAAGGCCTAATGGCATTAATGGGTGAACAGCATTTTCTATTACAGTGGTACCTTGGGTCACAGACGCTTCAGGTTACAGACTCCGCTAACCCAGAAACAGTACCTCGGGTTAAGAACTTTGCTTCAGGATGAGAACAGAAATCATGCGGCAGCAGCACGGCAGCAGCGGGAGGCCCCATTAGCTAAAGTGGTGCTTCAGGTTAAGAACAGTTTCAGGTTAAGAACGGACCTCCAGAACAAATGAAGTTCTTAACCCGAGGTACCACTGTACTTTATTAACAATATTGCATTTCAGCCCAGCAAGTTTGGTGGTGGGGGCGAGAGGCTCTTTTCAGCTCCATTACAAGTGCTGTCACACAAAGAGCTCTGGACATTTATTGCAGGAAGTGGGCAGGTAGCGATGTCTAACTCTGGAACCACAGAAATTAGAAATGGAAAAAAAACACCTCTGTGAAATTAATAAGGTGCCTAATTGATTCTGAGCCCATAAAAGAATTTGTTCCTGCAGTATTAATGATAATTTGTCCGACTGAAGTTTCAAAGAGTGGAGTTTTCCATCTTTGCTGAGGTTCCCCCCCCCACCTGTACTTGTTCCCCCCCTTTTAACCTTCTTCCAGTTCCCTTCTCAGGAATATTTTTCTGCCTTATAAAGATGGACATCTACAATTTTATAATAAAACAACAACTGTGGGGCCCTTTTACTGGGGCTTGCAGGTAGCACAATACTAATACTAGCAAATTACGTTTCCGAGCACAATTCAAAGTGTTGGTGCTGACCTTTAAAGCCCTAAACGGCCTTGGTCCAGTATACCTGAAGGAGCGTCTCCACCCCCATCATTCTGCCCGGACGCTGAGGTCCAGCGCCAAGGGCCTTCTGGCGGTTCCCTCATTGCGAGAAGCAAAGCTACAGGGAACCAGGCAGAGGGCCTTCTCGGTAGTGGCGCCCGCCCAGTGGAACGCCCTTCCAGCAGATGTCAAAGTGATAAACAACTACCTGACATTCAGAAGACATCTTAAGGCAGCCCTGTTCAGGGAAGTTTTTTAACGTGTGATATTTTATTGTATTTTTGGTTTTTATGGAAGCCACCCAGAGTGGCTAGGGAGGCCCAGCCAGATGGGCGGGGTATAAATAATAAATTATTATTATTATTATTATTATTATTATTATTATTATTATAGCAAATCAGTCTATTAAGCTTAAGCTAAGAAATAGTATTCTCTATGAAATTGAATACCAATATACGTATCAATGCTTCAAGATTAGATCACTGAAGAATCCCGGAAAACTATCTTGGGAGTGTGCTACTGCAAGCCCCAGTAAAAGGGCCTCATCGGGGACAAACAGTGGCCTCTTCATTACTTGACTGCCAGGGGGAAACAGGGGCAAAACACCGGCACCCTGTCTTCAACTTCATTAACATCCACCTACAACTTCACTGGCATCTCTCGGTGTTGTGAACAACACCAAACTTACCTTTTGTTGGTATCTACATGAACTTACCTAAAAAGATAAAGAAAGCAAAAGACTGAGTTAAGCACTTGAAAAATCCATTGAAATCAGACATTATAAGTTCATCTTAGATTGGGTAGTTTGCAAATCTCTGTGGCTTTACATAAGGCTTTGTATTTTCCCCAGAAAATTCATAAAGAATGTTTAATCATTTTGGTAGTTATTGTGTGTATATTAGTCGCCAACGTGTTGCATGAGTCGTACTACATCTATCAGCAGCACAGGTTGCATTTTTCTAGCCTCCAACTGTGATGGCAGAACATAGCCATCATGGCCTTCTCCTCCAAGAAATTGCCCAATCCTCTTTTAATGCTATCCAAATACGCACAGGACAGCACATGTGCTGTTGTTTACCCTAAGGTCCCAGATTGCTTAGATTACCTATGTGCTGAAGAAAGCCCAGGCTCACACGCTTTCCACCACTGGTGGCATAACCCATCATGAAAACTGGAATATATACACATCAGCAGTGCTGGCTGGTTCCTATTGGAATTGGAAGGGCAAAAGATAGGGAGATGCAACTACAGGTGGAGCCCCAGAGCCAAAGATAGGCAGAACCAACTAATGTTGGCTTTGCCTCCATCCTCTGCACTGCTGAGCTCTACAAGGGCAACATTGAGACTAGGTAGGAGGAAGCTGACAGGCCAAGCTCACCCCCTGGGCTGGTTGTCATTAGGAAGGCAAAGAGGGCTGGCTAAGGGCAGGCTGATGATTACAAAATAAAACCAATGGCGTTTTAAATTTGAAGAAAACTAAAGATGGATCAAGAGTAGAAATAGCAAAATTTATAAAGCAATTGGATTTTAAACAGCGAGATGATAAGCTGGAAGGCTTGGACAATTTTTTATTTTCTGACATCAAAAAAACATAATGCTTAGTTTGCAAAGGGCATCCCATAGGTCAGTGTTTAAGGAGCCAACCGGATAGTTGTCAAGTGCTACAGAAATCCAGAGTGGAGTCCTGAATAATAATAATAATAAATTAATAATAAATTATTATTTATAGCCCTCCCTTCCCGGTTCAGAAAACTGGGCTCAGGGCGGCTAACAACAAATTTAAAATACTTAATTGATGCAACAAAAAATAGCACAAAATACAGTATAAAATGTGAATAACAATAAATTCAGAATTCAAAAATCAATTTAGGAGGAAATCCATCCAATAAACATTAGATGACCACCAGGGCTAGCTGGTTAAATTAGTCCTGTTTGGGCCAGTGAGTGGGCCAGGGGAGAATTAGCTGTGGGATCCCAGAGCGGGTAATCTTCATAAAAAGGGGAGGGGGAGGCAAGGAAGGGGAATAAAAGATCAGGCTAAGTTCAAATTGAAAGCCAGGTGGAATAGCTCTGTCTTACAGGCCCTGCGGAAGGAAGTTAAATACTGCTGGGCCCTAGTCTCATGGGACAGAGCATTCCACCAGGTTGGAGCCATCACTGAGGAGGCCCTGGCCCTGGTTGAGGATAATCTGACTTCCTTAGGGCCTGGGACCTCTAAACTATCATTATTCATGGACCTTAAGGTCCTCTGCGGGGCATACCAGGAGAGGCAGTCCCATAAATATGACGACAGCTGGAAGACAGTTGGACTGTGCCATGTACACCACTTTCAGGCTGGTACCAGACATCTTGCTCTGTTTTCCTTTGGACCAGTGAAGCCGAGATGGGGCTCTTGTCTTCTGGGCAGCCCAGGACCTTCATACACAGTGTCCAGGCTTGCACCCCAGGGAGGTCACTTTGGTGCTGCTAATGCAGCAGTTTGACTTCACCACCAGAGGCGTACTCCATTGCCTCTTGAGACAGATAGATGCCAACAACAGTCCAGGACACCTAGAGGGCAGCAGGTTGGGGAAGGCTGTCTTAGAACATCAATCTGCATGCTGTAGATTCTAAGATCACGTGACAGGACCCTGCAGCAATACAGTATTCAGTCCAGGATAGAATACACACACACACACACACACACACACATATATATGAGAGGTGGCTATTAAAACACCATTAAGAAACAAAGAAAGTTTCGTTCCTGCTTAATAAAAAAGAAACTTAATGTAGTTATTTGCTCCCTCAGGGAGGTGGCACAGGAAGAACTGACACCATGGGGAATAACCACAAAGCCAGTTTATATCTGTAACAGCAACGTTTTGATTTTCTCAGCATGCAGTTACCTACAGTTTTGATGGACAGGGGAATTACACTGTCTATCTAGAGAGGGAAACGACATAGCTGTAGTTATTAAAGAGTTCTGGAGAGGCACAGGGAGGGGAAAAGGAGCTTTGTGCTGCAAATGTGTCCTACATTTAATCAGCGGCGGAAGGAAGGAATCGCGCTTCTCAGATGTAACTAACGGTTCAGCCCTACGCACGTCTACTCAGAAGCAGGGACGGGGAAGGAAAAATGATTCCGTTCACATTTAAAGGCAAACCTACCTAATTGGCCATTGCCAAAACATCATGTGAACTGAAATACAGCGACGTTTCAAAATTTTCTGAGGGCAACCACAATCTGTCCCCAGATTCTTGCTTTCATCTAATGAGCTGATGCTCTTTGCAGTCACCAAAGTCCATCTGCAGATGTAGTTCAGTAATATGGCATAGCTTATTCAGGACTGTGCAATTTCAGATGATGGGGCTGGGGATGCAGCATGATTGAATGCTCCCTTATGGGGGGGTGGAGACCCCTGTGCATATTAAAGTTTGTGGGGTTCATTTCCAAAGGCAAGGTCCGTCACCCCTTCCCCCACTCCCACCGCATGGAAGAGCCTTAAGATATGACTCCCTGAACTGACAATCTCAGGTGGTACAGTCCATCGTATAGAGAACTGACACATTTGTGGACAATTTAGAGCTGGAGCCTTTTAAATGTGCAAGGAAGGTTCCCCCCTCCATATGAGGGACCCATTGAATATTTCACCCCTACTTGCAGTCTGAAGTGGTACAGGCCAGCAACCTATACCCGATATATGCTGGACAAGTTCCATCAATGGGACCAAGTGAGTGTTTATTGCATTCTAATTGGGGTGTTAGGATGTATCCAAAATGAAGCTAATAACTGAGCCAATCACATCAAGGTACAGTCATACCTCGGTTCCTGAATGCCTTGGCTTCCGGCTCCCGAACGATCGAAAACTGGAAGTGAGTGTTCCGGTTTCTGAACGTTCTTTTTGAAGCCAAATGTCCGATGGGGCTTCCGTGGCTTACGATTGGCTGCAGGACCTTCCTGCAGCCAATCAGAAGCAGTGCTTTTCGAACATTTCAGAAGTCAAATGGACTTCCGGAATGGATTCTGTTCGACTTCTGAGGTATGACTGTGCTTCAGTATAAGCTTGAATAGCAAGCAACTGTTTAAGCAAAGCCCAATTGAGTCTTTACACACACACTCAGGGTTGGGCAATCTGTGTCATTTTCAGACTCCAGTTCCCATCAGCCCCAGCGAACATGGCCAATGATCAGGGATGATGGCAGTTGCAGTGCAGAAACAACTGGTTGGGGTCATGTTTGATACCTTTGGCAGTCCCTGTCTTGGGATACCCAGAACATTTACACCAGGAAATGCAGGTTCTACCTCTGGTGGCAGAGACTGACGTGGATGTTGGAGGACAGAGCTGTGCATGTCACACAACCTGCCCTGTGCCAGCCACCAGTCCATGTTGTTGTGTGCCACCTTGTCCTTTGCCTCAGGCAGAAAGATGTCTTGAACTGGCCCTGACCGAGGCCAGGAGAAAATGGGGCATGCTATTCACACCTGATGCCTGTCCTATGGTTGAGGCCAAGGGAAATTTCATACCCTCTGGGCCAAGAGGCAACTGGTAGCCTCAGAAACTCTCATAAGTGCCATTTCTAGCTGCAATAATGCCAACCTTGAGTTGATGGACCATATTGCATTTAAAGCGGCTAAAAGATTGTTTCACAGACATCTCCCAGCAGATCGTGTTTATTCCATCCCAGACTCCTTTTCCAATCCTCCTTTTTATTCTCCCATACCTTCAGGGTGTTTATAACCTTTGCCTTCTCTTTCCCCAGCTCTCAAGGATGCTCCGGGACAGCAATCTTCATTTGCTCCTTCATTAAAAGACTAGATATAGATCGGCAGTCTGTCTTGTGAACTGTCAAGTAGCATCAGGGGCCAGCATGGCTGTTGATTTAAACCTAGTTCTGGTCAAATATTTCCTCTCTCCTTCACACCATCTCCTATGCTCGTGCAAATCGCCACTTTCTTCAAAGGCAATGCAAAACATAAAATAAAAAATGTTTCTAGTAATGGGAGTAGAATAATAATAATTCCAAAACATCTGTGGAACCCCCTAGAATTTAAATGAAGAAGAAATATCACACAGGGCGTGGACAGGGGTTCCTTTGGCAAAATGTAATTATACATGGCTTGCTGCCTTCATGAATTAGCTGCATAAAGTGAACTGAAGCAGGTAAACCTGGCATAAAAATTATGGGGGAACTATTAGGACTCCAGTCAAATATCTCATAGGAACTGCTGCCTTATCAGGGGCTAATAGATAGCAGTCAAGTTGGTTCATTAAGAGTTCATTCTGACATTATATGGAAGGTTACTGTGATCACCCAGGAGGTTCTGTTCCTGAAGAGAAGGCTGCTGCATATTCACTGTCACAGAAAAGAATCCCTAGCAGATATCAGTTCTGCAAAGTATTATCATTGTGTCCACACAAACAAACAAACAGTTGCTTTATTTGTTTGCCTCTGTTTAGAAACCGCCCCTCCTCACATTGTAAACTCAGGGCAGTTTCCAATAAGATGCTTAAAACAGAATTCAGTAAGGATACCAGAACATTAACATGATATGATTAAGCAATGTAAAAAAAGTACTAAATGCCAAATAAAATCAGGTAATCATCAAGTTGAGGCCCAGCACAGTGGTGGGTTTTGGGCTCTCAAATTTCAGTGGCACCCTTTGCAGTGCTAAAGGTTGGCACCTCCCCACCTCTCGCACCCCATTCTGAAGCATTGTTTTGGCACCCACTGCTGTACAGCACCCAGTGCGACCGCAACAGTCACACCACCCTAAAACTGCCTGTGAGTCAAAAGCCTGGGAGAATAGGAAGCACAGGAACACATCTACCACTTTCAGAGCACTTCCCAAACCCCCGACAACCAGCTGATTGTTGGCTGTTTCAAAATCACTGCATAATGTGTTTTGCAAGCCCTACATTGCATGCTCCCCAAGCACCAAGCACAGGGCTGGCAAAGCTTGTTCAGCCCTGTGTGCAGCACCTCCCAAACTCCTGACAACCAGCTGGGAAATGCTATCACAATTCGGGAAATGCTATCACAGGGCTGAGCAAACCCTTTGAATCATCCCTCCTTACCTGCAAAATCAGCTTATATGGATGCATAGAGATAAATATCTGGCCTGGTGGGCTAAAAAGTAAGACCCTCCAAGTGTCCCTATTTTCCAAGGACAGTCCCCAATTTACAGAAGCTGTCCTGGTTTCTGATTTGATCCCAAAATGTCCCGCTTTCCTTAGGAAGTCCCTATTTTCATCAGAGAAATGTCGGAGGGTATGGAGTTATGCACCCCCAGAGCCAAGGTGATGCAACCTTTAGAAGACATTTGAAGGCAGTCCTGTAAAAATGTTTTTATATATGCTGGAATATATATATATATGCAGGTGGCACTGTGGTCTAAATCACTGAGCCTCTTGGGCTCACTGATCAGAAGGTTGGCGGTTTGAATCCATGCAACGGGGTAAGCTCCCATTGCTCGGTCCCAGCTCCTGCCAACCTAGCAGTTCTAAAGCACATTAGTGCAAGTAAATAAATAGGGACCACTGTGGAGGGAAGGTAAATGGCATTTCCATGCGCTGCTCTGGTTTTGGTGTTCCGTTGCATCAGAAGCAGCTTAGTCATGCTGGCCACATGACCAGGAAAAACTGTCTGTGGACTGTAAAGCGAGATGAGTGCTGCAACCCCAGAGTCGTCTGTGACTGGACTTAACTGTCAGGGGTCCTTTACCCTTTTGATATGTTAGAAGCTGCCCAGAGTGACTGGGGCAACCCAGTCAGCTGGGCTGGATATAAATATTATTATTATTATGGAAGAGGACGTTCCTATTTTTATCGGAGAAATGTTGACAGGTTTGAAAAGTTTCCCCACTCCTGCCCTATGTGAACATGGGAAGTTGCACCAAATGCCTTTCCCTCAATGATACGGTATCAACGTGTCCGATTTGCAAACATGATTTTAGCAAGAAAATCTTAACAGTTAGTTCTGTTGTCACAGGCTTTTTGATTCCTTGGATGAAAGAGGAGTGAAGCGTGCTCTCTTGTTTTTTCACTGTGTTGCAGTGGAAAAGTTCTATTTGCCACAATCGAAATGCCTGCCTCCACCTGCAAGCTTCCTTAAATGAATCCATCCATTGCAGCTGTCATACCAGAGCCCGTCAGTGTTGCAAAATCCACATTCAAACAAAAGGGTTCACCTACCACCCTTATCGCCCCTCATCACAAAGCCCAAGGACGCCCAAGTTCCATTCATAATTCACAAAGAAAGGTTTCTGTGCCTGAAGACACAAAATAATCCAAGGTTACTGGAGCATCTTTTTTAGCTATTTAATCTAATCTTTTCAGCATCAAAGGATCCAGGTGTTTTTGCCAATTCTACAAGGGCAGAGGCAAAGGAGAATTTGGGAAGCATTGGAGTCATAAGGGTCGTTAAGGAAACGTTGGCTCATTGAAGCTTTTAACAGGTAGCTAAAACAATTGCTTTGTGGAAATATGGTGGTGATCAGATGTAAAAGACAGCAAGTTGCTTATATGTTTTAACAATTACGAAGAGGATGGAATCATCATAGGTTTGGCACCTACACCCTAGGCTACACCACCAGTTATATTTTTAGGTAGAACATCTGAGTTTTCTAAGACATGAACACCATTAAGCTGAATATTGTGTACTATGACTTGCAGAAGTCTCAGCCCTTCTGTAACATTTTTTGCTCTTCCAGACCAATCATGAAGAGGCTTGGTTGTATCTCAGCTCCTCCCTCCCCCTGGGACCTGATCTGGGTTTGAGCCTTTGAGCCAGAAATCTCCAACCCCATCTAGGGATTGTTTAATTTCTAAGAAACCTTAATTGGCTGTTGTTGTGATGGGAGTTTTGGTTATGGGGAAGCCAACCAAGCCAAACTTCTAGAAGCTATTCATCCTATGGCCTGTCGTTGTAATCTGTCAAGCCTTTGCATCACATCTAAAAACTTAAATCACTTATAGTTTCTAAAATTGGACAAAATTAGACAGTCCTGTATTGATATAGTGTCCATTGTAATGAAACACGTCAATAGAATTTCACTTGAGAGTATCTTGCTGATGTGGAATGTAGTGAGACGTAGCCTTCTGTTGAACTGGAAACTTTTAAGCCTTGGAACACATGGATGATGTCCTAGGTAGATAACCATGCTGAGGTCTTGCGCATAAGAACATTTTGCTGACTGCACAACAGGAATTAGATGTTTCCCCAGAAGTCTGTGCACACAGGCATGCATGCCTACAAATACCAAGGCTTAGTTGTAGGGTCAGTCTGGTTTTGCTATCTATTGTGACAGACAAGATGGTGGTGTTCTCCTTGCCCCAGTCCATGTACATAAACCAACTTGACCAGTGGTTGATTCTTATGTGCCGATACTAGCAACGTAATAGTGACCTCCACTGTGCCTGGGTGAAGCAGGGTAGTTTTGAAGGTCCACTGCAAGGCACAGGGCATTCACAACTCTGTCCTCCAACAGATGTGGTCTCGGGAGAAACCACCAGGGCACCATTGCCATTCTCTCCTCACTCTGAAGCTGCCTCACTCTTCTGAATGTTAGGGCTGGCCCCATTCCATTGCTTCGCCAAAGGTGCTAGATTACAGGGGTCAGCAAACTTTTTCAGCAGGGGGCCAGTCTACTGTCCCTCAGACCTTGTGGGGTGGGGGAGACTATATTTTGGAGAAGAAGAAAAAGAATAAATTCCTATGCCCCACAAATAACCCAGAGATGCATTTTAAATAAAAGGACACATTCTACTCATGTAAAAACACACTGATTCCTGGCCCGTCCGTGGGCCGGATTTAGAAGGTGACTTGGCCGGATCCGATCCCCGGGCCTTAGTTTGCCTACCCATGTGCTAGAACATTGAGAGAAAACACATATTCTTAAGCCCCTGTGCTATCCACAGAGCATTCTGTCCCACTTAGAATGAAATGTGGCTGGACTAAATTGAATGGCCACCCTCATGGCTTCCTGTAGCTTCATCTTGTATTTGCAAGGCTTCTGGCCGAAATATTTGAGGAAAGACATATGGTTGAAGCAGGCTCTGCTGAAGAACTGCAGAGCAGCTGGCATCCATAGGGTGAGTTCTAGCTGGAGAGCCAAGCTTTGAAGAGCATTAGTCCTCTGGCTAGTGGCTTCAGCCAGTTCTTCTCCTCACTTCTGCATTTGATTGGAAACATGGACAGAGAATCAGTGTGCCTATATTTAGAACTCACCTGGTCCAAGGATAATGCCGGCCTCATAGACACCAGAAGGGCACCAGATTGCTTCAGCCTTTGATGGCTGAGCCAGATGTCTATGTGCCATAATTGCCAGAAAGTGGATATTTATGGGATTTGACCACGCAGCACAGTGAATCCCAGTTTAGGGCCTGTATCTGATCCAAAACTTTATTAAAACAGCTTGGCTGCGGAATCAAAGCTGCTCTGAGCTGCCCACCTTTAGATCAGTTCCAGCACAATATGCAAAGAATCTCCTGAGGAACAGAGTTCTTCCTGCTAAACTCTCATATCACACCAGTCCAGCTAAGCTTCCGATTAAAAGCCGGGATTTGGGATTCCTGTCCAAATGTTAGCAAAACCTTTAGTAATGCCCTTATCTTTGAAATACCAAAAATTGGCCATGGAAGGATTATCCTCAAAGCAGAGCCACATCAAGACTTGGTCTCCAGTCCAGCCACTCCTGGAATAAGGCACGGCAGAGGCTATTGGGTTGTCCCAATCTAATTGGCTTTCATCTATCCCAGCAGGCTGGTCAGTTGTTAGGGTAATGAGATACAAAGCAGGAGGAATGTTGACAGGTACAGTTTTGTTATACCAGAGTGAGAAAAGCAGTGCTTGTAGAAATCCCCTCCTCTTTGCAAGTGTATAAAGGCATCGGAGCCTTGATCCGTCTCCAGATCAGCCAATGGTTTTTCCCAAAGCAATTCGAGAGCACCACCTCCACCTGTCTTGTTCTTCTCAGATCAGGACTTCTTCTTGTAGGATGTGAAACACAAGAGCAGTCAAGTACAACATTCCTAGAGTGAACATGTTTACACATGGGGAGGGATGTTTGTCCAGCCAGCAGGTAAACTTCCTGTTTCCATCTAGGCTGCGACAGACTTCCTCTGCATGTGACTGGAGGTGGGTGTGGCCTCACCTGTGCAGGTAATGACAAAAGCACAGGGCAGGGCAGCCATCTCTCTCTCTTTTTCATCACATGCATCAAAGACACAACATCTACTAAGCCAAAGATGCCCTCTTGGCTTCCAGCCAAGAGAGGACAAAGGGACTGTCTTCTTATGAGATAGATTCCAAGTGTATGTTACTTCATTAAGCTAAGTCTGCCTTCTGGGGTCCAATTGTGAACAGAATGTGAGTAAACTCTTTTTTATACTTTTGTAAAAGACTGTGTCATCTCTTATATTTTATGAGGGAATAAGGGGAAAATACCAGAACAGTTATTATAGAGGCTTTAGCGAGCCTGAGCAAACGCATCCGTGGCAACGTTTAAAATAAGGGGAATGTTACTCTGCTGAAATTGTGGAACTTGTTAACACAAGTTGGATAAGGATATAATCAGACAATATATCCTCTCCTGCATCCCTGAACCTTCCCACACTTCTCCCACCTGTGAGCCTTTTACGGAATCTGCTACCTGTAATACTTCCGCGCAAGACTACATCAAGTGCAACCGATTTGAAATGTGAGCCTGCACCCAGAGGAACCTGATGACATATAGGTACGATCTCCAAGGTCACATTCATACTGTTGCATGTCACCCCAATCTCCAACTGGTGAGATATTTCAGGGGTTCCAGCCATTTACCCAGAGTTCATGTTTCCTTTCAGAAATGAGGCACAATGAAGACTGTGGTATCTTTATAAGATTTGGTTTACACACAGCCTGATCTTATGATGGAGGGGTTCACAGCATTAAAACCCGAAAAGGCTATTGTATCTCTCAAACGTTGTTCTGATTCTCTCTCCAACTTGCTGCTTTACTTCTCGGTCACATCACTGCAACTTCCAGCACTAAACTCTGGTTTTGTCCTTCTAACTAACCATGACTAGGAGAGGGGTCACACCAATTTGCCTCACATGCAGAACTCCTTTCTTTTCCCCCCTCTTAATGGCACATCACCAAGGCTATTGCCCCAAGAAAGGAAGCTTGCCTGGCTTATATTGTAACACTTGCTGGATCCAGGGATTGGAAGGATCTTGCATATAACCTTCATTCCTGCCCCACTCCCCAAACCACCTTATAACAATACCATACATTTAAAGGACTCTTATGCCACTTTAACAGACTTAACTCCCTCCCCCATAAAAAAAAGAATAATGGGAACCATAGCTTACTCATCATTCCCACAACCAGTAGAAACTACAGCTCCCATTATTCTTTTTTTGAGGGGGGAGGAGCCAGGATTGTTAAAAATGTGTTTTTAAATAATAATAATAATAATAATAATAATAATAATAATAATAATAGTAATAAATGTGTAATATGGATGTGACCTAAGTGGCACTTTGCTAAAGACTCCTGAGAGCTAGAACCTGAGCCTCAGTCACCTTATTTATGTCTTTCTCATTCAATAGATAAATAACTATACAACTTTTAGAAGACATCTGAAGTTAACCCTGTATTGGTAGGTTTTATTATGTCTTTATATATCTTGGAAGCCATCCAGAGTGGTTGGGGAAAATAATAATAATAATAACAATAATAAGTCTGTCTGTCCTGATGTTTCTTGACCTGGTCCTGATTTTCCTAGATTCTGCAGCTGAACCTGATTTGTCTTGTTGCTGAAACTAGTTTTGCCCATGCCCATTTCTGCTAGGTCTCTTCTCTGGTTCTGACCCTGTAAGGACCCCAAGACTGGCACCTAGAGCCCAGCTACGAGCCATGCTTCATGGCCCCATATCTGGCCAGGTGGAAAGTTGACTTCTTCCAGCATGGGGATCCATCCCCCAGTGTGTCCTGTTCCTGCTTTATATCACATCACAGAGTTTTCAGTGACAGAGCTGAACTTGAGCTAACAAGAGCCCAGACGTGGCCCAGCAGTGTGCAGTTACATGTGGAGAGCAAGCCTCTCACACTGTTTGCCAAGCTTCATTTACAATAAAAATGAGTCAGTGACTCTGAGCGAGTTTCCATCCCGAGGCCACCTGCTGACCACTCTGGGGATCCCCTGGGGAGAAGGGGAAATGTTATGCCTGAAATCACAAACTTGATTTGCTTCGCTCCTTCAGAATGTATCTCTTCCAAGTGTCCTGTGACAATCCACTCCAGAGAAACTTTAACTAATGGACCCCCATGTCTAGGGGCACAAGGAATAACTGGGGCATGAAAAGGAGGACTGATGTGGAGAAGAGATCTCTGGTTTCTTATCTGGGAGATGGTAAGGTTTTACAGTTTTAATGAATATTCTGGTGGATGTATGTAAGGAAGGGGTTGTGAGTATCTGCTTTTAAACTGTCACACACACAAACACGTTACTGTTGCAGATGTGACAAAATAAAGTATTTCATACAACGGACAATCAGTCTTTGGAATTCCCTGCCAGGAAATGAGGTTCTGGCACTGGCACTAGCCATGAAAAAGTGGGCAAATTCTTGAAGGATAAGCAGGCAATCCTATGGAGGAGCAACTTGGGTTATGCAGCAGATCTCTGCCTGAGCCAGGAGGTTCTCAACTCAGTCAGGCTCAGCTGCTGTTAAGCCTTCAACCCAAACCTAATTAAACATACGTCCTTATTTCCTGACTCCAAACGGAGAACAGAGGAAGAGGGTCAATTCTGCCCTGTGCTCCTTTGCAAGTAACTTCTCTGTTGGGAAGCCTCTCACAAAGGAGTACCCTGCACAATGAAGGATCAATGCCTCCACTGATGGAACCATCCATTCTGCTGCTTCAGGGACAGACATCAGGCAGGAAGGTGAGTCAGAGAGAGGGTTCCTACCTTTTCTGAGGAAGATGCAGTCTTGGTAAGTCTTGGCCTTTTCATAGGGTTTTCCTGTCTGATGCTACCTCTTCTACCTCTCTGATTTCATTTTCCCGATAACTACGGACTACTCTGGGCCATCTAACCTATCTATACCCAAGTCCCTCTCAATATGCCTCAGCTGAATTCAGTGCACAACCCTATCAGATACACAAATATTGAATGGGGATAAGTTGACAGGCAGGATGTTATCACGAAATCTTTACCTGCCCACCCCGAAAAACCCCCTCAGTAGTGACTGGATCAACAAGGCAGTGGGGCAATAAAGCCAGATGCAGATAATAATATATTCATAATGCATTTGGGGAAATGTGCTATCCTCCTTCTGTGTATAAGTGTTCCAAACATATGATGGCAGCATGCAGAGATGTGGAAATATCTCTGGAAGTAAGGAATGGTGGCAGACAGTTTAGTAGGGTAAAAAACTTAAAGGATCCCTGAACAGTTAAGTTCAGTCAAAGGCAACTATGGCATTGTGGCGCTCATCTCGCTTTCAGACTGAGGGAGCTGGCATTTGTCCACAGCTTTCCAGGTCATGTGGCCAGCATGACTAAACTGCTTCTGGCACAACAGAACACCGTGACGGAAGACAGAGAGCACAGAAACGCTGTTTACCTTCCCCCCACAGCGGTATCTATCTACATGTGTGCTTTTGAACTGCTAGGTTGGCAGGAGCTGGGACAGAGCAATGGGAGCTCACCCCGTCATGGGGATTCGAACCGCCTACCTTCTGATCAGCAAGCCCAAGAGGTTCAGTGGTTTAGACCACAGCACCACCTGTGTCCCTAGTGCAGTCTAGTGGTTCCAGTTCTTAAGGGTGAGAGTTGGTTGAGGGGAAGAAACAATGGTAGAGGGTGGTATAACAGCATAAGCTGTTATAGCAATCCCACACAACTTGCCATTTCATCTGCTGCTTGTGTGAACCAGGTTTGCTACATATCTGCTGAGGTGTAAGATGGAAATGAGAACATAAAATATACAGCTGTATTAAAAGATGTTCTTAAAACATTTCCACAATGAAATGTCAGGGTTAATCACACTCTACAGCTGGGAGTTACTGGCCCCGATTAGAATGTGACATTTGTAATAATTCTAAGAAGGCATTATCCAAATAACAGGCTGGAATCAGCCAAGGCAGCTCCTGGGCCATTAAGAGAATAATGAGCCTCTAGTTTCAGGAAAAGCAGAGAGGGGAAAAATAGGTTCCTGGTCAGGTGTTTTTAAAGGAGTTCTAAAATGCCAAGCTAATGTTGCTTAAAGGAAAGAAAATAGATGTGATCTTACAATTACATGAGTGCTTTCCTGAGGACTTATTAAAGCTTACTTTCAAGCGAACATACATTGGGATATGCCTGTGTAAACCGTTCCACACATGTTATGGTAGTGTCATATCCACAACTTGGAGATCCACCGCCTGACAGATGGAGTGAAGGCAAAGTATAAACATAACCCTGTATGAGTCACCTCAGAGCCAGCTGATAGCTCAGATAGGAAACCAGGCCCTATAAATCAGGAGATGCTTACACCAAGCTTTATGAGGAATGGTTGAAGGAGCTGAGTATGTTCAGCCTGGAAAAGGGGAGACTGAGAGGAGATAGGATAGCCATCTTCCAATATCTCAAGGGCTGTCACATGGAAGATGGAGCAAGCTTGTTTTCTCCTGCTCCAGAGGGTAGGACTCAGACCAATGGCTTCAAGTTACAAGAAAGGAGATTCTGACTAAACATTGGGAAGAAGTTTCTGACAGTAACAGCTGTTTGACAGTGGAATGGCCTTTCCCGGGAGGTTGTGGACTCTGCTTCTTGGGAGGTTTTTAAGCAGAGGTTGGATTGCCATCTGTCATGGATGCTTTAGCTGAGATTCCTGCATTGCAAGGGGTTGAATGAGATGACCCTATGATTCTAAGATTGTGGTGATCCCGTGTGGATGTGGCTGCATACAAAGTAACAATGACCTTATGCAAATTCCCAAGAATAAAGTGTCTGAGTTGTTTGGTGCATCCCATAATGCAGCTGCCTTTTCCCAATCCTTTTCTAGACGACAGCTCACTTGCGTTCGGGTGAATACTTGGGACGCACAAATGTCAACAGGTCTTCCTTATTATTTTTCTCCCTTCTGCACACAGTGCTGTTTTATCTTGAACTACAGCCAGCCTCTGCTGCATCCCAGCTGATTATGAAGCAGACCTGCTGCAACTTGCCTAGGCTTAATGAGACTTCAAAGCAATTAGGCAGTAGATCTAGGCCTGCATATCTTCGACAATGATGATATCCACAAATTGCTCCATGTGTTGATCACCGAATTGCCCTTACATCAACTGCCTCTGCTGAAGATTCTAAGAAGAACAGCTCTTATTTCCCCAGAGATATATGTTTGGAACAACTTCCCTGATCATGCATGCTGATTCTTTTCTAATTTTGAAATGGTTTGGTGCTAGACCCAGTTCCTGTGCAGACAAGGATGGGCTAAGATAAACTCAGAGGAGGTAGGAGCAGGGAGGAAGAGGAAGAGGAAGAGTTTTGATTTGATATCCCACTATATCACTACCCGAAGGAGTCTCAAAGCGGCTAACATTCTCCTTACCCTTCCTCCCCCACAATAAACACTCTTTGAGGTAAGTGGGGCTGAGAGACTTCAAAGAAGTGTGACTGGCCGAAGGTCACCCAGCAGCTGCATGTGGAGGAGCGGAGATGCGAACCCAGTTCACCAGATTACGAGTCTGCCACACTGAACCACTATACCACACTGGCTGCATGCAGGAAGGCTACATTTTGGCAGTAAGAACAGGTCTCTACATTGCTCAAGCCTGAGTTAGAAGCATTGCTGGGAGCCAACAAGTACCATCTCACCCATTGACAGATAGTGTTGTTTAGTTGTTAAAATGTCAGACTAGGACCTTGGAGTCCTGGATTCAAATCCACATTCATTTATGATGCTCATTGGGTGACCTTAAGCCAATCACTATTCTCTCAGCCTAGCCTACTTCACAGTGTTGTTGTGAGGATAAAATTGAGGAAGGAACCATGTACACCACCTTGAGGTCCGTAGAGGAAAGGTTAAATAATTTATGGCCTTTTGGTTCAGGAAGGGCTGAGATGGTTGCTCTCCCAGCAGTTTTCTGTTTCAATGGCTGAAATCGCTCCATTGACTAATTCAAGATAAGTTATGACTTTGACTATAGATCCCAGGGCACCAGTGGGTGCCCCCAAGGCAGGGCTTTGGACCAGAGGTTCAAGGCTCTGCTCAGGGCACTGAAAACACACCAGAGCTGGCTTTCCACATTGTGAAACAGATGTAGCATTTCTGAAGACCAACAGTGAGGACATTAAGCTTCTTTCTGTAAAGTGAAGGTCATGCAGATTGCTAGGCTGTCACACCTGGGTGGAAGCTCAGGTCCAGGTTTGGGCTTTGATTATGGGAGGCAGTTTTGATAAGGCTTGGCAGAAGGTTCTTAAAGAAAAGACTCAGGAAATTGCGGGGTGGGGGGGGGTTGATGTAAAAGAAGGTGAAAAAGGAGACGAAAGAGATACAATTACCAGAGTTCCCTGTGAAGAAGGATTGATAGCAAAACCACTCTGGGAATGGTGGCTCTGTGAGGGGAATAGTGAGTGTGTGTCTCAACTCTCAGCACCCTTGGCAAAGTACAGTTCCCATGATTCTTTGGGAGAAGCCAAGGCTGCTTAAAGTGGTATGGACCTTGGGATGAATCCATTGTGACTCTTTTTATATTCTTACAGCTAGAAGGATCAGTGATCTTTCAAATCCTTTCAGGCTTCTATGAACTGGACCATGGTAAACCAATGTCCCACAAACACAAACTTCAAAACATTGCTAGTCCTACAATAGTGTTAAAGAGAAGCCATGGTAACAACATCACAGCTGATTTGACTATTGCAACCATCCCAGCAAACAGCTGGCCATGAATGGTATACCAGGTGTCGGGATATACCTTGTGTGCTGCTTCAATGGAAGGGATGATCGGCCAAGGTGATTCCATTCTCCATCTATTCCCTGAAAGTCATCTCAGTGATGCTTCTTCCTGTGCCTTGGGACTCAGTGGCTTTGGCACCTTCCTCATGCCAAACATATGAAACACCACAGAACCAGCCTGGTCTGTTTTCTTACATGAATTACTATGAAAGTGGGGATGGAATTACAGCAGAAGAAAATTGTCAGGGCAGCTGAGTAAGTCTGTGTCAGCTATTTTTCCTCCCACCCACCCCCCTTTCGCCATCAGCATCGCTGCAGTGCGTTGCCGATTTCCCATGCTTACCTCGTTAATCTCTTTGTCATGGAAATGAGGCATCAGCAGAAGGACACTTAAGGAGGTGTTCAGCCAGCTGTTTCCATGGCTTAGCTGGTTAATGAGTGCATCTCAGACCTGGAGTCATTATGAGTCTGGAAGAACTACGGCAAGCCCCCCCCCCTCTCTCTCTCTCTCTCTCTCTCTCTCCCCGTCTCTCTCTCTCACACACACAAAGGTGAAGAGACCTTAGAGGAGGAGAAAGGAACCTCTTTCAGCCTTGGAGGCCACATTCCATCTCAAATAAGGTTCCTGGGGATGAATGTCAATGGTGGGCAGGGCCAGAGAAGAAAAGCTGGCAGAGCAGCTCATGTAAACTTTAACCATTTACAATGGTACCTTGGGTTACATACGCTTAGGTTACATACGCTTCAGGTTACAGACTCCGCTAACCCAGAAATAGTACCTCGGGTTAAGAACTTTGCTTCAGGATGAGAACAGAAATTGTGCTCTGGCGGCATGGTGGCAGAGGGAGGTCCCATTAGCTAAAGTGGTGCTTCAGGTTAAGAACAGTTTCAGGTTAAGAATAGACCTCCAGAACGAATTAAGTACTTAACCCAAGGTACCACTGTACAGTAGGGTACTTTTACACATACTTGCATATTGCTCTATATTCTCCATGAAAGTGAACATGAACTCAGGATAAAAGGGAGAAATGTGCTAAGAGGAAGGCACGTTTGGCAAATCCTCACCATGATCAACTCCCTCCCAGAAACATATGGCCCCACTGTGGAAGGATGTGAGGATCCAGAACTGGCCTCCACAGTCCACTTAAGGACATACTGTTAAGACCATATTAATGGAAGACAATCTTACTCAGCTACGAGTGATCGCCAAAGAAGAAGAACAGCAGGAATGATCAGAATTCAAGGATACATTCCAGCCAGGCAAAAAACACTCAAACAGGGTGCAAAGCAGAGCTGCTGAGATGTGTGGCTCTTACCTCTAGACCACTGAAACAGCTGCAGGATGCAGCCAATGTGGAGAGAGGAAAGCACTAAAACTGAGTTGCGTGACCTATGAGAAAGCCGTGGGAAAAGGTTATGGGTTGACTTAATTCCTGTTGCATTTAATGGGACAGTCACAACTATCTATATGTGGCTTTGTGCCAGCATGTCCAGCAAGCATTCATGGGAATATTATTATTATTATTATTATTATTATTATTATTATTATTATTATTATTATATCTCATGGCTGTTCACAACATATAATTGCAATATAAAAAAACACAAAATAGAACATATAGAGTATGATGTGGTTGCGTCTTTCTATGAAGGCCATCTGCTGAAGAAGAAGAAGAAGAAGAAGAAGAAGAAGAAGAAGAAGAAGAAGAAGAAGAAGAAGAGTTTGGATTTGATATCCCACTTTATCACTACCCAAAGGAGCCTCAAAGCGGCTAACATTCTCCTTTCCCTTCCTCCCCCACAATAAAAACTCTGTTAGGTGAGTGAGGCTGAGAGACTTCAAAGAAGTGTGACTAGCCCAAGGTCACCCAGCAGCTGCATGTGGAGGAGCAGAGAAGCAAACCCGGTTCACCAGATTACAAATCTACCGCTCTTAACCACTACACCACACCTGCTCTGAAAGCCATTTCTGGGGCTTCTGTACCACCAGCTTGAGCGCTGGGCCTGGCTCCTGATGGTGGTGGCCAAGCGCCAACAGAGACCTAGGACTCGTCCAAACTTCTTCTTGTCCTGTTCCTAAAAAGCACTGGGCCAAGGGGTTTTTGGCTTGCCCCATGCTTTTTAGGAATGGAGAAGTTTTTTGTTAGTCCTGCTACTTTCCCTTGGAAAATCTGCTGTTTATCACTGCATTTGAACAATCTGCATACTGATGTCAGATTCAGTGGTAAACAGTGGGTTTTGCTGGGAGGAAGAGGCGGGACAAGTGGAAGCGTGGATGAGCTCCAAGACAGAGGTCCTTCATAGCTGGTGTCCCCTCAGCCCGACTTGCCAGAGGAATAGCATTCCTCCTGCCCTACCGCCCAATGATACAGGAAGTGTATCAGGTGCAGGGGGTGCCACAGAAAGGCAACAGAATACTTGCCTTCATGTCAAGGGATTCACCCTCTGAAAACCACAGGGCATGGAGGTTGGGATGGACGAGCAGGAGGAAGAGACTCACAAGGCCTTACTTCAGTTTCAGCCTTTGTCAGAATAAGCTGGTCACACGGAGCTTTCCATGGTGCTGCATAAGAAGGACCTCTCACAATGGGCAATCAGATGCCCTATGCAAATCCCAAAAGCAGGACCTGAGTTCAGCAGTACTCTTGCAATTCCCAGCATCTAGCCTTCAGAGGCATACTGCTTCTGACAGTGGAGAGATAACCTACCCATAGGGTCTAGTAGCCATTGATAGCCATATCTACTGTGAACTTATCTAGTCCTCTTTTAAAGTCATCCAGGCTGGAAGCTATCACTGCTCCTTGCAACAAGGTGCAGCCAGCCACCTTGTTCTGTGGTGCCTGGTACAGTTATGTTAGACCACCACCAAAGTTTGCAATGCATTGGTACCTTGGGTTACAGACACTTCAGGTTACAGATGCTTCAGGTTACAGACTCCGCTAACCCAGAAATAGTGCCTCAGGTTAAGAACTTTGCTTCAGGATGAAAACAGAAATCATGTGGCAGCAGCGGGAGGCCCCATTAGCTAAAGTGGTACCTCCGGTTAAGAACAGTTTCAGGTTAAGAATGGTCCTCCGGAACAAATTAAGTTCTTAACCCGAGGTACCACTGTAGATGGTGAAAAAGAATCCCCCCTTCTGGTTTGTGGGTTATGCAGGGTGATAGTCTGTCCGGTTTCGACTGTTATTCACCCAGACTATCCCTGTTAAATTAGGACGAATCTCTGGGTTGAGTTGAAGAAATAATTCATTGTGCATCTGTCTCATGTTTGCTTGCTCTGCATCCTCATCGATTTCTATGCAAAGTGTTTTCAGATTCTACGTTGAGGAAACTTGTATGTTTTCACTAAATGCACTTTGCTGTGAAGGCCTTTGGGGCAATGGAGGAAAGCAGTAGAAATCCCACAGAATAGCTAAGGACAGGAAATCCCACAGATGGGTGAGGTGAGCACAGCAGGAGGTCGTTCTGGCAGTACACACTGTACGAGGGGCACTGAGACCACACATCTGAGGTGGCATTTCTGTAGCGAATGGAGAAGTTAGTGAGGCAACTGCTTTGATATGAGCATGAAATGGACACAAGAAGCTCACAGGCCAAGATTTGGTGAGTTATTTTGGATCAATATGTGAATTTCAGCCTCCCTTAATCCTGTAACTCCTAGATTTGTGCTCCTTTCTGCTCAATGCTGGCCCATGGCGTTTGGCTTCCCTGCTGCTCCACCGCTGAGGTCAACAGTTTAAGAAACCTTGCAGTGCCATTTGAACAGTGATTCCCATTTTCATCTCACCACCAACAGCTCCATGGTGCTTCCTGAAGTAGATTGTTTCACTCTGCTACTCTCCATTATTCATTAAGCATCTCAATTTCCTTTTACACACTGATTCAAGGGGTGCTGACTTTTAGTAAGTCAGACCATTGGTCTATCTCATTCAGCTCTCCAGGGTTTCATTTGTTGGTATTTTCTCCCAGTCCTTCTCAAAGATGCAAGGAATTGAACTTGGACTTTCTGAAGAGAAAGCAGATGCTCTACCACTGAACTATGGACATTTTTTTTCATGGGCTGGTTCCTGTTCCAGTCTTCTTCTCTCCTGCTTCCCTTCCCTTCCAGCCTTCTCTCAAGCCTCTGTTGCAAGTGCAAGAGGCAGTTTTCTGGCCTTATTTTAGTTTAGACATATAGTTGGCCCCATCCTAAAAGCTCAAGTTGAGAAGCAATCTACTCCACCCATCTGACTCTCATTAAATCAAAACAGAAAACATTGAGCCCTATGTCTTAAACAACTTTTCAAAGTGTTTTGTTTTACAATCTATCTCACTTGCAGCCTAAAAGAAAGGTCATAAAATGAGTTTGGAAAGTTGATCAGGCTTGGACAGGGACTTTTCAGAGGTGAAGCCCTTATGTTGGATAAATTTGCAGAGCAGTAGCAGATGTCATTGTTTTGTTGTGCTAAGCACCTGACCTCCCTCCATCTGCATTGCTGATGGGCCTACTAGGACAGAGAGGGAGAAAGGCAGTGGTGAGATCATGTGGTGCAAAAACGCTGGTGGGAATGTCAGACTGCAATTTTGTAATTGGGGGTATTGTTATTATTTTGCTCATTTTGGTTGATGCACACAGCCTGTGTTCCACCAAATTCATGGAGGAGTGGGCTATTGAAGGCTGGTAGCCATGATGGCTATGCTCTGCCATCCTATTCTGAACTTAAAAATGGAAAGTGTAATGCTGGTGGTCAACAAAAGAGGTTAAAAGATTCTCAAGGCAAATCTAAAAAATTGTAGTATAAACACCGACAACTGGGAAACACTGGCCTGTGTGTGTTCCAATTGGAGCACAGCCTTTACCAAATGTGTCATGGGCTTTGAGGACACTCGAACTCAGGACGAAAGGGAGAAACGTGCTAAGAGGAAGGCACGCTTGGCAAACCCTCACCATGTTCAGCTCCCGCCTAGAAACCTATGTCCCCACTGTGGAAGGATGTGTGGATCCAGACTTGGCCTCCACAGTCACTTATGGACTCACTGTTAGAACTGTGTTTGTGGAAAACAATCTTACTCGGCTACGAATGATAGAAGAAGAAGAAGAAGAAGAAGAAGAAGAAGAAGAAGAAGAAGAAGAAGCTCTGCCTTCACAGTTGGAAGCAGCAATGCTTCTGAATACCAGTTTCTGGAAGCCAAAGGAGGGGAGCGTGCTCTTGTACTTGATTTCGGCTTGCTAGTTTTTGGTGACAGCAGTCACGAAATTAAAAGACGCCTGCTCCTTGGGAGAAAGGCGATGGCAAACCTAGACAGCATCTTAAAAAGCAGAGACATCACCTTGCCAACAAAGGTCCGTATAGTTAAAGCCATGGTTTTCCCAATAGTGATGTATGGAAGTGAGAGCTGGAACATAAAGAAGGCTGATCCCTGAAGAATTCTGGTGCTGGAGGAGACTCTTGAGAGTCCCATGGACTGCAAGAAGATCAAACCTCTCCATTCTGAAGGAAATCAGCCCTGAGAGTGCTCCCTGGAAGGACAGATCGTGAAGCTGAGGCTCCAATACTTTGACCACGTCATGAGAAGAGAAGACTCCCTGGAAAAGACCCTGATGCTGGGAAAGATGGCGGGCACAAGGAGAAGGGGACGACAGAGGACGAGATGGTTGGACAGTGTTCTCGAAGCTACAAACATGAGTCTGGCCAAACTGTGGGAGGCAGTGGAAGATAGGAGTGCCTGGCGTGCTCTGGTCCATGGGGTTACAAAGAGTCAGACACGACTAAATGACTAAACAACAACAAGTTTTCTACAGGCATTTGGTCAGCCACTGTGAGAACAGGATGCTGGGTTAGATAGGCTATTGGCCTGATCCAGCAGACTCTTCTTACACTCTTTACTTAGCTGGTGGTTCTTCCATGTTGCCTGTTGCTATTGTAGATTAAGCAGACAGGAAAGAATGGGGGCACTTAAACTGGAATCCATTGCAATCCATCAGATGGGAGGAACATTTGGGTTTATTTTAAAGGAATGACTAAAACTGCAGTGCTTACTTGTTTATATGTTGCTTTCATTTATATGCCAAGGAGCTGTAGAGCAGTCATACCAATATATTTGATCCCTAAAATTCCTCCAGAGCCTTCTAATTGGGACCCATTCAAATGTCATTCTCTGGGACAGCCAGAGCCAAACTCTGCCTGGGGTTACAAGATGTTTTCATGCTCTCCAGTTTCTTTGCCTCTCCCTCCTTCTCATTTTTTCTTTGCGCAGCGTGTTGTGTCTGAAGCAGCAGCCCGGCGTTCATTTAAGAGGAAATGACCCCTCGTGTTCCCTCTTATTTTGACATCTGATCTGAACTGAGCAGCAGAAGGGAAGAACGAAAACCCGCCAGCGTCTGTGCATGTGTGCAGGATGTTGAGACATTCATTAATAAAACATCAGCCAGGTGTAGGACGGTGCAGTAAAACACTATTATTTCCTCCCTTTGAACTGACTTAGGAAACGGCTGCCGATAATGGTTTTGCATTTGAAAAGGAGCCGCTTGTAAGCAGCTTGCTATTGCTGGAGGAAAGAAGGAGAAGAAAAAGAATGGGGGGGGGGGGAGAGACACCAGCATTGGTTGGTAGCAACATGTTGAATCCAAAACAGACACTCTCTGTGTTGCTGCAATACACAAAGATTCTTTCTTTCAGAAATAGTGTATTAAAACTCTACAAGAGAAGGAGAAAGAAAATAACCTTTAAAAAAGGAACTGCCTCATGAATGTTAACTTGCTTACTAGGAAGGAGCAACAGAGAATCTCTCTCTCTCTCTCTCTCTCTCTCTCTCTCTCTCTCTCTCTCTCTCTTAGGGCAGTCCTACCAGTAGACAAAATGAGGCAATTGCCTCAGGTGGCAGATGCAGTAGCAGCCATTTGTCATGAATAGAGACACCCTGCCGATTTTGATTTCTCCCGGTTCCTCTATTTTCAATGCTAAAATTTAGTTCTCCATGTTTCTACATCAGTTGACTTTTTAAATTTTTTTATTCCAAAGTACTCATGAGTATTCAGCAGCATTTTAGTGTGAAGATAACCTAATATATGCTTTGGGTGCTGTTTCGCCTGATGTGCACATTTGTGTTTTTTGTTGTTTTTTTTGCAAAGCAGTTTCCTTATAATGCATTATTAAATACTAATTCCACCAATAAATGCATTTTGATGCACACTTTTCACTAGCATGTGCATTTTTGGTGGGATAAGGTAGCTGTGTTCCAGTTTGCATAATGTTGCAGCATGGGTGAATTGGGTAGGTCCATCTATAAATGCAATATGAATCAAATTTATTCTGCATCCCTTTTTATGAGCTCCTTAGACAGTCCCCTCTGTTAGACACAAAAGCTAAGTGTGGCATAGCCCTGTCAGGCACCCCTTAACCTGCCTGTTGTTGCCCTTGGTTGTGTTTGAGGATGCTAGCCCATTGACAATGTTTACATCCAGCCTGCTTAGAACCAGCATAGGCAGAACAAACACAGGCACTTTCATGTTCAAATGTTCTGAAAAATCATAGTGGTACACATATCAGCACTCTTCAGGCATTCGTTTCCCCAATGTGATAAGTGCCGCAGAGAGAGTGAGAGAGAGTAGGGATTATTGTGGGAAGAGAGAGAGAGCAGGGTTCCTTTGTGTGGGGAGCCAATAAATCAATGATTAGGAAGCTTTTTTTCAGCCAAGGTGATACAATATATCCTGGGAAACCTTATAGAGACCACATAGGGATGTGGGTGGCGCTGTGGTCTAAAACCTCTGAGCCTCTTGGGCTTGCTGATCAGAAGGTCGGCAGTTCCAATCCCCGCAACGGGGTGAGCTCCTGTCAACCTCGCAGTTCGAAAGCACACCAGTGAAAGTAGATAAATAGATACTGCTGCAGCAGGAAACTAAACAGTGTTTCCATGTGTTCTGGTTTCCATCATGGTGTTCTGTTGTGCCAGAAGCGGATTAGTCATGCTGGCCACATGACCCAGAAAGCTGTCTGTGGACAAACGCCAGCTCCCTCGGTCTGAAAGCAAGATGAGCGCTGCAACCCCATAGTCGCCTTTGACTGGACTTAACCATCCAGGGGTCCTTTACCTTTTACCTATAGAGGCAACATTCCAGTGATGGACAGAATCAGAGGGAAGTGGGTGAAGCAACAAATGCAAAGATTTAAACGAACGAACGAATAAAATAATAGCAGATCTTGAAACCTTGAGGTTTGCATTTAGACTTAGGTCCTGTCTGCACTATGCATTTAAAACACTATCATGCTTCTTTAAAAAGTCATGGCTCCATTCAAAGAATCCTGAGAACTGTAATTTTTTGTTGCTGTGGAAAAGTGCTATGCTATGGAATTGTTGCTATGGAAAATTGCAAATTACAGCAGGGAAGAGGTGGGAGAACTCACACACCAATAACTGCAACTTTTCCAAATGTGGTTTAAGTTCTTTCTGATTTTATGTCCATGCTGTGTTTTTGTTGTTGTTGTTTTAATGCAGAGGTAGTTATGGTCCATTAAATAAATATATAAATCTCCCCAAGAAATACTTTGTTAAGGAGAGGGATAAGAATGCTGTAAATATACATGTTTGTGGGTTCCACTTTCTTCTTACAACGAGTCTTGTGAAGAAGGGTTCAAGCCTGACTCTTGTAAACTCCCCCCCCAAAAAAAAAACTTCACAAGTGTTTCTTCTTCAGGAAATCTTTGCATTTCTTTAGAGGAAATTCACAGCTGCATTCAAATGTACTTCCATCATCAGTTTTGGAGGGGAGGTTCCAAAAGATCCCCTAGGGCCAATGGAAATTTCTCTGTACAGTAAATTTGGGAGGTTCGGTGCTTTGTTCTGGGAGTACACAGGGGTACGCATACCCCTAAACATTTTGTGAATCTAACAGGAGAATAAACTAATTATTATTTTTTAAAAAATGTTAATTTCTTCTCTAGCACGCTGAATCGTCAGTTCTGTTGCTACCCCTGATAGCGGCTTCTTTTCCTTTCTTGGTGTTTCCTGTGTCTCAGAAGTTACTGTGTACTGTGTGCATGAAGTAATGCATGTTTTTTGCACTTCTGTCCGTTTACTGTATTTATGTTCCCTGATTTGAACTATAAAATGGTGATTTTATTGGGTCAAAATAAGATTACATTTTTTTATACAAAAAAAGCTTTGGAGAGGTGTAATTGATAACTCATGTTCTAATGTGTACATGTGTGTGTATTTATATCCATGTATTTCTTTATCTAACAACCCTTATTATGGAAATTCCTAGGACAATTAGGTGCATTTTATTTCCCCACCCCTGCTCCTTTCAGATCAGAATTGTGCTGGTGCATATAAAACTCTCCAGAAAATAATATTAGCACATTTATAATTTTGTTCTTTATGCCTGGTGTTTTATAGTATGATCAAATTACTAGTAGTGTTGTTGTTATGGCGATTACTGGTAGTGTTGTTGTTACGGCAATCACCCTTCTTTATGGTCCAGAGAAGGCTTATCGCCGAAGAATTGATGTTTTTGAATTATGGTGCTGGAGGAGACTCTTGAGAGTCCCATGGACTGCAAGAATATCAAACCTATCCATTCTTAAGGAAATCAGCCCTGAGTGCTCACTGGAAGGACAGATCCTGAAGATACTTTAGAACTGTAGACTGTTTTTAAAAAACGCTTGCGCGCGCGCTCTCTCTCTCTCTCTATATATATCCCTGGCGGCTTTTTCATCCCATAAAGCATCTCATTGTTCTCTTTGAAATAAATAATCTTTGAGCTGCTAACTGATGCATTCATTGGTACCACTGCTGATGGCTTTCTTCAGAATCGCCGAAACAAGAATCAACAAGGTAGCTGCCTCTGCCATTGACAACTTAAATAGGAGTTGCTCAGTTGAAATTGCAAGAATCCCAGCATCAATGACTGCGGCCGAGACGTTCTATTGACATGGTAATGGTTTCTGGACCAGCAGCATGCCAATTCTAGCGCTCACACGGAACATTTCTCCAGATCCATAGTGTTTGAGACACCTGTATTGACAACATGCCAGGCTGAACACCTCCAATTCCAATACTGGTTGAAATATATAGATATTTCCAGTGAGGTTGAAATTAGAGACTGGGAAATTAGTTCATAAAACAGAAGAAGCTCCCCTGGACTGTAGCTTCAGTGCCAAGATGAAAGGATCGGGATACGGGGCTTTCATTCCAATTTTCTCTGCCTTAAAAAAAAAGGTTTTTCTCAGTTCAGTGCCTGTAGAAGCAGCGCAGCATACAATTGAGTTGACAGAAAAGGCTATGAGCCCTGTACTTGGGAGGATAGTTTCTAAGAATGAGTAGCTAAAAGTTGCTGAGGCTCCAATACTTTGGCCACCTCGTGAGAAGAGAAGACTGTCAGCATCGCCCCTGAGCCAGTGCCACCAACTGGACTCATCCACTTCAGCCCCGACTGGGCTGGGCGAGCTGGGTAGCACTTCCAGAGACCACCTTCTGCACAGGAACAGGTCAAAGTGCTGTGGACTCACAGCTTAGAGTTGTGAGCACCAGATTTACTTCCACAAGAAGACAGTCGTCGCACAGCAGAATATAGCAGAGTACAGCAGAGCATAAACGACTCGGAGAGCAGCTCTGTAGAATATCTTCTTTTATTCTATCTACAACTATAATACACAACTATATACAGAGCTAAATGAGTTCTAAACAAAATGAATGCTGAACTGCACTGAGTGTCTGCAGCTGCTTTTAGCAGCAACCTTATCTATACACACGATCTCTAACACTCAGTCTCTCTCTCTCCCCGACACACTGACTGACTCTTTGATGTTAGGCTGGAGTGGAATAAGTAGAGAGCAGAACACCGCCCCTCCTCTCTGGAAAATCACCAGACTCATCAGTAGATTCTTGGATATGGGAGGGGTGAAATCTCCTCATCCTCCCCCATTTAATCCGACCATTCAAGAATCTAAATATAACTGCAATTTACATACACATTCCAAAAGTTCCAGTTACAGATAGGTAGCCGTGTTGGTCTGCCATAGTCAAAACAAAAAAAATTCCTTCTAGTAGCACCTTAAAGACCAACTAAGTCAGTTCTTGGTATGAGCTTTCGTGTGCATGCACACTTCTTCAGATACACTGAAACAGAAGTTTCCAGACCCTTTTATATAGTGAGAAGGTGGGGAGGGATATTACACAGAAGGGTGGTGGGAATGGGTGATTGGCAGATAGCTGTGATGCGCCTGTTGACGACTCTTAACGACTGCAATAGGTCTTACAGGAAAAAGCAAGGGGTGAAAAGGTGAAAAATGGCTTTGTCATGTATAATGAGATAAGAATCCAAGGTTTTTGTTCAGACCAGGTTTCTCCATGGTTTTAAGTTTGGTGATTTATTCCAAAAGTTGTTCTCTGCTTACAACCTTTGTTAACACATCTGCAAGTATCTCTCTCTCTCCCCCTTATCTAAGACACTTTTATCACATCATTAAACAGTCACTGCAACCACTCTGTGTCTATCAGGAAAGAGTTAAAACACAAACCTCAATCTGTAATACACACGAAATACACATTGTGAATATACAAATGAAAAAGCAGCTTCTAGAAAAATCTTCATACACGTTTCTCACTCTCAAATGCAAACTGATATTGTTAATTAGGCAGATTTGAACAAACCACTTTTTGTACTTAAATGCTTGCTCCTTCAATCCTGATCTTTTAACATATTACACATGAACCACTTAAGGTCAGGTAAGGAAATAAATAAAGCGTTTTGTGCTATTACTCTCAGCACACTTCATGCCTGGTTTAAAAACCCAACCAGAGTTGCTTGTGACCGCAGCCTTTGCAAACTCTTCAGAAAACCTTTTTGGTGGTACACCCTTGGTTGTTCTCTCGGATCTGCGCAAAACTCTCTGATCCTCTTGTTCTGGTGCTTCCTCCTCTTTGGGAGAATGGGGAGCTAAAGTATATGAAGCTGCTAAGTCTGAGTCTGCGTCAGAGTCACCTGAGGCTTTTGGGCTCTGATAATCTGTGCCACCATCAGGAACTACATCAGCATCAGAATTATCATTCACATCAGAACTTGCCTCCCTCTTAACTGTCTTTGCCCCTTTTGCAGCATCATCACAAATGGGATAATACTGAAAAATGCCAACTCTGTCCCATTTTGGATTCTCCTCAATACTCCTGGTCAGCCTTATGGTTTTTGTGTCTGTGATAGGACACGATAAGACCCTTTCTCATATCCTAGGAAAACACCATGTTCTCCACGCTTGCTCAGTTTGTCACCCTGCGAGGTGTGCACCCAAACCTCCTATTCAAAAATTTTAAAATACTTTACACATGGCTTTCTTTTGTGAAGCATCTCATATGGGGTGTGATTTACTGTGGACTGATACCTTCTGTTATACACGTGACAGAAAAACGAAAGAGCTTCGGCCCAATAAGAATTGGGCAGCCCTGAATCATGTAACAGTGTTCTGATTCCTTGCTGCAGGGTCTGCTTTATTCTCTCACATAAACCATTCTGCCAGGGTGATCTGGGCGTGGCCGTCCTATGCTCAATGCCCTGTTCAGAAAGAAAACTCTCAAACTCCTCTGAACAAAACTCTCCACCCCTGTCTGTGAAAATACAACGTACATTCTCATTATGTACATTTCTGAGCCATTTACAAAACTGGTGAAACTTGGTAAAGGCTTCAGACTTTTTCTGCAGCATATAGACCCATACATATCTAGTATAGGCATCTATCAAAACTATGAAAAACCTTGAATTGCCTCTAGAGAGCACTAGAGGCCCCACTAAGTCTGCATGAATGACTTTGTATGGTTTCTTGGCCTCTCTCCCAGACTCTGTACATTTGGGAGCTTGCCTTACTCTCAGCACAAGAAACACATTTCATGTGGTAGGGACATTCTTTCAACTTCATACCCTGAACCATATCAGGCATTTTTGCCATAGCCTGGAAATTCAAATGACCATAAACACGGTGGTAATAATGAATACATTGGTCATGCAACTTCTCATTCTTATAAACAGACAAATTGCAACACTCTTTCTCAGTTGCTTCTGCAGTACCTGTACCTGAAACAAAAGGCAATTGGTACAAACCATTAACACATTTTGCATATAGAATGAGCTTGCCATCTCGACAAATTTCACAGCGAGATTTAGCAAACACCACCTTAAAACCCTGATGGGTTGGACAGTGTTCTCGAAGCTACCAGCATGAGTTTGACCAAACTGCGGGAGGCAGTGGAAGACAGGAGTGCCTGGTGTGCTCTGATCCATGGGGTCACGAAGAGTCAGACATGACTAAACGACTAAACAACAACAAAAAGTTGCTAACACTGATCTAGAAGGCCTCCTGTCCTCTCATGCCTAGTGTGTAAGGGTTGGATCTGGTCGCCTTATGGTGGAAGAAATGCCCTTTGCACATGCTCAGAGGTACCTTTCATTTCTTCTTCTTTTTCTTTGGCGATCACTCGTAGCCGAGTAAGGTTGTCTTCCATAAACATGGTTTTAACAATGAGTCCGTATGTAACTGTGAAGGCCAATTCTGGACCAAGAAACACCAGGACTGGTTTGATGGGAATGACAATGAGATTGAATGCATGATTGACAAGAAAAGGAAGGCCTTTCAGATTTGGCAAAGAGACAGAAACTGTGCCACTAAGAAAAAAAGCCTATGCCAATGCTAAGGTTGAGGTTCAAAGAAGAACCAGAGAACTAAAAAAACACCTGGTGGATAAAAAAAGCTCAAGAGATCCAGCACCTAGCCAACACTCATGATACACAGAGTTTCTTTAAAGCCACAAAGACCATCTATGGGTCAATAAATCATGGCATATGCCCCCTACGCTCAGCAGACAGTACCACACTTCTAAAAGATAAAGAAGCTATTGCACTGCGCTGGAAAGAACATTCTCAACATCTCCTTAACCGCAACTCCCATCATCTTTATGGTTTCAGTTTAGGTTACAACAAAATAATCATATGATTATGAAAACAAGCTGGGTTCAGGAGTATTTTCAGACGTTCCCCAAGTTGGTGAGGTTCATTTGACAGCAGCAAGAAACTGAGCCTCTGATGTAACCAGTCCAGTCTTGTGGAAGATTTTGGCATCTTCTGTTTTAACACCTGCTGAAAAAGGTAACCGCCCTTATCATTTCATGACCAAGGGGACATTGAAGGGGTGGGACTCAGAGGCTTTGTAGGTGACAGGAGAAGACCTCAGGGGCATCCATATACCTGCAGGCACACTGTGGGTGCCAAGTTGTGAGGTACAGGGATGACGAATTCTGACTATAGCCAGGCAACGCCATTTCCATGACTATAGCCAGTCAACGCCACTTTCATATATTCTCTCACTCCTCAGAGCACATTTCTAAAAGTGTGTATCTTTTCTTAAAGTTTCAGTGGCTATTTTGATACATATGTCAAGAGTGTTCTTCTGTTCCTTCGCTGTTCACTTTTATCCTGCAATCCATTTCATCTCTAAAAGGAGTAGACGATTTGCAGAAAAATTAGGTACAGCGTATATAGGTAGGTGTAAGAGTGGCTTCAGTATTAATAAGAGGGGGTTGAAAGTTTCTTTCACCTATTAGAAATATGGATGGATTAATGCTATCTATCCAATCTATACCTCTTCCGCATTTTACCCATAATTCTGCTCCATTCTTTTTCCACATTATTCTGAAGACACCCCCAGCTCCCCCTCCACAAAATACTTGCTTAAATATGTCTTTTTCCACTCACAACACATGCTTAAATGTGCATTTCCCCTCAAAAATTAGTAGATATTTTGATATATTTCAAGTGCCAAGAATGGTGGTGCAACATCTGGAGAAATATGAAATCCCCTGGATGATTAATTTCTAGTCCACACTTCTAAGTCCGAGCAGGGTAGAACAGAGTGGGCACTAGGTGGGCCAATTTGCATGGGCATACGATTTTGAGGGTGCTTACTCTGCGTCTCCCAGGTATACAGTGGTACCTTGGGTTAAGAACTTAATTTGTTCCAGAGGTCTGTTCTTAACCTGAAACTGTTCTTAACCTGAGGTACCACTTTAGCTAATGGGGCCTCCCGCTGCCGCCACACGATTTCTGTTCTCATCCTGAAGTAAAGTTCTTAACTCTAGGTACTAATTTTGGGTCAGCAGAGTCTGTAACCTGAAGTGTCTGTAACCTGAAGCATCTGTAACCCGAGATACCACTGTATTACTGAAATGGGGCTTACATTCCCTATCTGGCCTGTTCCCAGCTTTGCACAACCTTGAGTCTGAGGGGTGTCGATCAGGTCATTTAATACAAGGATTCACAAAGATGGGCAGAGTTGCCCAAACTATAGGAAGATGGGGTAGATTGTGTTGACATTTCCATTCCACCTTAAGGAACAGGCATGGGATTGTTGTGCATCACATGTCTGTTTACATTCCAGCACAGTATGCTAGGAACTTCGTTTGTGTATAGCTTTTGCTTTTCTCCATTCTCTCTGAGACGACACGAGAGAGAGACGACATGTTTCTTTGTCCTGAATTATGTTAAATAAATCTATAGTTGTAGTATGACTTCACAAACCTCATGCCTATTCTGTGTGTGCAGTACATTCTGCTAATAGCGTGCCCTGGCTTTTGAAGTCCAGGTCACTGATTTATGTCAGAGCATGGGCCGATGGATGGAGGCGGCACAGCTGGGGCTTGCCAGCTAGCCTCCCGGCTCTCTGCATGCCGACAGATTGTGCCAGGGTAACCTACCCCAATTTCTCACCACTTTTAGGAGTGGGGCTGCTTCCACTGAACTGACCCAAACCTGGCAGAGAGAAAAAGAAACCTTTAAAAATAGTTTTTGACTTACACCACGCTTTTTACCAAAGTAGCATCCACTATATTGCTGTGTCATATGAATGAGCTGAAAGGAGTCAAGAGTAAAGGTAAGCTTCCCCTGCCACATTTTTCTGTCTCCGCACTCCAAAATGGCTGCTTTTCAGGGTTTGGCGCAGCCAGCTGAGGTGAAGATCTGCTTACTCTAAATCCCCCTTATCGCAGCCAATCTTGGATCTGGATTGTTCCTTCAATCCCTTAAGCACCCTTATCATGATACTTGGAGTATAACGTGACAGTCTTATCACTACAGGGTGGGAATAGCCAACATGGTGCTCTCCAGATGTTAGGGACTCCAACTCCCATCAGCCCCAGCTAGCACGGCCAATGGTCAGGGATGATGGTTGTTATAGTCCACAACATCTGGAAGGCACTAGGTTGGTCACCCTGGACAAGAATGACTACTCCCCATATATACATACCTTGAGCATTAGAGGTGGGGGTCTTGATACTCTTTCAATTGTCATATAGTCAGAGTTGGAAGAGACCCAAGGGTCATGTAGTCCAACCCCCTGCAATGTCCTAGCTCTGTGTTCGAAACACTAGTTAAAGCATATTAAAAGTAAAGGTAAAGGGACCCCTGACCATTAGGTCCAGTCATGGTTGACTCTGGGGTTGTGGCGCTCATCTCGCTTTATTGGCTGAGGGAGCCAGCATACAGCTTCTGGGTCATGTGGCCAGCATGATTAAGCCGCTTCTGGCGAACCAGAGCAGCGCACGGAAATGCCATTTACCTTCCCTCCGGAGCGGTACCTATTTATCTACTTGAACTTTGACGTGCTTTCGAACTGCTATGTTGGCAGGAGCAGGGACTGAGCAATGGGAGCTCACCCTGTCACGGGGATTCGGACTACCAACCTTTTGATCGGCAAGTCCTAGGCCCTGTGGTTTAACCCACAGCACCACCCGTGTTCCATATTGCATATTAATAATAATAATAATAATAATAATAATAATAATAATAATAATAATAATAATTTTTTATTTATACCCCGCCATCCTCAGCCAAGGCCGGGCTCAGAGCGGCTTACAAGCAATAATAAAAACAAGATGAATGGTTACAACTTAAAAACAAAAATAAAATACATTAAAATAATGGAACATTAAAATATTAAAATGTAGCCTCATCGCAGGAGGAGAAGGAAAAGAAAGGGGGGGGGAGAGAGAGAGGGGGAGGGAATCAAATTGGCTCCAAGCCAAAGGCCAGGCGGAACAACTCTGTCTTACAGGCCCTGCGGAAAGAAATCAGATCCTGCAGGGCCCTGGTCTCATGAGGCAGAGCGTTCCACCAGGCCGGAGCCAGAGTTGAAAAGGCCCTGGCTCTGGTTGAAGCCAATCTAACTTCTTTAGGGCCTGGGACCACTAGGGTGTTGTTATTTATGGACCTTGAGGCTCTCCGTGGGACATACCAGGAGAGGCGGTCCCGTAGGTACGAGGGTCCTAGGCTGTGAAGGGCTTTAAAGGTCAAAAGCAGCACCTTAAATCTGACCCTGTACTCCACCGGGAGCCAGTGCAGCTTGAAAAGCACTGGGTGAATATGCTCCCATGGCAGAGACCCCGTGAGGAGCCTCGCTGCAGCATTCTGTACCCGCTGGAGTTTCTGGGACAGCTTCAAGGGCAGCCCCGCATAGAGCGAATTACAGTAGTCAAGCCTGGAGATGACCGTTGCATGGATCACTGTGGCCAGGTCGGGGCGGGAAAGGTAAGGGACCAATTGCTTGATGCGGCAAAGGTGGAAAAATGTCGCCTTGGCTGTTGCTGTAACTTGCGCCTCCATGGAAAGGGAGGCATCAAGGATTACACCCAAACTCTTAACAGAAGGCAATGGCACTAATTGGGCCCCCGCAAGAGAAGGGAGTTGGTCCCTCATCCCCATGCCATCCCGACCTAGCCATAGGACCTCTGTCTTTGAAGGATTTAGTTTCAATCGGCTCCCACAAAACCATCCAGCCACAGCTTCCAAGCATCTGGTCAGTGTGTTCGGGGCCGAGTCAGTGTGGCCATCCATCAGCAGATAGAGCTGAGTGTCATCAGCATATTGGTGACAGCCCAGCCCAAAGCTCTGGATAATCTGGGCAAGGGGGCGCATAAAGATGTTAAAAAGCATCGGGGAGAGAATTGCGCCCTGCAGCACTCCACACACCAAGGAGTGGCGCGACGACATTTCCCTCCCTAGTGCCACCCTCTGTTCTAATATTAAAGCATATTACATCATAGAGCTGGAAGGGTCAAATTGTCCAACTGCCTGCAGTGCAGAGTTCACAACTAAAGAATCCCTAACTGAGATCCAATTTCTGCTTAAAGACCTCAAATGAAGGGGAGTCCACCACCTTCTCACAAGGTATGTTTCATTGTCCAACAGCTCTTACAGCCAGAAAGTTCTTCCTTATGTTTATTCAGAATCTCCTTTCTCGAATCTCCTTTCTTCCTTAGTTCATTTGATGTTGAAAGTTGAGTATGCAAGCCCCATGATAGAAACCGAGCAATGCAAGCAAATGCCAATGGGTATTTTCTACTCTGGATATCTAACGCTTCAGTGGGTTTCACTCACAATGCCTGTGCTTTTGAATCCTTGTGCTAATGGATGCACAGAATCTGATTTGCTTTTAGTATCTAGCTTGTCACATCTGATTTCCTAAAATGGAAATTTAAGCATTTGTCTTTTTCTTCTCTTGTCGTACAGTTGTTGACATGGGTTGAAATATTTATGCTCGGTAGTCTATGCGGTGAATAATTGATATTGTTGTACTGCATGCTTTGCGTGGTATGGGATAGCCATTTAAAACCACTCTGCTCCTCTCATGCCTCCCCCAAGACTCATCCCCATTTGCTTCCAAGCTGAGAAGGAAGTCAAGAAGCTGCTTTCCCTAGCTTTTCCACAACATTTCCACCTTAAAGCAACATTTAGGAACACAGGAAGCTGCTGTATACGGAGTCAAACCATTGGCCTACACAGCTTATTATTGCCTACATTGACTGGCAAAGGCAAGCATCTTCCCCAACCCTATCAGGAGATGCCAGGCATTGAACCTTGGGCCTTCTGCATGCAAAACAGATGCTCTACCATTGAGTGAATCCAATCTAATTTTTCTCCCTTAGGAAAATTCTGAAGAGGTTGCATCCAACTAAGTTTCCATGACTCTTCTGGGTCATGTGGCCAGCATGACTAAGCCGCTTCTGGCGAACCAGAGCAGCACACGGAAACGCCATTTACCTTCCCTCCGGAGCGGTACCTATTTATCTACTTGAACTTGAAGTTTCCATGGGACTCTTGAGAGTCCCATGGACTGCAAGAAGATCAAACGTATCCATTCTTAAGGAAATCAGCCCTGAGAGTGCTCACTGGAAGGACAGATCGTGAAGCTGAGGCTCCAGTACTTTGGCCACCTCATGAGAAGAGAAGACTCCCTGGAAAAGATCCTGATGTTGGGAAAGATGGAGGGCACAAGGAGAAGGGGACGGCAGAGGATGAGATGGTTGGACAGTGTTCTCGAAGCTACAAACATGAGTCTGACCAAACTGCGGGAGGCAGTGGAGGACAGAGGTGCCTGGCGTGCTCTGGTCCATGGGGTCACGAAGAGTTGGACACAACTAAACGACTAAACAACAACAACAATAAAGTTTCCATGAGAGAAGATCCACTGAAAGAAACAGATCTAAATGAGTTGTGTTCATTAATTTCAATAGGTCTACTCTTGTTACCCCAGGCCTTTGATCTAATCCAGCAGTCTTTTCTTATGTTCTTAGGACTAGCACTGTATGCAAAATAAATTTACTATGGTGGTGTTCTACAAATACCTATGAATGAATTTATTATTTCAGTCACAGACCAGTTCCAGCCCACATAGAATAACAAGGAAGTCACAAAGCACAATAGGGGTACATTTGAATTTGCAATTAGGTATAACAGGGACAATACAATACAGATATAGCAACAGTTAAAAAATATATAAATTAAAACTTAGTCACTAAATTATAACCTAAAATTATCATTTTAGGCCTTAATCATTATGATATCACAGCTTGTTCCCAAAGTTTTATGGCAATCACACAGAATCTGGCTACCTTTAACGTGATCTTAGGATCCTTGTCCTCTACCAGGGATTTTAGACATTGAAGTTTGGATTCATTTGGAGATTTTTGCATTTGTTGTTGTTGTTTAGTCGTTTAGTCATGTCCGACTCTTCGTGACCCCATGGACTAGAGCACACCAGGCACTCCTGTCTTCCACTGCCTCCCGCAGCTTGGTCAAATTTATGCTGGTAGCTTCGAGAACACTGTCCAACCATCTCATCCTCTGTCTTCCCCTTCATCCAAGCGTATATAGAAACAGCAGCATAACAAGGCATGAGAGAGTTTCTACCTCCATCAAGCTGCAGGGACAGACTCGTTCCGCATATGGTTTACCCTCGAATCTGCCCTGCAATAAGGCAGATGGCAGCACATTGAATCTAGCGAGGGTAAATGACCATCTGTATTTAGGTATTTGTAATTTTGACAAATAATTTGCTGGGGTAAATCCTCTCCCATTATCTATTTGTACCTATTTGTGGAAGACCACCATGATAAATTTACCTAGGATTGCATACAGTGCAAATTGCCATCAGCATGTGACTGAAGCAACAATCAGAGTGCACTGAGCGGGAAGACCTCTTCAGGTGTAAGAATATAGAAAGAAGCTTAAAAGAGCTTTTGATAAGTTTAGAAACATTTCTCAGGCGAACAGAGGACTTAGGTGCCTAGCAGGAAAAAGTTTGATGTCTAGGTCTTGTTCCTCTCCTCCATCCAACCTTTGCCACTGAGCAAGTTCTCCTTATAACTCTGTATAGATTGCTGAAATTGCTCTTTAGCAGCAGCAAGCAAAGTAGCAGTTGCAGTATCAGGGCTGAAATGAAATGTCCACATCATGGAGGCATCCAATGGAATCTAGCCAAGTCAGAATCCATTCTAAACAAGCTGCTTTAATTGCTTGGCAGGATAAAAGATTTGCTGAGGCACTTAGAATTGTCCTGAATGACAGGGGATCCTACCTTTATTACCGCCACATCACTCAAACTGTTGTAAAGTCAAGTCACATGTCAGCCGTTCCATCACAAACTTCAATTTCCAAGGCGTAATATCTCAGTCGTTTCAAATTGCATTGGGATGAAGCTCAAAGCACGCAGTGTCAGTCTGGGTGAAACGTTATTTAATCAGTAGCAATTGGGTTAAAATCCCTCTTGCAGAGTATAAAGTGGGACACAGTTTGGTCCTTGGCTCTTCACATGTGCACTCCTGCTTCCCTTCACAATTTGCTAAATGAACCACTGGAGCAACATCAGCAGGGATGGAGAGACAAGGATGTAAATGTCCGGGAGTAATCCAGAAATGGCCAATGGCAGAAGGTTCCCATTTGGAGTTTTCAGGTAGAAACTGAATCTAGGTTGAAGCTACAGACTGACATTTTCTAGCACACTTTGAGGGGAGGATATCCAGGGGGCACTGAAAGCCCTCCTTAAAATTGGTAGAGAATGATGTTTAGACAGGGATGGGGTTCCAGTGCTTACTGAGTGATATGTGCAGCAGTTCAAGAGCTGTCATGCTCCATGAGTTTCCTCCAGGGTTAGAACATCAAGAAATGTACATATTACCATGTATTCTTGCACCAGAGTGCATCCTCCTCTTTGAGCAGCTGCTGGGTGACCTTGGGCTAGTCACACTTCTTTTTTTAAATATAAGATATTTATTAAAGTTTTAGAAGTACAAAAAGAGAAATCAAGAAAACATCCTTTTAAACAAGAAAAAATAAAATACAAAAAGGAAAAAAGAAAAATCAGTGAGCAAAAAGAAGAATCAAGAAGAAGAAGAAGAAAATACAACAAATCTTCCCATTACTTTCCTTTCATTAGCTTATTTCCCTGATCTCCTCACACCTCCCTTTCTTGTATTCTAAGTCAATTATCCATTTCAGCAAATCCTTTCCCTCTTTTCAATTTTTTTGTCCGGAGATTTTATCTTGATACTAATATAAGTTTACTTTCCCTCCTTTCACCAATTAACAGTCTGTTTTTCTTAAATCTTTGTTACATTTCTGCTAGAGTCACATAAATTCATTCCAACATCATTCTAACATTCATTGATCTTACAATACTTTTGTAAATAGTCTTTAAATTTATTCCAATCTTCCTCCACCATCTCTTCTCCCTGGTCTCGGATTCTGCCAGTCATTTCCGCCAGTTCCATATAGTCCATCACCTTCATCTGCCATTGTTCTAGAGTGGGTAGTTCTTGTGTCTTCCAATGCTTTGCAATAAGTATTCTTGCTGCTGTTGTAGCATACATAAAGAAAGTTCTGTCCTACTTTGGCACAAATTGGCCGAGGGTGAAGTCTCTCAGCCTCACTCACCTCACAGAGTGTTTGTTGTGGGGGAGGAAGGGAAAGGAGACGCTTTAAAGGGAGTGAAAGGCGGGATATCAAATCCAAACTCTTCTTCTTCTTCTTCTGATGTGTTCCTCCAAACCAACCTCCATCCAATGTGGTGGGAGATAACTCCAAAGCTCTGAAATGCACTTTGTGAAGAAGTACATTCTTTTGTCTGTCCTGAATCTTCCAACTTTCAGCTTGATTAGAAACAGAAAAGCCTTCTCTCTAACCTCCACCCACCCCATCCCACCATAATGAAGGCATTCTGCTAGGACAGATTAGTAGACATATCTATTGCTACAAGGCTGCTGCATTCATTTGGTGGTTATTTCCTACATAATATTTCTACCAGACTGTTTTTAGCATATTTCACCCCTTTCTTCTCACTCAAAGCACTTCCCCGGCTGACAATCTAGGGTGAGGCACGTATGATGAGACAATCACACTGTCCCCTCAGTTCATTGTCTTCTCTGAGTCTGTGATCAGACCTGCTATCTGCCCTCGGAGCAATCAAGGTTAAGAGGTTGAAATCAATGTCTGCCGAGCCCCAATTTCTAACTGTCTCCCTTAGGCAATGGATTCAGTGACGCATTTAAGATTTTGTGGTTTCTTTGCAGAAATACATCTGAGAACAGAATTCTGAGAGGGGGGCAGATCTGCCTCTTCTGAGACAGCAATGCTTGAGGGATTTGATCTTTGTGAATTCCAAGATGACCTGACTTGATATACAGCTCTGGGCTAATGAGTAGATTCGAGCGTAGTCACACTTCTCGGATGTCCTAATAAACTTCTCAGAAAAATGGAAAGAAAAAAAGGATCAAAATATGAAAGAGTATATGGAGAGAGAGAATCATAGAGTTGAAAGGGACCCCAAGGGGCATCTAGTCCAACCCCCTGTAATACAGGAATCACAGATAAAGAAACCCTGATATATGGTCATCCAAACTATTTAAAAACCTCCATTGAAGAAGAGCCCACCACCTTCTCAGGTAGTCTGTTCCACTGTCAAACAGCTCTTACAGCCAGAAAGTTCTTTCTAATGTTTATTCAGAATCTCTTTTCTTGACAAAAAAATTCCTGCCAGTAGCACCTTAAAGACCAACTGAGTTAGTTCTTGATATGAGCTTTCGTGTGCATGCACACTTCTTCAGATACACTGGATACACTTCTTCAGTGTATCTGAAGAAGTGTGCATGCACATGAAAGCTCATATCAAGAACTAACTCAGTTGGTCTTTAAGGTGCTACTGGAAGGAATTTTTTTTGTTTTGACTATGGCAGACCAACACGGCTACCTATCTGTAACTCTTTTCTTGACTCTCCTTTCTTCCTAGTTCATTCCCTTTCTCTATCCTAATGTTTAGTCAGAATCCCCTTTCCTGCAAATTTGAATCAATTGTTTCAGTTTCTACCCTCTGTTGCAGCAGAAATTAAGCTCTCTCCACCATCCATTTGACAGCGCTTCAGATATTTGAAGATGGCTATCACATCACCTCTCACCTCTTCGTTTTAAGAGAATATACCCATACCTATGTTAGGGTTCTTGCTTCGTGTTTGCAGTCATGAGATTGTTGTCTATCACATGATGGTGTATGTTTTCATTCCACAGTGTGGGTAGTGACAGAGACAGGATGTTTTGTGTTACTGTGTTCTGTGAAGTGGGGCTATTGTCCTTTGTTCTCTCTCTTTACTGTCTGATGAGAAAGAGGAAGGAGCTAAGTCAGAATGCTCCGAGTGTATTATATGTAAATAAATGTAGATTAGCCAAAATGTTGTGCCACTGAGTTCTGTTACGCAAACTGCGAATACTCTGCACGATCCATAAGTGTGCTGATGCCTCTTCGTATGAGTCGCTGAGATGTTCGGGCTGGAGAAAGCTTTTGAAGCTCCTGAACGATCAACCAGGAGGGAGAGAACATGCCAGTTGGACACGTGTCTCTGCCAGGGTCCTACACAAGAGTAGGATGATCCTAACAACCTATATGTTGGAGTGTCATGCACACTATAAGGTAAGTGGAACAAAGGATGGTACTCAGGTGAAGAGCAACTGCCTTGTCTGTAGAGAATCCTGGATTTGATCTCAGGGATAACAGGTAGAGCTGAAGGAGACTCATGTCTGAACCCACCATAAGGCAGCAGAAATCCCAGACCACTGAGCAACAGCCCTTCAGCCCATGAGGGTTCATTGTCTGCATCCCTGAACATTTATTCCAAACATGCATCACTATGATTCTTTGAAAGCTAGTCCAAAAGGCTTCCTCAGAGCTTAGCATGCACCTATGCATGAGCCGGGGTAATGTTGACCTGGTATTCTGGTATTTTTCAGGACGCATCTGAATGTCCCTTTGTTGTCAATACCTTTAGATCTTTTTCATTACCGAAACTGTTTAATACTAAGCACAAAAGCTGCGGGAAATATTCTGTAAACAGTTTCCTGAAATGCATCACAGATTATCTGTGTTGCTATGTTTGATACTCCTGCTGAGAGAAATGGACATCTAGTTAAAATAAATTGTTTTGAAAGAAGCGGCAATGGAAGTGCAAAATCTTGAGCTGAAGGGGGTTGAGGAAGAGGTAAAGGGAATAATCAGTTTGCCTTAGTGACTTGCTGCAAGGAAAGTCAGCTTTGATATATACAAGTTTTGCAATAAAACCAGACGTGTGTTTCGTTTACTTATCTAAACGTGTACAAATGACACTTCCAAAGAAAACACAACAAGGTGGTGTAACATATGAAAACACCATTCTACAAGGACAATAGCAAAATAATAATATACAGTGGAACCTCAGAAGTTGAACGTAATCCGTTTGGGAAGGACGTTTGACTTCAGAAACGTTTGAATTCTGAGGTGCAGCTTCTGATTGGCTGACAGCTAGGCTTTTTTTTGCAGGTCAGAAGCCACGTCAGACATTCAGGTTCTGAGGAACATTCGAAAACCAGAACACTTACTTCCGGGTTTTTGACATTCAGGAGCCGAAACGTTCTGTAGTGGAGCAGTTCGAGAACCAAAGTTCTGCTGTATCAGTAAAGAATTGTTGGGGGGAAGAAAAGGCTATGTTCCAAAGTTATGTGTAAAGAATACAGTTTTTAAAAGCGGGGATAGCTCTTGCCAGACTCCTATTGTCAAAGAGTTCCACAGGGCTAAAGGCTTGGTCCCTGGCAAAGGCTGATAAATAGTGGCAGACATAAGGGGCTTCAGATGACACTTACCCCCCTTGACACATACATTCAACCACATAAGAAGTGTCTGGATGCTGGATCAGGCCAGAGGACCATCTAGTACAACACCTTGTTCTCAAAGGGGGCCAACCAGATTCCTACGTGAAATCCACAAGCAGGAGCTGAGCACCACAGCTGCACTATCTCCACTTGTGATGTCTAGAAACTGGCGTTCAAAGGCATCCTGCCTCAGAATCGAGGCAGAGCAGAGCCATCATGCCTAGCAGCCAATGATAGATAGCACCATCCTCCATTCAAAGAATGTGAGAGGGCACCAGGGCACTCAAGTGCTCAGCATATAGCAGGAGGAATATAACATTTGAATTTACTTACACAGAGACAGCTCCTTCATTTGAGTCATGATCTTGATTGAGCCAGGATGCCCCTCATGCCAAATATCCTGGTACACATATACACCTACTAATGTGTGCCAGATGTGTGGACATTGGGGGTGGGGGAATGAAAGAGTTATTGTGGTTGTTTTAGCAGCAGGCTAGCCCATATGGTTCTCTGGCACTCCCTCTATAGCATCCTCACTCTGTTGCACAGCAGATGCTTTTAACTTCAACTCCCAACATCCTATGCTAGTATTGTCTATGCTTGGGGATCATGGGAGTTGTCAGCAAAAGCCTCCAGAGGGTACCGGGTTGGGGAAAGTCCTAAGGTCATGAATTAACATAGCTAAAGCCCATGATATGAGAGAGAGAGAGAGAGAGAGAGAGAGAGAGAGAGAGAGAGAGAGAACATCTTTAAGCCTGTCTTTCTCAAAATGACCTTGCCCACAATACACCAAAGAACAACTCCAGAAGAACAGGATACAAGGTGTGCTCATTTTGAACAGACTTCATTTGTTGGTGTTTTTGGGTGAAGTGTTCTCATCCAAGAAGGCAAAGGCAAAGAGTTTCTCTAAGCAGATCAGGACCCTGGTCAGCTCCCTGTGGATCTAGTTGGGTGAACTATGGAGGCGGTTGTTTCAACCAAGAACTCTATCTAGCTGAGGCTTAATGTAGTCTGACAAGGTTCATACTGCATGGGGAACTGACTATGGCACCAACTTGGATGTCTTTAAAAAAGAATTAGACTAATTCATGGAGGATAAGACTACCAATGCCTGCCAACCACAATGGTTTTGCTGTATTTCCACTGCCAGAGACAGTATGGCTCTTCATACCAGTTGCTGGGAATCACAGGATAAATAATAATAATAATAATAATAATAATAATAATAATAACAACAACAACAATAATAATAATAATAATAATAATTTATTTATTTATACACCCAGCCACTCTGGGTGGCTTCATCAAATATTAAAAGCTTCCCTAAACAGGGCTGCCTTCAGATGTCTTCTAAAAGTCCTATAGCTGTTTATTTCTTTTACATCTGATGGGAGGGCATTCCACAGGGCGGCTGCCACTACCAAGAAGGCCCTCTGCCTGGTTCCCTGTAACTTCGCTTCTCACAGTGAGGGAACAGCCAGAAGGCCCTCAATGCTGGACTTCCATAAGAAATTTGTGCTGCCTTAGGAAGTCCCTCCACTACACATCCTTAGAAATAGTTTAAATGCAGATTATGGGTTAAATACCAGATGCATCTAATAACTGGGAAGAAAAAGAAATTTCTATAATAGTTAACTGCTAAGAACATTTGTGGGGGAGGGAAGCAGAGAGAGAAATGCCAGAAAAAATGTTACTGCTCTAAAACAGAGCAAACCAGGGACTTTGCAAGTTCTTCTTATGTTCCTCCCATTTAGGGCTTCTTTCTCCTCCCTAGAGTGATTCTATCCAATCACTGATCATGTAGACCCTATGATTTGACTGAGGTCACTGAGGGCAAATATATCATTCAAAGTGAGAGCAATGCTTTCTTGATTATCAAGGTCATCTGAACCTATCAGGGGTCAGACATAAGATGGGGAAACTGCAGAAATGTAGCCAATTAGATTTGATCCCGTGCTTACATAAGTTATGACAAATGAAGTCTATCCAAAATGAGGGCAGCACTTTCTGAATATGGGAAGGATTTTATCCCCTTTTAAGGCAATCCCAAAAATTACCCAAAGAGAGATACTTAGCCATGGAAATGCTCGCAGAAACTTGCACAGGACCCCTTTCCTCTAAGTTACTGTTGACATATCTCTCTCACAACCCAGATGGGCTTTTTGTTTCCTGCTGAAAGGGAACAAAAAGAAATTAAGTCAAGGAGCTCATATCATGAAGTTGGCTTTGTTTCAGACAGCTGGGAAGTTTGATTTGATATGACAGGTTAGCTTTCCAGGCAGTTTACAAGATGTCATGAAATCTATCAAAGAATAACTGGTAAGCTCCCTTTGCAGGCTCTGAAATTCCACTGCAGCCACAGCCAAGGTGGTGTGTTCTGAGCAATATGAAGATGTTACACTGGTTTCCCATCATGTTTGATGGCAGAAGAAACCTGAAATTATCAGTCTACAGCAGCACAGTCTGGGAAACAAGAGCAGCGGTGGACAAGAGTGAATATGGGGCAAATGGGGACACAACCACCCTTTTGATTATTTTGATTTCATTATTTAATTTATATACCGCTTAGTATATTTAAAATATCTCTAAGCGGTGTACAAAAAACTGAAGCAACAGCAGACATCTTATTACCAAAACACAGTTACATATTTTTTTAAAAAAATTAAATTACCAGTAATACAAAGTTACTAATATATAGAGAACTGTGTCAATTCATTTTCCTTCTGACACACTCTGAGCCTCCAGGTTCTCACCCAGGGTCCAAACAAACTCTCAGATAACCCACAAAAGAATCACAATGAGAAGAGTTCCTGAAAAAAGCAGACATCACCCTTGTCTCTCACTCTAGGCTTGCTTTTTTTAATGGGCAGGCCCAAGGTGGATGACACTTTCCCAGGCTGCTCACAGCTATCCCATTCAGTTGGGCTTGCCACACCCAGTTCCATGTGCAGCAGGTTGGTTGAGTATCCCAGGGAGTCCATGTTGGGAATCTGCATATGTGCAGCTACACACAGAGAGTCAATTAGGGTTTGGCTGACAGCCAAGGCAATGTGAAGGAGTAAGTCTGCCTGGTGATACAGAGGCATGGAGACAGCTCCATGATTGGTCAAGCTCTCTCATGGGAATAATGATTAATGGCCTACTAACTGGAATGTGTACTAGTACGAGTGTGTCAGTGTAGGAATTGTGAGTCGTGTATGGGAAAGCTAGTCAAAGATCCGTGTTCTGTTCTGTTCCTGTAAATAGTCCACTGTATATAATAAATACCTAACTACAAGTTCCTGGTTCCTGCTTCGTCCATCCTGTCTGCAGCCAAGTTGCCAATTGCTTTCGTGAACTCTGCGTTTACTCTGCTAGGTCTGGCTAAGGTCCTGCAACTAGTCAGAAAGTTGCGAAACACCAATAAGTTTTGCCAATAGTCCAAAGAATGGGAAAAGGGACCCTTCTATGAAAGAGGTGTGGAAGCTGGCTTAAGAGCCACTGGGCTCAGTTCAGTCAGCTGGGTCCTGGGGCAGAGATACACCAACAAATCTCTGGCTGAGTCACGGAGGGGAGTGTTATAGTACAGCTGTGCCAGGAACCCCCCACTTCAGCTAAAGTTCCACTGGATTCTAACCCATTCGTTCTGCTGGATCTTGCTATGGAACTGCTTCTGAGCACGCACACAAAGACTCTCTCTTTTGCATTTCCCAGCAAACTAGCACTTAAGGCTTATTGCAGTATGTTAAATTTAAAGCCAATTAAGCACAATGCTAAATCAGTGGAAATCATATTTCGGGATTTATCTACAGCATAATGAATACCATGTGTGGTGAGAGAAAAAAGGGGATTTGTACTGAATGAAATAACAAAATGCACTGGCAATTTGTGCAGTTCCCCCACCACCCTTATGTCATACATCTTCATTATTCGGAAAATCCTCACTCTAATCTTTCATTGTAGGAGCATTATAAGAACACCTAAATGTATTAACTGACTACGTCTTCTTTTTTATTCATTCCTCCTTCCCCCTCCCTGCCAGCGTTTTTTTTTAAGGATGCATAATCCAGGAAGAATTCAACCCAATAATCTTTCCAAAGAAAAACATGGAAATTAAATCTCAGAAACTGACTACTTGTGGGAAAGGTTTTAGAACCAGCTGTCCCTAAAGCTTTCAAGAAGCCTGGCAATCTTCAAGATATTGATAGCGAGCTACTCAATTTCTACTTGTGGTTCTTGCAAGTTGTCAGGCTGAGTTGAAAAGTCACCTTCATATATGGTTGTGCGCACGCACGCATGCACGCACACACACACACACACACCACAGATGCTTCCAAAAACTTTCCTGGTCTTATTTCCAAAGAGGAATCAATGCATGTGAAATCCTTCCATTTTTACCCATGTTTTATTTTTCATTCTTGGGTACAAATCACTGCTTGTGAACAATTCATCACTGTTTCTAGTTGATTCGCATCTTTTCTTCACTCTGTGTTAAAGAGGCATGCGATGGTGCTGAGAAACTTGATTTAATGATTGAATCAATATTCCTTTTGTGCGGTCGCATCTCATGTAGGAAAAATGGGGAAGCTGAGCTGCTAGCTGGAGTATGGTTACTCATAGAATCATAGACTCATAGAATCATAGAGTTGGAAGAGACCACAAGGGCCATTGAGTCCAACCCCCTGCCAAGCAGGAAACACCATCAGAGCACTCCTGACATATGGTTGTCAAGCCTCTGTTTAAAGACCTCCAAAGAAGGAGACTCCACCACACTCCTTGGCAGCAAATTCCACTGTCGAACAGCTCTTACTGTCAGGAAGTTCTTCCTAATGTTTAGGTGGAATCTTCTTTCTTGTAGTTTGGATCCATTGCTCTGTGTCCGCTTCTCTGGAGCAGTAGAAAACAACCTTTCTTCCTCCTTGTCAGGGAACTGCCATCGGAGCTAGAGGCGGAGGGAAGGCTCCAGAGGGATGCTGGAGAGGGTCCCAGTAGGGAGAGAGGCAGCCCATCTGCTGGGGAAGGAAATCAGCGTAACACCAGTGGAGAAGGGGGGCAGATGGGGGAATCGGAGAGGAGGCTCCAGGACTCTTCACCGGAGAGCATGGGTACTCCGCTGCCCACACCCTCCCTGCGCAGAAGACTTCCATGCAGGGAGAGTAGGAGGAGACTTGGCGTCAAAGAACTTCTTTGCTGGAAGAAGTTCAAGAAACGCCCACTGACGGATTCTGCCAGCGACTGAGACAGCCACGAAGTGAAAGGCTGTCCAGACAGAAAGGGTTCAACCAGGTAACCTAGCCAGGAGTGGCGGCAACTTATGCACGAGCAACCCCTAGAACCATTACACTCCTCTATGTGACATCCTTTTATATATTTGAACATGGCTATCATATCACCCCTTAACCTCCTCTTCTCCAGGCTAAACATGCCCAGCTCCCTTAGCCATTCCTCATAAGGCATCGTTTCCAGGCCTTTGACCATTTTGGTTGCCCTCCTCTGGACACGTTCCAGTTTGTCAGTGTCCTTCTTGAACTGGACACAGTACTCCAAGTGAGGTCTGACCAGAGCAGAATACAGTGGCACTATTACTTCCCTTGATCTAGACGCTATACTCCTATTGATGCAGCCCAGAATTGCATTGGCTTTTTTAGCTGCTGCGTCACACTGTTGGCGCATGTCAAGTTTGTGGTCAACCAAGACTCCTAGATCCTTTTCACATGTACTGCTCTCAAGCCAGGTGTCACCCATCTTGTATTTGTGCCTCTCATTTTTTTTTTTTTTTGCCCAAGTGCTCTGGTCTTGGAAAGGTCTGTCTTGGTTGGTATTTGTTTTCCAGGGCTCAACTCTCAGAATTCTGAGGTCCTCAGTGAAGTCTCTTTGTTGGTGGTCCCCCACAGCTCAGAGGTATGCCTTGGGGCCTCTGTATTGTGGGGCCGATTCTGTGGAAGTCCCTCAAATCTGAGACCTGAGCTTCTGGTGCTTGATGAAGACCTTTCTGTTTCAGCAGGCATCTTACAAATAAGCTTATCATATAGTCCAAAAATACTGATAAAAATATACTTCAGAAGCACATAATCTCTTCAATGCCATGCTAAATTCTCCCTGGAAATCTTTAGCAATTCTGCTTTTTCACATTCCATGCACTCCTGACACTGTTACATCAACAGCACTATTCATTCACCGTTAAAAACACTTATTCTATTCTAACAGCTTAATGCTACCTTAAGACATTTTCCTCTCAAATGTTCCTTCTAATTATGTTTCTCATAAGACTGATTGTACAAAGGACCACATTTATTCTGTTACATCAGTTTCCCCTGCACAGTTCTGCTTCATGTTATTAACACAAACATCTGCTACTAAAACTTTAAATTGTAAGCCTTTTTATTACATTATGCATGCAATTCCATATTTACAAATATTGTTAGAAGAGCACCCTGCGTCTTGTAGAGATGCAAGGGGATGCAAAGATATAATGAATAAGAACTTTTTATCCTTAGTGTAATAGGATTTCTTTTTAATTGAAATCTTTATTCACTCGTAGAAATGGAGGTGTAGAGATACATGGTTTTTTTGTTATTGGGGTTCTTAAGTATAACATGGGTATAGACACATCTGTACATAACTGTCCACCGTCCCTTATTTGGTGGGAAAGTCCCTTATCCCAGCGCCGTGTCCCACTGCTGTCCCTTATTGTTGATGTCCCTTAAATTTCCCGGGTTTCAAAGGAAGCAGCTCCTCTCCCTCCCTCCCTGCTGGCCCAGGAGGAGGGAGGCTCCAACTGTGTTGCTTGGCTGCGTTGCTCACCCAATAAGGAGTCTAAGAAGGACTGGGGGGTGGAGCTTGCATTCCTTGTTCCGATCAAATTGGCTGCGTTGCCTGGGGACTCGCCTTTGCTCAGTGCTTCCCAGCAGAGAGGTGACAGAGGTTTTCCTTGCTGCATCCCCTTTGCCTGGTTGCTGCGCTGTGGGAACCACCGCTTGAGGCTTTGTTTGGCTGCTGGCTGGGCTTTCTACCTTTGGCTCGGAGGGGCTCAGAAGTTGAACATACCTGTGCTCGCAAAATCCCTTATTTTGGCTGCTGATACCTTATTTTCGAGGATGCTAGTCCCTTACTTTCAAATCTGTAAGTTGACAGCTATGCATCTGTATCTCTCCTACAAACCATTAAATATATATATATATAGAGAGAGAGAGAGAGAGAGAGAGAGTTTTGCAATGTGATCCTATTGGTTGAGGGAGGGGCAGTCACATGGGATTGGTAAGTGGGGGAAGGTACATCATGGGCATGTGAGCAAAATCGATTCACCCGCATCGTGATGCAGTCTGTTCCTATAGGGCTAGGTTGGTGAGTCGGTACATCCCTTATTCCTGTTGGTTGGGTAGTAAGCAGGGGCATGAAAATAACAGAACACATTGGGGAATCTTAAAGATGAGTCTGTACATTGTAGGAACTACATCTACAATGTCTGCAGTGCCCTAGGAGAACCAAATGTCCAGTAAGGACTCCAAGCATATTCCTTGGCATCAGGGTTGAAGGGGCAGTTTACTACTGAAAACAAACCTTCATTCATTCATTTCTATGCAGTGGTACCTTGGTTTGCGTACGTCTTGGTTTGCATACATTTTGGATTACAAACATGTCAAACCCAGAAGTGTGTGTCACGGTTTGCAACCTTTTTTTGGATTGCAACCCATTTTTGGGGGGTTATGAACAAATTTTTTGGGGAGGCCCCATTGGTGAAAGCGTACCTTGAGTTACAACCTGTTTTGGTTTACAAACGGACCTCCGGAACAGATTATGGTTGTAAACCAAGGTACCACTGTACTGCTTTATATTTTTAAGTGGGGGGGAAAAACCTCAACGTGGTTTGCAATCTACATTAAAAAAATCAAATACAACAATCTAGAATAAAACAATAGCTCACTTGGTTAGAGCATGATGCTGATAATGTCAAGGTTTCAAGTTTGATCCCCGTATGGAGGACAGCTGCATATTCCCCAACTCTATATGATTCTATTCCAGGCTTCCTCAACCTCGCCCCTCCAGATGTTTTTTGGCCTACACCTCCCATGATCCCTAGCTAGCAGGACCAGTGGTCAGGGATGATGGGAATTGTAGTCTCAAAACATCTGGAGGGTTGAGGCTGAGGAAGCCTGTTCTATTCTATGAAAGTCAAGTATGCATTCAAAGCAACGTAGTGATCAGGAAGTGAAAATACTTTCTGAAAGATTTCAAAATAAAACATTACTTCTCAATGGACCCTTCATACTGGAGGAAAGGCCCCTTTTTCATCTGTACCCAATGGTTGTGGGGTCATCCCTTATTCCTATTGGTGGGGCAACTTGAAAGGACTAGACACACTAGATAATTTTAAACGCTAGCCCAGCAGTTGAAGGGACTACATCTGCAGATGAGCTCTCCATAAATCCATGTTCAGGGGGAACAATGGAAACAATTGAAATTAGCACCCACAGTTTAGGTCACGAGGACTTAACACTGGTTCCATCACATTGGGGGCAATGAGCCAGTCATGTACATAGGTCACACAACATCTTGAAACAAACTTTTTTTTCCAATTTTCTTAAAATATATAATTTATGTAAAATTCATATTAAATAATATAGGCATTATTTCAAGTCATATAAACTTTATATAAAAGGGGTGGAACATCTGGTGAAAATGTGGTAGGGTCACCTGCCGCTTTTTTGATGAGACATAGTAGTCCCAATATTCTTCAAGTTTGATTTTGTAATTATATTCATGTGATTTTTGAATGTGGGATGCTAGGCTTTAGAATTGTTTCATTTTACCAAGGCAAGATATTTACAGATAAAAGTACTTCCCTCTCCCCTTTTCTCTCTCTTTATTTTCTTGTTAAAGATGGTAAAATCCCATGGCTACAAATTATTGATTTCAAGATAGTTGGCTATTTGTGTTAATTTCCTCCCTTCCCCTTCTGCTCTTAAAAAAGAGTGAGAAAGATTCCACATCAGTCAAAATGGATGTTTTACCTGAAGCTACTGTTAAAGTCCAGACCAAGTTCATTCCAATGAACTGAAAAGTAAAGTATTTTTAATTTTACCTCCAATTATATCCAAGAAGATGAATGAAGCAGGGCAAATCCTTGATCAGAACCAAAAGGGAGTCATAAATCATTCACTTAGATGATCAGATAATTTACAAACTCCTCAGGGCTTTGTGGGAATGGACAAGAATAGTTAAAACCTGTCTCTTTGCCACAGAACTGGGAGTCTGTGATAAATTAGAATCTGTCTTTTTTCTCCTCTCCAGTGATTGTCTTGAATACAACGGATATGTCCAGGCACCGGTTGCTTAATTGCAGCTGGAACCCTCTCTCGCACTGAATCAATTCCCATCTTTTGTCAGGAGATAATGACAACACAGAGCGCTTCACCTTGAACAGCTAACAGGCTGTTCCACTCCGGGTCAATGAGAATGGATTCATTTCTCCAAATGGGTAGGAGGTCTAATTCGACTGGCATGCATGAAGTGGTTTATTAAACATACCATATATTTTTTTAAAAAAAGAATGCATGCATGACTCACATCCATATGAAATGGACAATCTCTTGCCAACTTGCATTTTTAAGGTAAATAAGGACTTGGTACTTGGAAGTGTCTGTAACACATTTTGTTTGGCTAGAGATAAGATTTATAAGTAGATCAGCTGTGGCCTGTGCAGAGAATCCCTACCTTTTCTAACTATGACCATCCAGATGTCTATGAGAAGCGCATAAGACAGGACATGAGTACTGTCAGGGAACGACCATCAGTGCCGGAGGGAGAGAGCAAAATCCAGAGAGATTCCAGAGAGCGTCCCGGGATTGGGAGAGGCAGCCCATCTTCCGGGGAAGAGAATCAGCGTAGCACCAGTGGAGAAGGGGGGCAGATGGGGGAAGTGGCAAGGCGATCCCATGACTCCTTGCTGGGGACCAGCGGGGAGAGTAGGGGTCCTCCACTGCCTACGCCCTCCTTGCACAGAAGGCTTTCGCGCAGAGAGAGTAGGAGGAGACTAGGTGTCAAAGAGCTTCTTTGCTGGAAGAAGTTTAAGAAACACCCACAGACGGATTCTGCCAGCGATTGAGGCAGCCACGGGTGAGTGGCTGTCCGGACAGAAAAGGTTCACTCAGGCAACCCAGCCCGGTGTTTGCACCGGCTTACGCACGAGCAACCCCAAGAACCATTACAAGTACCATAGCATTCTCCTCACCAATGATCCCAGGCAACAGGTCCTCAGGAGAACTCTGCTTCTGACAATGCAGCCTGCTGTAGATAACATTTAGCTCTGCAATACTGTACTACGAGTCAGATGGATTGCTTAGGGTTGGCATATTTCAAAAAGTGAAAAATCTGGACACAAAAGTTGTTGAGCTTTCTTTCAGAGAAGTTGGGGAAAACGACACTGTTGACATGGGTTGCCATACGGCTGGAAATAATTTTGCCAATTTTCACTTGGACACTACTTCTGACTGCAGTATTCTGGGTATGTCTGGGAACGGGCAACCCTAGCATTGCTAGATCTGACCAAGAGGTCCATCTAGCCCAGGGATGGACATCCATGTAGGCTCTGAGGGTCACATAAGTGAGGGATTGCCCACTCACAAACATGCAAACACACACAGACAGCCTTCCATCCATTCACTGTCACACATGCACTTTCTATCACATATAAGCACACACCTCTGAGTTTGGTGCAAAAACAGTGGGATACAAATGTGAATAATATCAGATTACCAGGTGCGGCACCATCTGCTATCTAGCATACTAGGATCCAGTTGAACTCTGACTCTGTTTGTTTTAGCTATGCACTGAGCAATGAATGTGGCCCCATTGCAAGGAATCAGAGGATGCTCTGTCCATTCAAACTAAGTGTGCCCCCCCCAGCCAAGGAAGCTCAACCTAAGTATCCAGAGTGGTTCCAACCAAAGATAATCCTCATAGTAACTGCAGTACAGGAGAGTTTTCCCTGTCATAACCAATACACAGTATGGATCATGTAAATGCAACCCTAATTAGTCCCCAGTTCTTCTATCACATTTAATGCAAGTAGACATAGTTATTTAGTGTTAATTAACTCTGGACAGTAGCAGAGGAAGCCTCTGGCAAGCGTCATCCCCTGGTAATTGGATTAAGTCTAGATTTTCATTGCCTGGCAAATGTCTCCACCTTTTCCCAGGAGAGCCATCTCAGTCACGCAGCAGCATGTTCCGACCTTTCATGCCTAGCCAGCCACTCTGTCAGGGAAGCCATATTGCAATGTCTAATGACAGCTCCTTGATGGTTTCCTTTGTCTCTTGATGTCCCTTCCACCCAGCCCTGACCTTCAGAAGATCACCTTCTGTGTCAGAGCACATGCATGTCTTGAAGTCTTTCCATTATAACTGGGCAACTCTCAGTCCCCACTTTATTCAGCCAAATAATATCTTCCAGGAAGGTCAAAAAAGTTGGGCCAAATTCATTGGTTGCTCATTGGAACAGGTACAGTGGAAAGCATGGAGCCCACCAGTAAGGTAAAGGTAAAGGTACCCCTGCCCGTACGGGCCAGTCTTGACAGACTCTGGGGTTGTGCGCCCATCTCATTTAAGAGGCCAGGGGCCAGCGCTGTCCGGAGACACTTCCGGGTCACGTGGCCAGCGTGACATCGCTGCTCTGGCGAGCCAGAGCCGCACACGGAAACGCCGTTTACCTTCCCGCTGGTAAGCGGTCCCTATTTATCTACTTGCACCCGGAGGTGCTTTTGAACTGCTAGGTTGGCAGGCGCTGGGACCGAGCAGCGGGAGCGCACCCCGCCGCAGGGATTCGAACCGCTGACCTTTCGATCGGCAAGTCCTAGGCGCTGAGGCTTTAACCCACAGCACCACCTGGAGCCCACCAGTAGATGGAGCCAAAGCCAATTCAGACTCCACTGGTTGAATTATTCAGCCTAGCACTACTTTATAGTACTTCCTGACAAAGACTGCCAATAACCAGCCAGGGTGGATGGAGTTCCCCCAGTAACTGGGAAACCTTTAGTATCTGAGGCAGAGATGAGTGAGCAGTGTCCCTCCAGATGTTGGATTCCAGTTCCCATCAGCTCCAGCCAGCATGGCCAATAGTCAGGGATGATGGGACTTGCGATCCACCAACATCTGGAAGGCCATAGGAAATTATAGCAATGTCTAGGCCAAGTGCATGGCAACTGCCAGGCCAAGTACTGGAGCACCTAGTTCTACTCTAGCAGATAGTTGCTGAGTTCTGAAATATGTTTTTGCACAATCCCTAACTTCAGTAAGCCAAGCTTGTTTTCGCCAGCTTTGCTGGCAATTCCGTCTCGGGCTTTCAGCCAGGCTTCAGCTTAGGAAGAACAACAGAAATAGAGTTAATGGTAAAGAATAAAACAGTCCAGAGCTCTGCGCTCAGGATTTTTCCTCTTTGATTTGCGTATTCATAATCCGATTTGAAGTCAGATGCCGGGTGGCATATGTCTAATAGAGGGAGATGGGATGTGGAAGCTATTTAAAAGGATTAAAATGATACAGTGTATCACTGGAAATGGCAAGAAGGTTGGCTTCCTCTTCCCTTCATTAGAATTTCGCACATCAATCCAAAAAGTTCCAGGAAGAGATCGAGGCAGGAAGAACTTACACGGGGAAATTTTAACACTTTAATTACTTTTGTGGGTGTTCTTTTTTTTTAAAAAAAATGTTCCCTCCTCCCCACCGGGCAGTCTCTTTCATTTGCTTTCAAAGGAAGAAAGCTAGATACATCGGGAGCTGGTGAGAGTTAATTTGCAGGTCTGGCAACAAGAGCAAAATAAAGCAGGTATTCATGAGCTGGAATGATGATGAGAGGGATGAGAGTTTTGCACTGGCACAGAAGTGGTGTTCAGAACAGAATGCAAGTGGAAAGGAGCCATCTCTACAAAGGAATTACAGGCACCTGCTTCCGGCACTGATTGGGCTTTGTGGGAGTTTTGGTTCCGTTCTTCCAGTCCCCATAGTCCCAAAGCATAGAAGTTTCAGAGCGACCAAAGCTGAGCACTTTCAAACACCCAAGCACATTTAAAGCACATCTGTCCCTCAGAGAATCATGGGAACTGTGCTTCGACCATGGTGCTTGGCACTATGGTTCCCCGGAATCTTTGGGAGGGCAGATACTCTAAATTTCTGGTGTGCTGCATAAAGGTAAAGGGACCCCTGAACATTAGGTCCAGTTGTGTCTGACTCTGGGCTTGCGGCGCTCATCTCACTTTATTGGCCGGCGTACAGCTTCCAGGTCATGTGGCCAGCATGACTAAGCCACTTCTGGTGAACCAGAGCAGCACACGGAAATGCTATTTACCTTCCCACCGGAGCGGTACCTATTTATCTACTTGCACTTTGATGTGCTTTTGAACTGCTAGGTTGGCAGGAGCAGGGATCGAGCAACGGGAGCTCACCCCGTCATGGGAATTTGAACCGCCAACCTTCTGATCAGCAAGTCCTAGGCTCTGTGGTTTAACCCACAGCGCCACCCGCATCCCGGTGTGTTGCATAGTCCAAGTTTATTCATTCGTTCTCTACTTTTCTATCCTGCCTTTCTCCCAAGGAGCTCACGGTGGCATGCATGGCCCTCTGTCTACCACCACCTGTTTTGTCTTGACAACAACCCTGTGAGGCAGGTTGGGCTGAGGGAACCTGACCAACCCAAGGTCTCCCAGTGAGCTTCATGTCAGGGTGGGAATTCAGATGTTAGTAATTGTATTGTATTTGTTAGAAAACAAGTTTTACGAAGCAACAAATGATACTAGGGGAGAAGAAAAGCTACGTAATGTAACAGTTGCAAAATCTTGTGGCTCCAGTTAGGATCACAGATATATCTGTGTGTTGTATTAGTAGCAGTGGACATTGAGTTTTTATACAGTGGACCCTCTGGATACGAATTTAATTCATCCTGGGGGTCTGTGCGCACCTTGAAAAATCCTTATCCAGATGTGCCGCTTCTGCTCACGCATGGGGCTCAATAGAGCACTTCTGCGCATGCATGGGGCTCAATAGAGCGCTTCTGCGCATGCATGAGTGGCGAAACCAGGAAAAATACTTCTGTGTTTGCCGCTTTCGTAACCCGAAGTTTAGGTTACTCGAGAGCAAAGTAACCCAAGGATCTACTGTATATAACTAGGGGTTATCGAACAAAGATTAGCAGACATTGAAAATCAACACAACCTCTCCAGAGGTGGGGGTGTCTGCTCCCCCAGGTATCATGGAATAACCCCACCACTTGGCCTTCCATCATACATGTCATCTCTTTCATCTGTACCACACCGACTTGCATTTATTCGTGCAAGGTTCAATGTTTTTCCATTGAACCTGCTGAGCCACAGATTTTCCAAGGGTTTGGTGTCTCCGCTATGCGAGTGTGACGGGAAAACAGTTGAATCTCTTCCACATATAGTGTTCAACTGTCCCTTACATAGCATAGCCAGGACTAAATTCCTGGGTCCTGCTTTACTGCGCTTGGTTGGCAGGCCTGTTGAGTCACATGCCGCACTGCTTTTGCAGGATACAGATCCTTCTGTAACTCTGCAGGTGGCGAGATTCCTGAATGCGATTATCTCACACACAAAAACCACCAAAAAACAACATCATCAACAAAAACTAATCGGACAGTTATGATGAGAGTGCATGACGGATCTCGTCTCCAGTTCTCCTTTTTCTGGATCTTTCCGGGCCCCAAGCTGTTATTTGTCACTGCTCAATGACCCACCCTTGCATCGTGGTGTTCCCCTTCTGTTGTTAGATGTATTGGTTTTTATGTTTCTGTGCTTTTATGTTTGTACATATTTTATGGGCTAATAGCCGTAAATAAATAAATTTGAATTTGAATTAACTAGGGGTTGTGTCCCTGCTCACTTAGCTCACCAACCTCTCCTTGCAAAGCCACCCACCCACCACGTTTACTCCTTGAGAAAGCTACTGAATCCCTCCCTTTACTCTTCACAAATGCCAACCCCATCCTCTTTACTCCTCGCCAAAACCACACCTCTCATTTACAGTATTTTATACAGTTTTTTTTGGGGGGGTGCACCGATAAAAGAAAGATCCATTCAAAACTCGGAGTAGTTCTCTGTGTTGGCATACAGCCAAGGAAACGGGGACAATTGGCACTCCCCCAGCTGGCTCCAGCCCACCGGCTGTTGTGCCAGGCGAACTGTGGTCCTTGGTGCAGCATGAATCTGCGGCCCAAGCTTTAGAAGACTGAGCACGCTATTCAGCAGAGCAACACTGCGCAAACAGAAGTGGCATGGGAGGCTGTGCGAGCATATTTACAAGCAAGTTTATTCAGCGTAGATCAGGACAAAAGGAAACATGTCTGATCTCCTTCGTATCCAAAGCAAAACAGCTAAAGCAAAAGCTATACACAAACGGAAGTTCCCAGCATACTGTGCTGGAGTGTAAACAGGCATGTGACACACAACAATCATGCCTGTTTCTTAAGGTGGAACGGAATATCCCAACACTCTGTGTGTTTACTTTGAGAGAGAGACTGCAGCATCCTTGCCAAAGGGCCACACTGGAAATTTGCAAGCTGGAACTTCAAATTAACTTGCCTTCCAATAGGCATAACTGGGAAGTCTGACAATAATCATCTTTGGGAATTGTGACAGTTCTCCTCTCGCCTGCTGAGTCCAGAGGCCAGCTGGGTGACCGAGAATACTGGCATTGCCAGCCCCAAATGTCCAAGAATTACGAACCAGGCCTTTCTTCAAAGCTGTGATATTTTAAAGAGAAAATAAATGTGGCTTTCCCTTTTATTTGCCTTCTGTTTTCTGAGATTTTAAGGTTCGCAGTTGTTACACATAAATGACAAATGTTGCCTCTCTCTTTCTGGCAAAGAAAGTTTGAAAAAGGAAATGTTCCTCAATGGCAAATGTAGAAGAGGCGGCACAATTGGGGACAGGGATTTCTTGTTTATTTAGAAAATTTAGATTCTGAAAGCCCTCAATGAGGTGTAAAAGCATAAATTTTCAGGCAGAGCATATCAAAGCATCTCTGGTGCTCCACGTGTGCCCCATCTGCCCTCCCCCCCCCCAAGCAGTGCCCTTTAGATATTTTTGTGCTACAATTTCCACCAGCGCCTGCAAGCACAGCTGGTGGCCAGGTTGGATAGGAGCTGTAGACCAGCAACAACATCATTGCCAGAGAATCCTGGGAGCTGTTGTTTACCTGTCACAAAGCTACAATTTCCAGCACCCTAAACAAATCACAGTTACTAGGATTTATGGGGGGGGGGAGTAATGTGCTTTGAAAGGGATGTGGGTGGCACTGTGGGTTAAACCACAGAGCCTAGGACTTGCCGATCAGAAGGTTGGCGGTTTGAATCCCCGCGACAGTGTGAGCTCCTGTTGCTCAGTTGCTGCTCCTGCCAACCTAGCAGTTTGAAAGCACGTCAAAGTGCAAGTAGATAAATAGGTAAACGTCTCTGGCGGTAAGGTAAACGGCGTTTCCGTGCACTGTTCTGGTTCGCCAGAAGCAGAGTCGGCCACGACTGGACCTAATGGTCAGGGGTCCCTTTACCTTTACCTTAAAGTGCTTTGATGTGCTTTAAATGTACAGTGTGGGTTGCATACCCTCCAACATCTCTCTGATGAAAATAGGGATGCCCTCTTCCACAATACTAATTAATATAATGTTGTTATTTATACTCTGGGTGGCTTCCACCATACACAAAAACATAATAAGGGACATCCTAAGGAAAAGCGGGACGTTCCGGGATGAAATCAGAAACCGGGATGGCTTCTGTAAATCCGGGACTGTCCCTAGAAAATAGGGACATTTGGAGGGTCTGGGGTTGTAGTGCAAAGCTGTATACAGAGCCCAATTTCTTGAGAGAGAGAGAGAGAAACGCTATTTCTGAAACCTGTGGATCTAGATCTATATGTTTCATGACCTGTCTCTCGTGGAATGGGCTGATGTAATTAGAAAGGGAGACAGTATCAATCATTCGGCTAATGGCCTTTCTTTTTTCTATCATCAATTACTCTGAATTTCTCAGACAAAGGATCAGACCAGCCCTACCTCCTCACAGCCTACGATGCTGTCACCACGGCTAATAGAATTTTAAATCTTCTGTTACATAGAGGTTCCTGCAGAGCCTATTTGGCAACTGCCAATTAAGGGGAAGCCAATTTGTGTAATCTCAGTGGAATTAGCCATAGATTTTCATAAATGTGGTTCAGGGTCCCTTGTCTGATTCAGAGCCATTCTTCTGACATTTGCTCTGTGCTGGGAGGGGAGAGGCTCTCACACACTGACTCTCAGTTATGACTGGAGCTAAAAAAAACCATGCATGGTTCTACAACTAGCTCAGGGTTAAAAAACCCTCTTGTAGAAAAGAGCAAATCATACAAGCTTAAAAAAAAGGAGTTTTCAGCCAGGCTTAGAAATGGAAGAGTTTGTGCTAAAGTGGACCTGCATTGGTTTGGAAAAGATTCAGTGGGGTCTCAAAAAGAAGAGCCATAGGAACCCATTTGGAATTTCACCCAGAATACCAAACCCACATATAAAAGGACATTATTTGCCATGGAATTCTACTCAATATTGATCCAGAGCAGATTCCAACGTATAGTAAAAACTTAAACATATTACAGGATTCTCAAAAACAGACCAGAGGCAATTAATATTTCATCCAGAAGAGCTTTACTGCTACTTGAAGGCAAATGAGCATAATGGTCACAAATCCAATACAATCAGGATTGGCACTGTCCATAAGAAATCCAGACTTAACTTAAACTTACAGTAACTTATAAAACCTTAAAACTAAGCATACAGTGGTACCTCGGGTTACATATGCTTCAGGTTACAGACGCTTCGGGTTACAGACTCCGCTAACCCAGAAATAGTTCCTCAGGTTAAGAGCTTTGCTTCAGGATGAGAACAGAAATTGTGCTCTGGCAGCGTGGCGGTAGCGGGAGGCCCCATTAGCTAAAGTAGTGCTTCAGGTTAAGAACAGTTTCAGGTTAAGAATGAACCTCTGGAACGAATGAAGTTCTTAACCCAAGGTACCACTGTACTATGTATAGAACACCACACCAGAAGGAATAGAGATAGAAAGAGAAAGTGAAACTCAGGCTCCTTCTCGCCTATTTTTATAGTCAGCATAATCTTGACAGATGAGATCAGAGAACCAGTTTAAGTCAGCTGTACTCAGCTTCTCTGAAGGAATAACCCAAACATCATGAACCTCCTGCTTGTTTCTTTCACACAGAGAATCTTCCAGAACCCTCTTGAATTAATTAGAATAGGAAAAACCTCTAGGCATCAGATCAATACTTTATCCGCTAAGAAATGCAAACTGTCATGACTGACCCAAAGTCAAGCAGTGAGCTTCAGTAGCAGGCACAGAGTGGTCCAAGCCAGGATCAAGACCATGGAATAGGGGGAGGGGAGTTTCAACAGTCTTGATCTGAACTTACTCCTACTACAACTGGTGACTGCAGTGGAAGATAAGTTCCCACCAAGAAGAGCTTTATTCCCATTGTAAATAGCAGGTCAGCAACCGAGAGAGAGAGAGAGAGAGAGAGAGAGAGAGAGAGAGAGAGAGTTTTCACAATATACATGGATAGCTGTGATAGTATGTTTCCGAGCAGAGTTCAAAGTGTTGGTGTTGACCTTTAAAACCCTAAAAGGCCTTGGTCCAATATACCTGAAGGAGCGTCTCCACCCCTATCATTCTGCCTGGATACTGAGGTCCAGTACCAAGGGCCTTCTGGCGGCTCCCTCACTGCAAGAAGCAAAGCTACAGGGAACCAGGCAGAGGACCTTCTTGGTAGTGGTGCCCGCCCTGTGGAATGCCTTCCCATCAGATGTCAATGAGATAAACAACTACCTGACATTTAGAAAACATCTGAAGGCAGCCCTGTTCAGGGAAGTTTTTAATGTGTGACATTTTGTTGTATTTTTAATCTTTGTTGGAAGCCACCCAGAGTAGCTGGGAAAACCCAGCCAGATGGGCAGGGTACAAATAAATTCTTAATTCTTAATTCTTATTATTATTCCTGCATTGCAGGAAATTTGACTAGATGATCCTCTAGATCCCTCCCAACTCTACAATTCTTGACCCCATGACACAAAACAGAACCATTAGCAAACAATGCTGGTCTGCCTCATAACAATGGAGTACATCAAGTCAAGAGGTTGTTGTTATCTGCATCACAAAGGCACCTGAAGGTATCTTTGCTGTATGAGTCAAAAGAGGGCAAGGGTTTTTGTTGTTGGTGGTTCATTTATTGAAACATATGAATGGAAACTGTGTGCTAGCAAAGTGATTAAGTTTAGTTTTTCCTTGAACAACCCTCCCAAGTGTTTTATTATACCACCCAGACTTCAATGGAAATGTAATCCCCTTTTTCTGTTATCTATGCACATAGTTTTAGCAATGAAAATTTTTCCATTCGTTTACATCCCTAAAATAATGATTATGACTGTGATTAAATGTAATAGTTTGAATGTTTTTAATGCAACTCACTGAGTTTGAATTTATGTTTGGGGCCAGAGAAGGCAACAGTCCTCATAGAAAATTCCATTTTCTGTTTTAAAATCATTTCATATTGATTTTTAACACACACACAGACACACAAACCAGAAATAAATAACAACAATTATATGGGTCAAGTCTGCAAGCAGCATCTACAATTAATGTCCGCACCTGTTCAACACAGCCACAGTGCAAAACAGACCATATTATCAAGGTGGGAGAAAAATACGTTTGCAAATTTCGTTGGATGGAAAGCTCTGAAAAGTGAAAAATGAAAAAATGAAAAATATTCTGGGGGTGAGCTATGATACCCTGACTAAATTGAAAACTCTAGCTGGATGCGCCCCTCTCCCCCAAAATACCTCTTTTACAGCACCCACAAAGCAGATAGCAAGAACATTAATGACTGATAACAGCACCTAAAGAAAGCTTTAAGTCTGTCTATGGTGGCTTCACTAACGAAATGACACTGAGATTTTGCCTCAAATAGCCAGCCAGTGAGTCCACACCAATGGAAAAAAAAATTCAGCTTATATCACCTTTGACTGGCAGACTAGGAAAATAAGATTTCCTTTCCAGGTCTTGCTGAGCACCCCTAGCAAAGCACAGGATCAGATTAGCACAGGTGAGCTAGGGGAGGAAATAGAGGATAATTCCTCCAGTATCCTCCAGGCCCAGCTGATACAAGTTGTTCAGAGCAGCCGAGGAAGCTTAAGAGGAGATATCCTGCTAAATGAAGAAATAATTCCCCCAGTGTGCTTTAGGCAGGAAGGGGAGATTTATCTGTTCCACTTTGAATTTAAAGTTGTTATTGGGGCCTGAAGATTTTTCCTGGTGGAAAGAAAGGGATGAGTCCAAGCAAAGAACAAGACAAGCATCTATTTCTTTGGAGACTTAGCATGGCGGCCACCTTGTGGAAACGGACAAGGTGTGGACGGGAAGAAAGACTGGTGTTTTCTGGCAAGCTTTGGTACTCATCAGACTGTGAGAAGAGCATTGCTGGATCAGGCCAAAGGCCCATCTCGTCCAGCATTCTGTTTTCACAGTGGAGGTAAAGGCCATCTATGGCTACTAACCACAATGGCAATGCCATGGAAGCCCTTCTGTGTCCCTATTTTCCAGGAACAGCCCCGGATTTACAGGAGCTGTCCCTGTTTCTGATTTGACCCCAGAATGTCCTGCTTTTCCTTAGGACGCCCCTATTATCATCATCCCTGTTTTCATTGGAGATATGTTGAGGGCATGCCATGGTGGGAGGCAGTATGGTTCTGCATACTATTTTCCAGTGCTTTCTTTCTATTAAAAAAATGTTTAGGGGTACTCTCATTTTCCTATTCATTGAAATACTGCCCCTCAATGAGACCAAACTTAGATTCACAAAATGTTTAGGGGTATGCTTACCCCCTGCGTCCCCCCAGAAAAAAGAGCTGCTATTTTCTGGAAACTACTGAGGGGGGAATGCTCTTGTGCTCAGGTCCTCCTCATGAGAGCCAGTGTGGTGTAGTGGTTAAGAGCGGTAGACTCAAAATCTGGTGAACCAGGTTTGTGTCCCCGCTCCTCCACATGCAGCTGCTGGGTGACCTTGGGCCAGTCACACTTCTCTGAAGTCTCTCAGCCTCACTCACCTCACAGAGTGTTTGTTGTGGGGAGGGAAGGGAAAGGAGATTGTTAGCCGCTTTGAGACACCTTAGGGTAGTGATAAAGTGGGATATCAAATCCAAACACCTCTTCTTCCTCCTCCTCCTCCTCTTCTTCTTCTTCTTCTTCTTCTTCTTCTTCTTCTTCTTCTGATATGCATCTGCTTAGCTGCTGTAAGAGCAGGGTGCTAGACTAGATGGGCCATTGGCCTGATCTAGTGGTTTTTCTTGTTTTCTTAATGGCCCACCAGACGTCTCTGAGAAGGCTAAAGATTGAACACAGCAGTTCTCTCCTTATTTGGGAATCCCAGCAACTGCCAGGCATTTGGTTGTAAGTTATTTTGGGTTTCCTTGGACAAGATAAAGCAAATAATAATGATGGTGATAATAATAATAATAGCTGGCACACTGCTGTGATAGTGGACGTAGGATATTGACACCACCATTAATATATTTATCCTCAGCTACAGCAGGCATGGCCAATAGCTGAAGATGATGGGAGTTGTAGTTCAGTAACATCTGGAGGGCCAAACACCCCTCACCCCTGATATACGGAATCTTTTATAGTGGTCATCAGCACTTGGGCTGGGGAAGAAATTTCATTTAATTCATATTTAATGGTGAATCTACCTAATTTTCAGTTTTTGAAACATGAACTGAAAACACAGATTTGCATGTCTCAAAATCTTTTTAATGCAGTTCTCCAGCCAAGTCAGATTGTACAAAAATGTGTATAGAGAGATACATGTACATAAATTGTCCACATATGTTAGTGAACATAACATACAAAGGTATATTAAGGAACATTGCTTTGCAAAAGTGTATATACTAGGCCAAATTTCACACAGATATGTGTACCTTAAGAGAAATTTGCACTAAAATTCTGAAGGATTTTCATGAGGTCCCCTTTAAAATGAAATATAATAAAACTATAATTTGCAATTACAGCTGCAAATTTAGACAGTCTTGGATTGCAAAAGGAAGGCTCTTAGAATACCTTGTAGTCTAGCTGTCAATCCACAATCGAGAGTTTATGTTGGTCACCCTCTCCCACCTATGGCAATATGGGTGTGTTTGACCCCACTAAAGATGCTGTCTTTGGGGTAGGAATTTGACACCCCTGGGAAACTTTCTCATCCTTTCATCTGTACAGAATTGATCTAGCCTGAATATTTTAATGATTTCTTCATGTACTTTGACTCTCTTGGTATGTGTGCACACACATCCGTATCTGTATCTTTATGAGGCTTTGCCTTTTGACACTTGTTATTAGAATATCATCCGACTTGATCATGTGTAAGCTTTATGGAGGCTTAGCTGGCTTTGCAGTGACGATGTCAAGAGGATTTCAGTTCTGCTTGTCTGACAGATGTCAGTTTATACCATCACCACGCAAACTTGCCTCGCCTCCTACGTATGTGAAATGTTGGTGGGAGGCTTTTCGAGTTAATCACTTCGACCCACTGGATTCTAGTGGCAAATTTACACAATCAGCAGACTCGGGCAGTAAAGGAACATGGCTCAGTAGTAGAATAGCTGCCTTGAATACAGCTCCAGGTTGAATTCCATCTTAAGGCAGGGATGGGAAAGACCCTGAACAGGAACTCCTGGTGAACCTCAACCAGTTGGTGTAGACTAGGGGTGGCCCATGTAGTGCCCATGTGGAACAGAAAAATCCAGTCCAGTCATTCTACTTTAGTCTACTTCCTTCCCCCAACATATTGAGAAACCTTCCTTTTGATTCTCAGCAGCCCCATTTGGGCCCTAAAGCCATTGGCACTCACCCCCCCCCTGAGCTTGTTATTATAGGGAGTGATAGTTAGGAGTTAGAGTTGAAAGGGACCCCAAGGATCATGTAGTCCAGTTTCCCAAACTTGGGTCTCCAGCTGTTTTTGGACTACAGCTCCCATCATCCCTAGCTAGCAGGACCAACGGGAATTGTAGTCCAAAAACAGCTGGAGACCCAAGTTTGGGAAAGATTGGTGTAATCCAGCTCCCTCCCATGCAGAAATATGCAGCTGTCCCTTATGGGGATCAAAACCGCAACCTTGGTGTCATCAGCACCATGCTCTAACCAGCTGAGCTATTCAGTTAGAGTCAGGCTATTTTAAAGCAGAAACCAGGCCAAACTGGTTGCTGAACAAAACAAATTTATTAAGATCAGTCTGAAAATGGAGCATAGAGAAGAGCCATAGCTCAGTGGTGAAGCATCTGCCTTGCATAATAATAATAATAATAATAATAATAATAATAATAATAATTTTTATTTATACCTAGCCCTCATCAGCCTAGACCGGGCTCAGGGTGACTAACACCAGATATAAAAACAATTAATTAAAATACAACTTAAAAACAAGAATAAAATACAACATTAAGATGAAGCCTCATTTCATTTCAGTAGAAACTCAAATCAAAAACTTTTGGGGGATGAAAATGTCAAATCTTCACCAAGTCCAACTATGCAGACTGATCCTACGTGGGCCAGAAAAAAAGCCAGGGAAGTCCCCAAATAGGAATCCCATCACAGAAGGGGAAAGAGAAAGGGAAAGAGTGGAAGAGGATCAAGTTGATTCCAAGCCAAAGGCCAGGTGGAACAACTCTGTCTTACAGGCCCTGCAGAAAGTAATCAGATCCCGCAGGGCCCTGGTCTCATGAAACAGATCGTTTCACCAGGTGGAAGCCAGTGTTGAAAAGGCCCTGTTTCTGGCTGAGGCTAATCTGACTTCCTTAGGGCCTGGGACCTCTAGAGTGTTGCTATTTATGCAAGGCCCGAAAAAGACCCAATATGGAGGCCAAATGGCCAAAATATTGGGAAATATTAGAAAAAGACGGTGACAATTGGAAATTGCAGAGTTTGGAGAAAATGGAGGGTAAAGTGCGAGACTGGTTACATTACGCCCAGATTAAAGAAGTTTTTAAAAATGACAAAAAACTAGGGTTCCAGGTGGAGAAATCGAAGTTGGAAGCAGAACTGTTAGAACCAAAGACTAAGGTACTATCAAGAATGTATAACTTGCTGTTAAAATGGAATACACAAGACGAACTGGTTAAATCTGCTATGATAAAGTGGGCACAGGATATTGGGCATAACATCATGTTTGAGGACTGGGAAAGGTTGTGGACCACTGGGCTGAACTTCACGGCATGTAATGCTTTGAAGGAAAATGTAATGAAAATGATATATAGATGGTACATGACCCCAGTTAAACTTGCCAAAATATACCATTCGTCTGATAATAAATGTTGGAAATGTAAGGAAAATGAAGGAACATTCTTTCACCTCTGGTGGACCTGCCCTAAAGTGAAGGCCTTCTGGGAAATGATATATAATGAGCTGAAAAAGGTATTTAAGTATACCTTCACCAAGAAACCAGAGGCCTTCCTCTTGGGTATTGTCGGCCAGAGGGTGTTAAAGAAGGACCGAACATTTTTTATGTATGCAACAACAGCAGCAAGGATACTCATTGCTAAGAATTGGAAGACTCAAGATCTACCCACACTGGAAGAATGGCAGATGCAGCTGATAGACTATATGCAACTAGCAGAGATGACCGGCAGAATCCGAGACCTGGGAGAAGAAAGGATGGAAGAAGATTGGAAGAAATTTAAAATTTATTTACAAAAATATTGTAATTTGATTGAATGTTAAGAAGGATGCTTGATCATAAATAATTGGCCACCACTAAACTAGATTGAAATTAGATGATAAGTGAGATTAAGGAAAAGACAAATACTTTGGGAGAACTACCAGATTATATTTAAACGAGTGGATATAAGATTGTAAACAAGATGATAATTTGCTTGAAAAAACTTTTTAACAATGTAAGTGGGAGCAGGAGACGTGAGGAAGTCCAAACAAGTTATGAAATTTTGTGTATGATATAAGCAATGTTGTTTGTTATTTATGCTTTTCTTTTATAAAAATTCTTAATAATTTTTTTTAAAAAAAATAAAAATAGAGTGTTGCTATTTATGGACCTTAAGGTTCTCCGTGGGGCATACTGGGAGAGGCGGTCCCGTAAGTACAAGGGTCCTAGGCCATGAAGGGCTTTAAAGGTCAAAACCAGCATGCAGACAGTCCCAGGTTCAATTCTCAGTATCTCCAGGTAAAAAGTTACCTTGTAAAAAGGACCCTGACCATTAAGTCCAGTCACGGCCAACTCTGGGGTTGCGGCACTCATCTCGCTTTACTGGCCAAGGGAGCCAGCATACAACTTCTGGATCATGTGGCCAGCATGACTAAGCTGCTTCTGGCGAACCAGAGCAGCGTATGGAAATGCCGTTTACCTTCCCGCCGGAGCGGTACCTATTTATCTACTTGCACTTCGACGTGCTTTCAAACTGCTAGGTTGGCAGGAGCAGGGACCGAGCAACGGGAGCTCACCCCGTCGTGGGGATTCAAACTGCCAACCTTCTGATTGGCAAGTCCTAGGCTCTGTGGTTTAACCCACAGCGCCACCTGCGTCCCTCTAGGTAGGGCAGTCTAAACCCCGGAGGGCTACTGCCACTAAGTGTTGGCAATAATGAGCTTGATCTGACTTAGTGCAAGGCAGTATCTAGTGATCTTCAGTGCCTCGACTCAGGAAACAGCACTATCTGAGGTTGGCTTAGTCATGTAACCGTTGAAGCTCGATTATACTTCTGCAACCCCATTGAAACATTTGTGACCGTTGACAGAAGCAACAAACACATTCATTAATCCGATCTGGACACTTTCCTAAGAATTATCGCTGCAATTAAAATTGCCCGTTCCAGTCATTACATAGTGCATTACCCATCACCAGCACATTAGGGAATAGACTGCAGCCTTTATGTCAGTTTTGAATGCGCCCCATGTGTGCTAGTAACTTCAAATGCAGGTACAAAAGGAACTTCCAATTAGTCACCCCCATGCACGGCATTCTACATCAGAAGCCAAATCCGTACCCTAATCAGGAGCAGGCGGTATATCCGTCCTCCTGTCGATCGCCTCTGACTTGCTGGTCTATGCCTTTCCCTCTCTGAGCTGTTTCCTAACCCCTCTCTGGGCTCTTGTTGCTCGACGTCTGGCTCAGCAGTGCCTTCAGCCATTCGGAATGTTTCCTTGGCAAAGACAATGCTCAGTTGCTGAGATCAGGACTTTTAACGGTGGAGATGAAGCATCTGCAGAGTGCTTTTTCCCGATTTCTGCTTGTCTTTGCAGAGGCAGCTCAGTTGGCAAGCTTCGCACATGGCTGATGGCGGTTAACGAGTTAGTACTTTGTTCGGGGCTGTTGTAAGGAGCAGCTGGCTTGCTGGGCCATTCCTTTAGGGTTGCCAATTCTTTCTCTCTCTCTCCCCTTCCTCCCTCCCCCTCCTCTTTGATTAAGAGGCCTTTCCCTTGCAATCAATTGGCTGCATTGCTTTTGATGTTCATTTTGTATGCCAGTGCCTTCTGAAGGGGATTACAGCAGGAACGGAGATGAGAAACATTAGATACTCCCCCCCCTTTTTTTGCAAGCTATGCCATTTAACCAAACACCCATCTGGGCTCCTCTTTAATCTTAACACTGCACCAGATGCATTGGGAGGAAATGTTTACTGCCATGTTAAATCCAAAAGGAAACGGCGGGCGTAAGGTGGCATCTTCTATTGTAGCAAAGTTCAATCAGAGGTATGCCCACCATAATGGGGAACGTAAACACAAAGGAAAGAGCATAAGGGGGATCCAAAATGCACTATCAGAGATTTCCAGGTTATGTAGGCAAAAAGTCCAATCTCACAGCTTTGAGAGCTTTCTTGATATTGTTTTATGGCTCCAATCTCCAATTTTCAGCTTAGCTATTTGGAACTTGCTTCAAGTGTGGTCAATAAAAGGTAGCAGCAGCTAGCCTACCCATTTCAATTTCTCTCCGTTGTGATTTTCTCCTGACATAGACACATTTGTGTTCAGTTTTGCCTAATATACAGATTTTTGCAAAGCAATTTCCCCTGATGCAATTCTTTTGTTGCACACTGTTTCACCATTTTTATGCACACTTCATTCTAGCATATGCATTTTTGCACACATTACTTGACTGGAGAACTGCATTGCAAAATTCAAAGAAGTGTGAATTTCAAAAAATGACTGTGTTTTGATTTGCAGGTTGTTCCGGGGGAGTGTAAATCAGGTAGATTTGCCTTTAAATCTGAACTGAATCTAATTTCCCTTCATTCCTAGAAGGAGGTGCAAATCAAAAGAATCATAGAAATGAGTGGCTAGTCTTGAAAACTCATCTTGAATTGATTCAGACTCCTACCCTCAAATGTCTGCAATAGGGTTATTGGGTCTTTGGCTGCAATCTGTTTTTCTGTGGAAAGAGGTCTATGGAGATTTCACCTTCTCCCCCATGTCTGGTAGGCTGGGGGGCTGTAATATCCTGAAGGCAGATGATTCTGGCTCAATGTAATTAGCAGAGATGCCCATATTGCAGAGACCTGGCCTGGGAGCTTGGTTGTAGCGGAAGATCAGGCCCCATGACAGTTAAATAGCACTAGTCCAGTGGATTGACTGCAATAAGAAAGACCAGCTGCCCTCCTCTTCATATAATCCAGGTGCAGTCAACACGATGCTCTTCAGATCTTGTTGGACTGCAGTCCCCATCAGCCCTAGATAGCCAGTGGTGAACAGACTAACTCCCTCAACACTAGAATTCAGCCTAAAAGCTTGAATAGCAATCATGCTTTGGGTTCTGTTGCTAGAGACCATCAACCTCATAAAACTCTTCAAAAAGATAATTAGTGTTTCAATTAAATGGCCTATCATTGTTCTAAAACACTCATGCAAAAATTATCATTCCTTTCTGTGCTTCATAATTGCTCTGTTATGTGTCTGTAGAAGCACCAATCATTTGAGGTACAGGCGAATCTATTAAAAAATATATTTGATAACCAACCCACCCCTTATTGCTTAATTTTAGTTACCGCTTTGGGACTTGATATTCTATTTTTCCCTTAAAAAAAAGAAAGAGTAACAGTTCCAACTGCATGAACTAGATTCTAGCTGTCAAAGATTGCTATCATAATGTTCAAATCTAGTTTGTTGAAGCGTTGGCAATAGTATCATCTATCTGTGTGGGATTCTATCCTATAATCCTATGATTTCTGAGGATCATAGGTGTGCTGGGCACAGCAGTATGAATGAATTTTATTATTACGGTCACAGACCAGTTCCGGGTCACTAACAATATCAGAAAAATCATAAAACGCAACAGGATACATTGAATTGCAATTGGCTACGACAGAGACAATTCAGATATATATATATATAAAATCTTGATCACTAAAATATAACTTATAATTATCATTTAAAACCTTAATCATTTTGGTAGTACAGCTTGCTCCCTACGTTTGATGGCAGTTGCACAGAATTTGGCCACCCTTGGCATAATCTCCAGTTTCTTGTTTATATCGGGCACAGCAGTAGCTAAACACAACAAGACATAAGATCAGTGCTTTTTTTCTGGGGGTACACATACCCCTAAACATTTTGTGAATCTAAGTTTGGCCTCATTGAGGGGCAGTATTTCAATGTGAGTAGGAAAATGAGAGTATAGCCCTAAACATATTTTTTTTAAGAAAAAAAGCACTGCATAAGATCACTAGTTTTCTTGGACCAGCTCAGCATGGCTCAGAACACAATATCTCAAGGATCACCTTCCCCCTAATGAACCAACCTGGATCCTGCAATCATCATCTGAAGCCCTTCTTCATGTGCTTCTTCCATGACACGTCCAGAGGGTGGCAACACTGTAGCACCCTGCTTGTGGTTAACGCTTAGCTGGAATGAAATATTCAACGCAGCAATAGAGAAATTAAAATAATAATTTATTTGTCAGACAAATAAATGAGAGGCTCAGTGGTATATGGTTACCAAGCTCTGGCCTGGCCTCTTGCCATCCTGGCCAGCACTTATATTCCCTTAATCCAGCCCCCTTTGCTCCTCCTGTGGCTGCCTCTGTCCAATCAGCCTGGTTGAAATTCCTATTGGCTGTTTGGTAGAACCAATCACAAAAGATACACCCACAAAAGATACACCCACTTCCTTGCCCTTATAAGGGAGACAAAGAGCTATATATAAATGACAAATAAGTAATAATATATCTTACATGGAATCTTAATTACCAGCTCACCTCTTGCCCTCCTTGCCCTATTGCCTTCTAAAACAAATGTTTAATCTTACATTTTTATGTTCAACAGATGTCAAGGATCTTGAGTTTCACATCAATATTGAAAGATTTCCTTCATTTGAAAGTTTCTAAACAAATGCCTGACAACCATATATATCAAGAGTGCTTGGATGGCGTCTTCTGTCTAGCAGGGGGGCTAGGCTGGTGGCTGACTTAATTTCAGGATAAATACAACTCTTACAACCATATGAAATAAGAATCTAGCATTCCTTAAATCCTTTGCATAATTACATTTAAGCCAATATATTTAAGCTAATATATTTCATTCACTTATCATAGGTAGCCTTTTAAAAGAATAAAGCCTTTGTAAAGTAAAAAGGAACTCAGTAAAAAACAGCTTTTAAAAAGAAGCCTCTTCAGTTTACACCTCCCCCCTTTCCCCCTCCTTTCCCAGCCAGCTAGATGCTTCTCCCATTAGCTCTTCCCAACAGCTTTTTTAACTCTCTCAGTTTAAGAAAGAAACAGCTTTAGAAAATTTCCCAAAAATGCTCTTTTTTTCTTCTAGCCAAGCCAGTTGCCTTTTTCACTGCTCTTGGCCTTTCAACCTTAGAAAGAAGATCTGGCTCATTTTACTGGGAGGCACATTGGTATTATTTTACTATTTACCCTTGCCTTTAATTGTGTTTTCTCAGTCTGCAAGGGCAGCATATGTAATTCTCCCTTTTTATGACTTTGAGAATTGTTTTTCTGCTATAAATCAGTGGGGCCCCCTTGTCTTAGGAGAAAAACCTCTTGCCAAGGTTCTTTCTGCCTGGCATGAAACATTTGAAAATCCTTTTTTTAAGCTCATTTTTAAATACAAGCCTTGATAAAATATAGAAGCTCTGATAAAAAATGCAGGCTTATGACTAGATGCCTCAACACAAGAACAGGGCCTTTTCTGTGGTGGCCTCCCACTTGTGGAATGCTATCTCCAGGGAGGTTTGTCTGACACCTTCTTTACATATCTTTAGGTGCCAGGCAAAAACATTCCTCTTCTCCCAGGTCTTTGGCTAATGAAACGGTCTATGGCCTTTTAAACTGGGAGGAGGGGTTATTGTTTTTGTTTGTTATTATGGTATGTGTTTTGTATTTTGATATTGTAAACTGTCCTGTGATCTATGGATGAAGGTTGGCATAGAAAGCTAACTAATTAACTAATTAATAATAAACATTTCTAGGCATACAGCTGTAGCAAATCAAAATGGAAGAGAAAAGACGGGATGAGGACTAGTTAGCTACTAAGCTGGTTTTGTTCTCTCCTGGATATCTACCATGAACTTGACAGCTTGTTCAACAATACTCCAGAGTTGTTTACTGCCTTTTCCATGTAATGAAATCCATATTTTTCTTGCTTAAAACATGGTCTTGCAAAAAGCATAGGAATGGATGACATGATCAGTTTTAGTTTCTGTTATTTCCCCCTCTCCATTCCCCCCCCAACCTTAAATTCAGTCCATCTTATTTCTGCAGCGCTCTGCAGTTTGTAGCCAGTATACACCACACAGTGGGATAATATGCATGGTGTTCTTCTGAAAAAGAATAACGTTTTTAAAGCCACTCCAATTTCCTGAGACTGGGAGTAGCCTCTGCCTGTTAGAATAGGAACATACTGTAGCTGTCATACCATCTCTCAGTTTAGGAACCTAAGAACACCCAGCAAGACTTTTCAATTTAGGAAAGATACCACAGCTCATCCCCAGATGAGCATTTCACTTCCCCCCTTCAGACTGTAAAATCTAACTAATTTTTCTTTTTTTAAAAAAAGAATATTTATTAAAGTTTTCAATAGTAATACAATAAAAATCAAAAAGAAAAGAGAAAAAGAAAAAAATAACAAAAATACAAAAATGAAAATAATTAAAAACACACAAAGTTTCCATTACTTATTTTCCATTAACTTATTTCCCAGACCTCCTCATACTTCCCTTTTTTGTATTCCAATTCAAATTGTTAGTTCAGCAAATCCTTATCAATAATTTTTAACCTATTTCTAAACCTTTTTTTCCATATTCTCTTAGGGCATTACAGCTGGAAACCACTTAATTTCTATCCAACATCATTCTAACATTCATTAATTTTACAATATTTCTGTAGATAGTCTTTAAATTTCTTCCAATCTAAAATCCAACTAATTTTTCAACATGATAATATTGGTGGTTTTGTTGTTGTTGTTTGCTGTGACTGTTTCTATGTGGACATAGATTAAGAACATAAAACTAGCCTGCTGAATCAAGCCAGCTGCCCACCTAGACCAGCATTCTGTTCTCACAGGGGCCAACCAGGTTTCTGTGGGAAACCCTCAAGCAGAATCTGAGTACAGTGGTACCTCGGATTACATACACTTCAGGTTACATACGCTTCAGGTCACAGACTCCGCTAACCCAGAAATAGTACCTCGGGTTAAGAACTTTGCTTCAGGATGAGAACAAAAATCGTGCTCCAGCAGCGCAGCGGCAGCAGGAGGCCCCATTAGCTAAAGTGGTGCTTCAGGTTAAGAACAGTTTCAGGTTAAGAACGGACCTCCAGAATGAATTAAGTACTTAACCCAAGGTACCACTGTACAAGAGCATTCTCCCCTTCCATGGCTTCTAGCCAATGGCATTCAGAAGTATTGCACCCTTCAAATGCTGAGACAGGGCATAGACATTGTGGCTAGTGGCTAGTTTCTGCCAGCCAGTGTAATATTGTCTACAGTGATTGGCAAGCACTTTCCAAAGCTCCAGGCAGGAGTCTCTCTTAGTCCTACGTGAAGCTCTTTAGCAGGGTAAACATGTAAGAAATACATTAATATGACTGCAAAAACTCGTCTCCTTTCTTTATTTCGTCGACGTGCTGCTCACAATTTGTTGTTTTCTCCTTCCCTCTTCTTCAGTTTGCCTTTCTGCTGCAAAATGTAGGTGTCGCAACTGTGAACATAATTGCACCCATTCCACAATGCCACGCATATGTACAATTTCATGTGCTTCCCCCCTCCTCCCAAATTGCTTGCTTTTTGTTGATAGTTTCCTGTTGTGCTTACGAGAAGTGTGTTATTCCTCTATAACGTGATGATTCATGGCTTGCATTTCCTCTCCCCCACCTTGACGTCGGCTGCTTTTTTGCAAACAAGAAAATCAAGAAATTGGCAAGAGTTTTCCTTGGCAAGGAACTTCACTTTTGGGTAAGCCTGCAAGGCAAAGCGATTGTGGGACTTTCAACTTGAAGTGGGAAGCATAGAGCATTTGAAGTGGTTTTCCAAGAAATGGCTTCCGTTTTGAAGCGGTGCAATTGCTGAGATTAAATTACTTAGAATGACAGTTGTACTTTATAGAGAAATGTATATATATATATTTCTCTACTGTCTTAGTGTTTGGTAGCTGCTTTGTTGCATTGATGACTGGTGTCAAATTGGTGTGTGTGGCGTTAATGTTAAGTTATAGCACAAAACTAACTGTAATGATGATGTTGGAGAGCTTGATGGGGGGGTTAGGATTGTGTGCAGTTTCTTTTTTTATTATTATTAAATATTTTCTTGTTTTACAGAAGTATGTGTAATGTCTCTCTTATTTTTTTCCATGCAACCTTTTTACAAATCAGTTTCATTTGTTGAGACATTAGGAAGAAAAGGGGGAGAGGGGTGGAGGGGGGAAAGATGGGTGGGGTTGGGGTTGGGTGGCGATGTTTCTATTTTGCTTAATGTATGTAGGGTTTGGTGTCAGCATTGCTCGTGCTGTTCATTTGTGTTACTTTGGTGGTGAGGGAGGTTGGGGTAGGTCTAGGGTGTGGTTGTTCATTTGTGATTGGCTGTGGTGATCTTTGTTTTCATGTGTGAGTGGGGTGGGTGGGTGTTTTGGATCAGGTTAGCCATATTGATTTGTACGCTGTTGGTGGATTATTTTCATTGTCTTGTTGGGCTGTGTCTGTGATAAAGGGGAGCCATACCGGGGTAAAGGCGTCTTCTTCTGTTTGTCCCTGTGTCAGTTTCAGTTTATTGGTTATTTTTTCTAGTAGGACTGTTTCCCATACTATTTGGTACCATTGGTCCATGCTTACTCCTGACAGGTCTCTCCAGTGTCTGGTTATGGTGCGTCTGGCTGCTGAAAGTAGGTGGGTTATGAGTTCTTTGTGGTGTAAATGGGCATTGTTGTCTTGGAAGATGTTTAGTAGGGCCAATTCTGGGGTGATGTCTAATACTTGCTCAGTTATTTTACATATTTCTCATATGGCTGTGTGCAGTTTCTCTCTGCTAACCTCTGCCAGTAGAGAGGAGCACTGCTGGGGAAGGGGTGCTCTGCTGTGATGGAGACCCCATGCTTCACACTTGGTGGTTGGGAATAGGGATGGTGAATCTCTCAATTTCAGTTTCCACCAATTTCTCATTTTTCTGACCCTTAGGCTCTGTTCTGCACCTGTCTACATCAGTTTGTGATTCGTATTGTTATTTTAAAAAAATATTCTCAGCACTTTAGTGCAATTTCCTCCCAATACATCTGTAGGAAATTTTGCCTAAGTACAGTGGTTCCTCAGGATAAGAACTTAATTTGTTCCAGAGGTCTCTTCTTAACCTGAAGCAGTTCTTAACCTGAGGTGTGCTTTTGCCAATGGGGCCTCCTGCTTGCACTTATTTATATCATATTTTTAACCAAATATTCTCGAATGCTGCCAAATAAGCTTAGATTTAGTGGAAATGAGCCAACCATGAGATTGTTTGGTCATTTAAATCACAAACAGACTTCTAGCAGAATCAAAGTATTCCAGGGGGTCCACATCATGCCTGTTAAAGCACTATTTTGAAGAGGGCTTTGCACAGGGTTTTATCGGCACTGGCAATCAAATTTAAATGAGCCAGTGTTTTGCCTGCTGCCTACCATTGCTCAGAGTACTGCTGTTGTACAGCTTCCAATAGTGAATTGAAAGACAGCCACTGATGAAGGCAGTACCTCATGAAAAGTGGAAGCTGGCTTTGCTGCTGGCCAAGGTGCATTGAAGGTGGATCAATAGATCTGCTATTTAAAGGGTGGGAGGCCTGTGGACCTCCAGTTGTCAGAGGACTGCAGCCCCCATCATCCCTGACCATTGTCAGGTATGCAGGCTGAGACCCTATCTGCCCACGGACTGTCTTGCCCGAGTGGTACATGGTTATCTCCCACTTGGACTACTGCAACGCGCTCTACATGGGGCTACCTTTGAAGGTGACCCAGAAACTACAAGTAATCCAGAATGTGGCAGCTAGACCATAAAACACCGGTCCTGAAAGGCCTACATTGGCTCACAGTACGTTTCTGAGCACAATTCAAAGTGTTGGTGCTGACCTTTAAAGTCCTAAATGGCCTTGGCCCAATATACCTGAAGGAGCATCTCCACCCCCACTATTCAGCCCAGACACTGAGGTCCACCTCTGAGGGTTTTTTGGCAGTTCCCTCACTGTGAGAAGTGAGACTACAGGGAACCAGGGCCTTCTCAGTACTGGCGCCCACCCTGTGGAATGCCCTCCCACTAGATGTCAAGGAAATAAATAACTATCTGACTTTTAGAATCTGAAGGCAGCCTGGTTTAGGGAAGTTTTTAATGTTTGATGTATTATCTCTTTATTATTATTAATAATAATAATATTCTGTTGGGAGCCACCCAGAGTGGCTGGGAAAACCCCGCCAGATGGGTGGAGTATAAATAAATTGTTATTATTGTTGTTATTATGTTGTCCATACTGGCAGGGGAGGTGGAGTTCACCACATTGGCTACACCATTTTAGGGGGTTGGTATCTGGAAGGGGTGTTAAATCTGGTTGGAAGACCCTTTATAGATTATGGAGGCTAGCAGGGAGGTGTGAATTGCTTTTATGTTCCAGTTTTAATCTAGGAAGGAGAAGAATTATCAGGCTTTGAAAGCTCACCTCTGGTTTTTAAGAAACCCTGAAGTTTATTTCTAAGACTGTTTTGGGAGAACATTGCAGGCAACACTAATAAACATGGGAATGAGGAGCTATTAAAATACTTAAATTGGTCTGTTTTATGCAGAAATGCCACAGGTCACTAGCCAGTTTGCTCCCCTTCCTAAAATAAAAGGCGTGATCTGAGCCTAGGGTAGTTGTTTTCCCAGTGTACAAAGAAAATATAATATATTTTTAAAATTCTCTGTGACTTCATTATAGTTTGTATCCTACTGGCAGAGACTGGATTTGGCATGAAAAAATCTACATAATTCTCTCGCAGCATTTTTATTAACAAGGTATTTTATTTCACAGAGTTCAAATAAGCACAAAACTATTTGGTAAGTACATTATAATTACAGATTACAGACTAATTGGAGTGTTATTTATGCTGGAAGATTATGTAGTAATTATGTATGATGTTATTATGAAAAGGGGGGAAATCTGGCGAGTGCTATAGAAAGCAATTACCATAAAAATTAGAACTAGATGCCATTTGATTTTATGATGATTCCTACCATATGAAAGAAGAAAGTGCCAACCAAAAAATAAAAATAAATAAATCTGACCAGGTTTGCTTGTTGCAGGGAATGCCAACAAATGTTGTGCACTTTGCAGTGAATTACAATTTTGACATCCACTCTGTTATGTACTGAGTTGAATAGGATCCAAATTGCAGCAGTCTGATTGGCCCTAGAACAACAGGATTCAGAATGCAGCAGTCTGATTGGTCTGCAGGAGCCACCCAATCCAGCTCCAGGTGGAAGTGAATCCGCAACCTGATTGGCCTACAGGAGACTCCCGGAATTAGCCAATCACATGGGCCCACTGTGTAAATAATGTATATAAAGCGGACATTTCAGGGGAACTTCCATTCCTCCTCACTACTGTGAGCTGAATAAAGAGTATGAAATCCACACTCGACTCCGAGTATAATTCACACTCAAACCTTTTTCAGATCTGGAGCAAGAATTTGATTCAGTGGGGTGGAACATATGAATTAATTAAGCAACGAATGCCTCTAAGCCAATATATTATGTCTTCCTTTTCAGGTCCACCTTTAGCACCAACCTATATTTTAGAGGTTAGGGACGTGGGTGGCGCTGTGGGTTAAACCACAGAGCCTAGGACTTGCCGGTCCCTGCTCCTGCCAATCTAGCAATTCAAATGCATGTCAAAGTGCAAGTAGATAAATAGGTACCGCTCCGGAGGGTAGGTAAACGGCGTTTCCGTGTGCTGCTCTGGTTCGCCAGAAGCGGCTTAGTCATGCTGGCTACATGACCCGAAAGCTGTACGCTGGCTCCCTCAGCCAATAAAGCGAGATGAGCGCCGCAACCCCAGAGTCGGTCATGACTGGACCTAATGATCAGGGGTCCCTTTACCTTTACCTTTATATTTTAGAGACCCCCTTACTACATAGCCCCTGTGGACCAGCATTCTCTTGCCACAGTGGCCAACAAAATGGCCCAGGAAGCCCACAAGCAGGACCTAGATGGAACATTACTCTCCCCGTCTGAGGTTTCCAACAACTGGCATTCAGAAGCAGGCTGCCTCCAAGCTATGGAGGATAAATATTTTCATTTTTATGGTGATGATGGTTCAGAGTTACCTTCGGTCAGCAAATGAGCTTCAGTGAAAGTAAATGTGAAGACATACATTTTGGGGCACCCTTTCCCCAGTTAGGGCTTTCTATCTGTCCGCCCTGATGTGACTTCTGATGCCTGTACAGCGGTACCTTGGTTCTCAAACGCCTTGGTTTCCAAAAACCCAGAAGTGTGTGTTCTGGTTTTCAAACGTTTTTCGGAAGTCAAACGTCCAAGGCGGCTGTCAGCTATTGTTTCTGGGCGCCTGCACCAATCAGAAGCCGCGCCTTGGTTTTTGAACATTTCAGAAGTCAAACCGGTTTCCAGAATGGATTAAGTTTGAGAACCAAGGCACCACTGTATTTGGCACTTTTGGTTTTGCTATTTATTTTGCGTTTTTGTTTTTGAGGATTTTTCGGTTAATTTGTTTTTGTGACTTTGTGGAACCCAGTTCAGCTGATTGATTGATTTTGTGACTGCAGAAATGGAGAAAAGTCCCCCATCCAAACAATATCATCAGAGCAAGTAAGAAAATAAATAAATAATAATTTTCATAATCTACAATACTGTCTTATTTATTTTATAGTACAGTACATTAATTATTGCTTTCATTTTATGGATCATTGGTCTCATTAGAGAGGAAAATTCAAGTTAAATTGCTGTTTTAGGGGTTGTTTTTAAAAGTCTGGAACAGATTAATCTGTTTTGCATTACTTTCTATGGGAAAGCATGCCTTGGTTTTGGAACACTTTGGTTTTGGAATGGACTTCCGGAACAGATTAAGTTTGAGAACTTTACAGTGCTATGCATGTACTTCATGAGACACAACAATCTGCTGATTGTTGTGTCTCATGAAGTGCGTGCCTTAGCCTGCAATGTTTGCCTTATGAACTACACCTAGTGCTCTCTTTTTGTAGCCAGAAAGCACCAGAGCACACCTTGGGCACCTCTCAGGTGGGTGCCATTGTCGGCCGGAGGTCCCCCTGTTGGGATACTGCCAGGGAGACTAAGGCCATCACTGCCTCCACGTCGTCTCCGGACGATCTGTTGATGTCCCGTAGTCACGCAGTATCAGCAATTAGCGGCACCAAGCCTCAGAAACAGATTGCCACATTCCTGGGCTGATGCACACTCTATCAGCAGAATTCACACAGCAAAAGTTGCACTCAGGAGAGTATCATTTAGAATGTTTATTCAGTGTTGGTCAGAACAAAGGAAAACATGACCGACTGCTAGCGTGTTCTGGCGCAGAGAGAGAAAACGAAAGCAATAGCAAACATAAAACATCCTGAGAAACAGGAAACACGCAGACTCTGACTCACACAGCCTGCTCCCTTTTAAGGTGGAACGGAAATATCCTAACACCCTCCCCCTTTCCGTGTAACCTGTAGTACCTGTAGTTCACCCAATTGCAACTTCTGTACGTAAACCTTAAGTTGTTCTCTGTTAACAACCTTAGACAACAGATCAGCAGGGATTTCATTTCCTGCCATGTAGGACACCTGAATCAGTCCTTTTTGAATACACTCTCTTGCACGATGTAGCTTAATCTGCAAGTACTTGGTTCTCTGCTTGCAACTCTCTGAGTTCAGCAAAGCCAAACAGGATCTATTGTCTTGATATACCTGTATAGGACATTTCACAGAAACCCCAATGTCCTTAAACAGTTGCATCAACCATTCACAATCCATGAGTGAAAATGACAGAGCATTGAGTTCTGCTTCACAGGAACTTAGGCTCACTGTTGTCTGCTTTTTGCGCAACCAGTCAAACAGACAGTGGTTGTACATGTAGCATACTCCAGAAGTGCTTGTACCATCCGTGGTGTCACTTCCAAAACCTGCATCTGCAAAGATTTCAAGACCTCCAGTCTTCTGAGTGGTGAACCTCAGCCTGTAGTGCATAGTCCCTTTCAAATAGCGGGCTATGCGCTTCAGAGCTTTCCAATCCTGAACAGTAGGATTGTTAGCATGTCTGCTAAGCAGGTTAGTGCTTACAGCGATGTCAGGTCTTGAGCATCTAGCAATGAAATTCAACTTGCCTAGAATGCATCTGTACAGCGTAGTGTCAGAAAACGCTTCAGCAGTACTATCTACCTGGTAACCTGTCACCATCGGTGTGTCTGCTGGGTTTGCATCAACCAAATTCAACCTGGTTAATACATCAGCAATTTTCTGTGTTTGGTGTACCAGAAAATGACCTGCTTGGTCCCTCTCCAGCTGCAGAGAAAGATAGTTGGATACCTCACCAAGATCCTTCATGTCAAAGTGCTCCTTCAGTTGAGCTAGGGTGCTTTGGTAAAAAGCCTGATTCTTCCAAAACATCAGAAGATCATCAACAAAACAAACAATACAGTTTGTTTTGTCCCTCCTCCTTGACAAACACACATGGATCAGCTTTGCCCTGGTGAAAACCTAGAGAAAGCAATGTCTCAGTGAGTTTTGTGTTCCAATACCTGGCACTCTGCTTGAGACCATATAAGGATTTCCGCAGTTTACAGACCATTCCCTTCGGTATCTGCATTCCATCAGGTGGAAGCATATACAGCTGCTCGTCCAAAATCCCGTACAAAAAAGCTGTATTAATGTCATGATGAGAAACATGCAGTTTCTCCTCTGCAGCTATCTTGAGCATCAGCCGAATGCTCTCATATTTGACGGTGGGCGAGTAGGTCTCGTGGTAATCTTGTCCTGGTACCTGTGAAAAACCTCTGGCAACCAATTTGGCTTTGTGTCTGACAACCTTGCCATTCTGGTCTGTCTTGGCCTTGAAGACCCATTTGCTGCCAACCAGTCTCATTCCTGGGACTACCGGTACCAATTCCCAAGTTTGGTTCCTGTTCAAAGAATCAACTTCAGCCTTCATGGCATTAAGCCAAGGCTCAGCATCTTTAGAGGTTAACTCCTGAACCTCTTTGAAGCTTGAAGGTTCCCACACCTTCTCTGAGCTACTAAGAACAGCAGTTGCTGTCTTAGGAAACTCATCAGCAAATCTCTTTGGAAGTCTGCCTTTGGTCGCCCTCTCAGACCTGCGAACCAGACGTAAGTCTTCTGGACTCATCTCCTCCTTCTTAGGAGAAAAGTGACCAATGGTGAACAGTGGTTCTTCCAGTTCATTGTCAGACGCATCAGATGGTCTGACTGAGGCCTTTGCGCTCTTGTAGTCTGCTGTGTTATCACTGTCGCTGACACCAGCAGCAGCGCCACCAACTGAACTGGAATCCGAACTCTGATCATCATCATCATCATCATCCTCATCCTCAGCTTCCTCAACATCATCTGCCTTTTTTCCATCACCTTCATCCTCCTCTGGGTAACTCTGGAAAATTCCCACATTTTCCCCCCACTTAGGATTGTACTCAACACTCTTGGTGAACTTAATGGACTTAGAGTTAGTCATCCACACCCTGTATGCACCTTTCTCGTACCCCATGAACAAACCATGTGCCCCACGCTTCCCAAGCTTGTTGTTTTGTGGGGAGTGTACCCACATGTCAGAACCAAAGATTCTCATGTGCTTGATGTTCGGTTTCTTACCAAACATCTTCTCGTACGGAGTACAACCTATGGGTGATGACAGTCTGCGATTAACGGTATAAACCACCGTTGACAGAGCTTCCCCCCAAAACCTCTCAGGGAGGTTGGCATCATGCAACAAGGTTTTCAGGCCTTGAAGCAAGGTCTGATTTGCTTGCTCCGCAAGTCCATTCATCCATGGCGATCTAGGCGTTGACAAATCATGCTGGATTCCCTTCTCAGTCAGGAAAGCTTCAAACTGCTGAGAAGTGAACTCCCCGCCCCGATCGGTAAAAAGACAGCCGATACGTTTACCATGAACATTCTTCAACCAAGCACAGAATGCCTTGAACTTAGGGAATGCTTGCGATTTCTGCTCCAGCATAAACACATGAATGCACCTAGAAAAAGAATCAATTAGAACCATGAAGTACCTTGCTCCTCCCAAAGAGGGCGCAAGTGGACCAACCAGGTCTGCATGCACAAGCTGGTAGGGTTTGGAAGCCTGCCTGCTAGACTCCTTGCCTTTTGGAGCAACCTTCACCTTGTTCTCTGCACAAGATACACATTTCATGTGATACTTACAAGGTTTGATGCTCAAACCTCCAACCAACCCTGGCATCTTGGCTAGCGCTTGCCAAGACATGTGACAAATTCTTCAATGTGCTTCATGAATACAACCTGCATGAAGAACCTTGTTAGTTTGTGCAACACAACAAGAATCAGCATTAGACACAACAGCATTGTCATCATAAGTTATACAGAATAAACCATCCATAGACTTTGCATGCAAAATGTCCTCTTTGCCTTTCCTGATGACACAGACGCTCCTCTTGAAGGAAATCTCAAAACCACGCCCAGTCAGCTGTGGGACACTGAGCAAATTGTCCGCTGCTCCTGGAACATAAAGTACATTACTGATGGTTGTATGCAAACTTGCAAGTTTAACAGTCCCTTCTCCTGCAATCTGCAACGTCCTTCCATCAGCCAGGTGGATCTCTCCGTCTTGAGGTGTGAAGGAGATAAACAGGTGCTTATCCTTCGATAAATGGTGCGTGCACCCTGAGTCCACAACAAACCTGGCTTTAGCCTTTGGAGCAGTCTTTCTGGCAAGCAAAACCTTGTTTTCCACCGGCGTGGGCTTTTGCAGCTTGCCCCCCTGCTCCTGGCCATGAGACTTGCCTTTAGCCTTTGGTGAAGCTGTGCCAGCTAACAAAGCTTTGTTTTCCACTGGCGTGGGCTCTTCACCTCCCCTCTGCTTTGGGCCATCTGCAGGCATCTGTCTTTGTTTACCTCTGGCCTTCCGGCCTCTGCAAAGACAATGACCTTGGCTCCCACGAGAAACAGAGCTCTCAGCTGCCGACTCCTTGGCTCCCCCTGGAGGCTGGAATGCTGCCTGGGCTGACATCACAGTCTGCTCCCCCTGCAGCTTGCAACCAGTGGCCTCAGCATCCCTGCATTCACTCACATTCTGGGAAACAGCCAGGACTTCCGATGCATTCACACCCTGGGCATTCAGACTCTGAGCTGGGATGACTGGCAGATGCGCTCTCTTCAAAGCATTCCACATCTTACGTGCCGTCACGTTGCCAGCAAGCGTTTTTATTTCCTCCAGAGAGACGGATAAGACGATTATGTCAATGGCCTTCGAATTCTGGGCCTCCCATTTCTCTGTCAGAGGAACTGGAGGGGCTTGAAACACGGTATGCCACACTCCATACTGACGCAGCAAACTCTCACACCATTTTGCCCAGGTCTGATAATTTCCCCCATTTAACTTTGGGCATTCAGCAGAGGCTTGGAAAAACTCCATTTCAGGTTTTCCTTTAGCCATGATCCTTTTATGCCTTCAAAGACGTCTTATCTCGGCAGCCCATTAATCACGAATTCTCTGGCGCCGCTCCCAGACCAATTAGTTTTGCCGGACATCAAAAGCTTTTTGCCACGGCCCAACAGAAAAGCCTCCTCTTTCGCTTTTCCACACATACCTCAGCAGCAGTCTTTTGCATTTTCACCCTCCTGTAAATGCCGTGAATCTGGGCCCATAACCTGTTGTTGGGATACTGCCAGGGAGACTAAGGCCATCACCGCCTCCACGTCGTCTCCGGACGATCTGTTGATGTCCCGTAGTCACGCAGTATCAGCAATTAGCGGCACCAAGCCTCAGAAACAGATTGTCACATTCCTGGGCTGATGCACACTCTATCAGCAGAATTCACACAGCAAAAGTTGCACTCAGGAGAGTATCATTTAGAATGTTTATTCAGTGTTGGTCAGAACAAAGGAAAACATGACCGACTGCTAGCGTGTTCTGGCGCAGAGAGAGAAAACGAAAGCAATAGCAAACATAAAACATCCTGAGAAACAGGAAACACGCAGACTCTGACTCACACAGCCTGCTCCCTTTTAAGGTGGAACGGAAATATCCTAACACCCCCCCCCCCTTCTTCTTGCCTGTATGTACTTCTGAAAAGCCCAAAATGACCACTTCAAGTCAAAACAGATGCTGGCCAGCTTGTGCGAGTCTTCATTTTTTAAAAGATCTATGAGCCCATTTAGCTCCTAGCCACTCCTACCCATGATTGGTCAAGCTATGGGGCAAGGCTAAGTCATATTTCCTTTTCTTCAATCTCCTGTGTAGCAGTTGTGGGCTTTAAGCTTTCCATCCAGGGTCTCTACAACAGTGTTTCCCAACCTTGGGTCTCGAGCTGTTTTTGGACTACAACTTCCATCATCCCTAGCTAGCAAGACCAGTGGTCAGGGATGATGGGGTCTGTAGTCTAAAAACAGCTCAAGACCCAAGGTTGGGAAACACTGCTCTACAAGCTGTCCTAGCTATCTCCTTGAATCTAAGAGAACGATGAAAGTGGGGGTGCATTTATTTGATCCACATCAGAACCCAGGGGAGACCCCCAAACCAGCGAGGGAGACAGCTTGCCATAGTTTTTAGTGCCTCTGTGGGAGGTGAACATGGCTTTTGTCAAACTAGCATCTGTTCAGCACTGCCCCATGTTTCCTGGCGACTTACTGTAACAACTTAATGGTGAGTTCCGGCACCCTTTCAATTGTTCTTATGAATGTTCATGATAAACGCTAAAAAAATTCCTTCCAGTAGCACCTTAAAGACCAACTAAGTTAGTTCTTGGTATGAGCTTTCGTGTGCATGCACACTTCTTCAGATACCAACGCTGTAGATGATAAACGCTGTAGGCCTGGAGCCTCCAACCTGGACACATTCATCAGAACATCTGCAGAGGGCACCTCAGCATATAGCTACTACTTCCTAGCAGTTGCAGACTCTATGTATGGCCATTACCCATAGAATGAATTCCCCAAATGGGTACAAGTTTAGCCTTCTGTTGCTGGTAGCAGCTAGCCAACAACTGGATGGCTTCCCTGATTCCCCTTCCACCAGCTGCTGGCTCCTGGTGGTGTGCTGGCAAAGACTTTCCATTTAGCTGTTATGGCTAATGATAGCTGATAGGATCATTTATGAATCAGTTCTCTGTCAATGCAGCTCCAGCACCAATGCAAGTAAAATGAGCCTAGTTAAGTTTTCCCCATGGTAGGTTTCTTAATGAGATCTCTGCAAATGTCGAAATATGTTTCCACTTTGACATCAGCGTTTTTCAACTTTGATGTCAGATTGCAAAGTTAATTCTTATTAAGTTAGTTAGTTAAGTTGCTTTAGCTTCTTAAATACTTAAGCATTCCTTCACACAAACAGAGGTGTCCTGAATTGATTTGTCCAGGTGAAATAGAAAGGACATAAGAGATTCAAGAAAACAATATGGATCATTTATTTATGCATTGAGTTTATTTATCACTCCTCTGCCAAGGCACTCAAGGCAGTTTACAACTCTTACTACCTACAAAATGGAGGAGTTCTCTCAGGATGACCAATGGTCCATGCAGGAGCCAATCACACTCATTCTCTAGTCTGGGCTCCCTTGCATCTGCCTTCCACCAGGCCTCATTAATAATAATTATTAGTATTAAATGTTCATGTAAAGGGAATTGGGGTTGCTCGTGCGTAATTGGCCGCTGCTCTAGGCAACGTTGTCTGGCTAAACTTTTCCCTGGCTGAACAGCACTTTCTCCGTGGCTGTGTCAGTCACTGGCAGAATCCGTCAGTGGGCGTTTCCTGAACTTCTTCCAGTATAAAAGCTCTTTGACACCAAGTCGCCGCCTACCCTCCCTGCGCGGAAGTTTTCTGCGCAGAGTGGGTGTGGCCAGCGGAGGTCCTGGGCTCTCCCCGCTGATCTCTGTGGAAGAGTCTTGGAGCCATCTCTCCGAAGTCCTTCCCGGCTCCCTTTTCTTCCTGGCGTCACGCTGATTTCCTTCCTCAGAGGAAGTGTTCCCTCTCTCCCTACTGGGTCCTTCCCCTGCATTGCTAGGGAGCCTTACCTCCACTCTTGGCTCCGATGGCAGTTCCCTGACAGTTCACTTTATTTTTAACAACAATATCAAATGCAAATGATGGCACCAGGCATATTTCTTTGGGGAGAGCATTCCACTGCGTGGTGGTGTGGCGGACTCCTTCTTGTGTAGCTTCCTTCCTCCACAATCTTGGTTTGAGGCAGATGGAGAAGGGTCTTTGTTGAGGACCGCAAGGTTCAGGTTGTTTCATGTGAAGAGAGGTGGTCCTTGGGATATTGGGGTCCTAAACCTCATAAGGGTTTGTAGATTAAAAACCAGCACTTTGAACTGAACACAGAAACTACTTGGTAACCAGCGCAGCCATTTTACTATGTTCAGACCTTCTCATCCCTGTAATGTGGCTTACATAGCCCCAGGGAAAGGGTTGGGTGGGCTTCTCCTCTGGTCATTGATGATTACTTCAGGAGCATCAGCCAAGCAGTCTCCAAGTACCCAGGCACCATTGTCAGCAGTTGAAAGACTTGCTTCCCTACTTGTTGGACACCTGACCTCACACCCAGAGGTCAGCGAAGACACTATGCCTCTTGTTCATCACTGTCAGCTCTGATCTCTCGGCAGAGAGCTGTGTAGCATGGTGCCTGCACTTCTTGATCTTTGTCATCGATGTTAAGAGAAGCTGAGTAGCATTTCTGATAAATTTAAGAAGGAGCCTTTTCACATTTCATTGTATTTGACACCGTGGATCGCAGAGCATCTTTTCTTAAACTCCTCTGCGTCACATTGGCTGAGCATCTGGTCCTCTCAATTGCTGGGGTGAAATTGATGGCTTTCCACTTTTCGCCTGTGGTCTATGACCTCTGAACTATATTTAGTGAGAATCTCTCCCTGTCTTGCACATTTCACTGTAGTTGAGTTGTAAAGAAGATTCCAGATTCAGTCTCTGACATCTCCACTTGAAAGGATCTCTAGTATTAGACATCCGCTCCTGAGTGCTTGGGGATTGTTGCCAAAGTGAGTAGACAATTGCAAGTTAGATAGATCAATGGATTGAGTACATGACAGGTTATATGTACACAGGGCGAGCCCACCTGTAAGGCAAGCTGAGGCAGTTGCCTCAGGTAGCAGATCTCAATGATCTCAATGTTTATCTTTCTTTCCCCCCTTGTTCCTGATGTAGATCTTCACTCATCCCTTGTTTTCCTTCCTGGCATCATTTTGGGGTCTGCCTCAGGTACCAGAATGTATTGGGGCTGCCTTGTGTGTACAGATTGAGAGAGTATAACATGTGTGTTTTAGTTTATCGCTTGTCCTTACATACTTTTGTTCTCATTATCTAACACCTTTCCCCATTTCAGCACTGGCTTTTCCCCAAAGTTGATTTATTCCATTGAAAGTTTCACAAGTTCTAATGGGACACCAGCCTGTTTCTCATTCTCTGTGCCTCACATCTCACCATTAAAGGCAAGTAAAATGCCCTGCCAGAGCTGTAAGGTATTGATTTGTGTTTGCCAACCTGGGTTAAAAGGTAATTATGCATTTTCAGAATGTTATAATAATTCACAATAAATACTTTTGTCGGGTTGCGTGAGTTGCAAAAATGATCTGCACTGTCTGTTCTATTACTCATTGTAATAAGGGGAGGGTGCCAAGAACACCCTCCCCATCTAGATGCTTTGATTATGAACAGCTGATGGGATTCACTGAGTCACTTTTCATTAGGCTTATAAAGATGCTTGGAATGTCCTTATTCACAATGGGACTGAAATGTTCTCTTGCACCTTACCAAGAGAACTGACATTTCGAAAACATACAGAGCAATGCAACAGCGGCTTAGAGCAGATACCCAGGGTGCTGCTTAGCAGAATTAACAGGATACCCCCACCCAAAATGTAGTTCCTTAACCACATATCAAGTAATATCTCCAGAAGGGCTTCCCAAACTTCTGAGTTTTACCTCCACATTCACCTATAAGAAATTGACTAGTGTGCTATAAATTTTCAAAGCATCTATTTCAAAGGTCTTTTGAATCCAAACTTTTATAATTAGTTAGTAAATCCATTTCTAGTTTGGTTATTATTGCACAGGTTTGTTTTTTAATTTATGGTTTTTCTTTGATGCAGATACTTCTTGTCAATGCTTTTGTAGCCTCCCAAAAGTTGGTAGGATTAGTGTTGTCATTGTCATTTTCCTTAAGCAAGGAAACATTGTCGAGTATTTCTACTTGCCAAAATTGCACATTCATTTTGGACAGACAGGCGTTGATATTATAAATTACCCTTCTTAAGATAGAAGATGCTTCTACATGCCTCAGGCTTAGCAAATATAATTAAAAGACTTGTGGGTCACTTCACCTGTCTTCTGAATCCTGAGGGCTCCAAGTCTTTTATTGTAAAGAAACGTTTTTGATGCTAGTGAAAGAAGAACACTTCTCTCTCTCTCTCTCTCTCTCTCTCTCTCTCTCTCTCTCTCTCTCACACACACACACACACACACACACACACACACTTTTTCCTTAGCAGTAATGCTTTTCCCCCTTCCTGGCTTCTGAAAAAAAGGAATTGTGATATTTTGTGGAACGACTGAAAAGAAATTAGCTAATGGCTTTTAAGGCTGTTCAGTGATTTGCACTTAGAGCTAACACAAAGCACAGAGAGATGTCTTCTTCTTCTTCTTCTCTTCTTCTTCTTCTTCTTGCTTTAATTGACCTTGCTATAGAAAACAGAACTCTTGGGTTTATTATTCTCTGTTATAAAACACTGCATGTTTCCACCACCAGACCTAGAATGACCTTGAAGGTAAGGCAGCTGAGGCTTGGACTAGGATCTTATTATAGATGGTGCTCACAAGGCCTCAACCCCCACCTCTTTTAAGTAGGGGTGTATCACAAACAAAGGGTGTGAACTGTGAGCGAACAGGTTTGGGGATCAAAATCCCTGTCAGCCATTAAAATTCAGAGAGAGGGAACTAAGGCAGGCTGCAATTTCTTACCATCAGTCCCTACCCTTGCCGCCTGATATAAAATAATAGTGATAATAAAGCCCAAATAGCTTGTATCCATTCTCTCTGAAAGGTTGCATTCCCTCACATGAACCAGCCTTGGTTTTGAGATCTTCCAGGGAGGCCCCACTGTTGGTCCTACCACCATCACAGGCTTCCTTGGTAGGGACATGGGAGAAGGACTTCTTGGTAGAGGTTGCTACCCAACTGTGGAACTCCCTCCCTACAGAATTTAGACTAGCTCCCTTCTTGTCCTTCCTCCAGCAGGTGAATTATTTCTTGTCCCAACAGGTTTTTGGGAATTGGCTGCTTTCAAATAAAGGACTAGCACTGTTCAGTTTTTATTGTAATCTTCTGTATGTTTTTAATAGATAGATAGATGATGGGTAGATATAGAAAGATAGTTTATCAATGTTTAATTGTTTTTTAATGATTTTTTTCCTTATTTTTTTAGCTGTTCTTATTTTTATCTGTAAGCTGCCTTGAGTCCCTGTAAGGGGAAAAGACAGGGCATTAATAATAACAACAAACAACAACAACAACCACCATACCAGCAGGAAACCTCCCATCTACCCTGTGTCCCACATTGCCAGAGCATATATTTCCATGCTACTTCGTCTTTTCCAAAAATCAAGGCACCAGAGAATAGAACCACAGAACTGTAGAGTTGGAAGTAACCCAAAGGATTGTCTAGTCAAACCCTCTGCAGTGCAAAAATCTCAACTAAAGCATCCATGAGAGATGGACATCCAACCTCTGCTTGGAAACCTCCTAGGAAGGAGAACCCACCACCTCCTGAGGGAGACCATTCCACTGTCAAACAGCTCTTACTGATGTTCAGTCAGAATCTCCTTTCTTGTAACTTGAAGCCATTGGTTCGAGTCCTTACCCCACGGAGGAGGAGAAAGCAAGCTTTCTCCACCTTCCCTGTGATAGCCCTTGAGATATTTGAAGAGGGCTGTGTATCTCCTCTCAGTCTCCTCAGTTCCACCACCTCCAAGTGACTTGGCCTGCTGCAAAGCCCTCACTCAGACACCACCACCATGGTTTGCTCTTCAAGAAAACAGTGATAATCTGCTTCCATCTGCCCCTTGTATTTGTCAGTGTATCCCATCTGTTCCTGGATGCTTCCATCCCAGATGGCTATCAGCACTGACTGGCTTGAGGCAATTCTTTGAATGCTGCCATGAATAACAGGAAGTTTGGAGCGTGTAATTTTTTATTTTAATATGGCCATTGAAGAGAATCATTATAAAATTCTTCCTTTTGATGATTTCTTTCTTTTAGCCATTTTTTTTAAAAAAAGAAAAAAAGACACAGTATAGGAAAGGGTATGTGTATGTTTAAGGAGATTGGTTGCTCCAAGGTTCCTTCATTTTCCTTTGATCTCTCACAAGTGTCTGGTGGCTGAAACCACACATTCCAACACTCCCAATCTATCAAGGATAGGTCCTGTTATTTTGTTACTTATCCCTAGTAAATCATTGCCAGCAAATTATTAAAGAAGATGCAAGAAACTGTAGCTGTGATGAAAAGGGTTATATTTATTCAAATATAAGAACAGAGAAGATATGCAAACAGTGAAACAATAAACCATAATTACTGAAATCAAACTATAGTCTGGCCACTGGAATTTCCCTGCTCCCTGAATGGGCATGCATGGCACAAGATGAAAGATCCTGGTATACTTACAATGACTTTATTGGGAATACACCATAGCTTGCAGGTAGGCCAGTCCTTTCTGCATCCTTCCCCCTGCCCCCCCCAAAAAAAAAGAGTTGCGAAAGAATACAAAAATGCCTAAAATTTGTCAGTCTCAATTCTTGTGTACAGATATGTTTTTAGAATAAAACAGCATCCATATTAAAATATGTCAGGGGTTCTTTAACTGCATTGCAGGAGGTTGGGTTAGATACTCCTTTGGGACCCTTCCAACTCTCCCATTCAATGTTTATATGAAAATAAATCAGTATTTAAAACACCTTTAAAATTTCAGTTGGAAAAGAAGGTTAAGGGATTATGTGGCTTGGCTAAGGCCATAAAGTCGTCATTGTCTTCTTCTCTGGCGATCACTCGTAGCTGAGTAAGACTGTCTTCCATAAACACGGTTTTAACAATGAGTCCGTAAGTGACTGTGGAGGCCAATTCTGGATCCACACGTCCTTCCACAGTGGGGACATTAGTTTCCAGGTGGTAGTTGATCATGGTGTGGATTTGCCAAGCATGCCTTCCTCTTAGCACATTTCTTCCTTGTGTCCTGAGTTTGAATGTCTTCAAAGTCCATGACACCTTTGGTAAAGGCTGTTCTCCAATTGGAGTGCTCGCAGGCCAGTGTTTCCCAGTTGTCTGCGTTTATACTACATTTTTTTTAGATTTGCCTTGAGACAGTCTTTAAACCTCTTTTGTTGACCACCAGCATTACGCTTTCCATTTTTAAGTTTGGAATAGAGTAGTTGCTTTGGAAGACAATCATCAGGCATCCACACAACATGACCAGTCCAACGAAGTTGATGTTGACGAATCATTGCTTCAACACTGGTGATCTTTGCTTCATCCAGTATACTATTAGTTCACCTGTCTTCCCAAGTTATTTTTTGGAGACACTGTTGATGGAATCTTTCAAGAAGTTGGAGATGGCGTTTGTAAGTGGTCCATGTTTCACATGCATACAGTAACGTTGGTATTACAATAGCTTTATAAACAAGCATTTTGGTTTCCCTGTGAATGTCCTGGTCCTTAAACACTCTGCACTTCAATCAATAATGGCAGGAGGACTTCTTGATTCATAGCTCAGTCACCTTCCAGCTCTGCCACACCAGCAGCTAATCCGCATTCCATCATTGCATTGTGTCACCTTCCAACTGTCAACAGCTTTTCCTGGAACCTTCTGATGCCCTTCCCTTGATTGTCTCCCAGAATTCTCTTAGAGGTTCTGAAATGCCTTATTTCTACAGAACAGTTGTGCTAGGTTCAGTTCCCCCCTACTTACAAGTTACAGAAAGCTATGGTAAGTCTGGGTGCTCTTGGCCTATTCGTCTTCCATCCTGTGGGATCTACCCTCTGCATGGTTGAAGGGATTTTTCCAGGCAGATCTCATTACTTCCCAGTTATCTGGCTGATCCTGTTGCCCAAATTAGGGCTGTGCACTGGATTCAGTCAAATCCCAAGATGAACTGGGTTGATTCAGGGGAGATGATTCAGGCTTCAGCCAGGTTGCATCAAGAGAGCCCCAGAATCACTCTGGGTCCATTATTTATAGCCCAGCATTCAGGATATAGGTTCTAGAAGGGCAGTTTAAAATTAATGTTTATTTGCATATTGTAAAGACACAGAAAAGGGTATCTATGTACTGAAAACACACCGGGATGCTTCACACAGTGCAGTTGATGGTAGATCACCCCAAAGGGGGAAATTCAGTTTGAGTAGGCCTTGCAGTGGTGGTCTTTGCCTGCCTTCCAATCTCCCCATTTGAATAGCTAACATGATGCCCTCATGCTTAGAAAATTTCATTCCACACTACTTTTAGGGAGACTCCAGGGAGATTTGGAAATTGGATGATAAGGGAGAGCCTCATGGCAATAATTAATCCCTGTATCATGGCAGCAGCTCTTTAAAGGGGGGGGGGTGAGTCAGCTGAGCAAAGGAGTGTATTCTGTCTTAGCTGGGAAGACCCTAGAGAGGCTGTAAGGTGGCAATCACAGAGACAAATAACTGCCTTGCCTCCATACCTTGTGTAATGGTTATATGGGGTTGCTCGTGCGTAAGTTGCCACCACTCCTGGCTAGGTTGCCTGGTTAAACCTTTTCCTGGCTGGACAGCCCTTCACTTTGTGGCTGTTTCAGTCGCTAGCAGAATCCGTCAGTGGGCGTTTCTTGAACTTCTTCCAGCAAAGAAGTTCTTTGACGGCAAGTCTACGCCTACTCTCCCTGCGCTGAAGTCTTCTGCCCAGGGTGGGTGTGGGTAGTGGAGGACCCGTGCTCTCCCCACTGGTCTCCGGCGAGAAGTCCTGGAGCCCCCTCGCAGATTCCCCCATCTGCCCCCCTTTATCCCTGGTGTTACGCTGATTTCCTTCCCCAGCCGATGAGCTCCCTCTCTCCCTGCTGGGCCCTTCTCCGGCATCACTTGGGAGCCTTGCCTCCACCTCTGGCTCCGATGTCAGTTCCCTGACACCTTGCTTAGGGACTTCCTGCATGCATCTGATCAGCCGCCTTCTACCAACAACACTATCTTATTTCCCCCCAGGTGAGCCTTTTTTATGACTTCTACTCAGGAAACCATGGACAAAAAGGAGGCGCCAACTAGTAAAAAACCCAAGAAACGAGTGAGGCTGGAGGCTGCATGCAAGGTACTGGGTTTATAACACATTGAAAATCAAAGTTTCTGTGTAATTGTTTCCCAGGTTTCAGATACAGCATTACTTATAAGCTAATAGTACAGTTTGGTTCATAATATATTGGGTGGGGTCCAGAAATAATCATGGTGAAAGTAGTCCCACTGGACTCATTTCAACGGGTCTTCTTTAAGCATGACTAAGTCTGAATCCGATCACTGCAGATGGTGACAGCAGTCACGAAATTAAAGGACGCCTGCTCCTTGGGAGAAAGGCGATGGCAAATCTAGACAACATCTTAAAAAGTAGAGACATCACCTTACCAACAAAGGTCCGTATAGTAAAAGCTATGGTTTTCCCAGTAGTGATGTATGGAAGTGAGAGCTGGACCATAAAGAAGGATGATCGCTGAAGAATTGATGCTTTTGAATTATGGTGCTGGAGAAGACTCTTGAGAGTCCCATGGACTGCAAGAAGATCAAACCTCTCCATTCTTAAGGAAATCAGCCCTGAGTGCTCACTGGAAGGACAGATCCTGAAGCTGAGGCTCCAATACTTTGGCCACCTCATGAGAAGAGAAGACTCCCTGGAAAAGACCCTGATGCTGGGAAAATGGAGGGCACAAGGAGAAGGGGACGACAGAGGACGAGATGGTTGGACAGTGTTCTCGAAGCTACAAACATGAGTCTGACCAAACTGCAGGAGGCAGTGGAAGACAGGAGTGCCTGGCGTGCACTGGTCCATGGGGTCACAAAGAGTCGGACACGACTAAATGACTAAACAAGAAGTCTGAATCGAACCCATTATACTACAGTATTATTTTTCAAGTTTTTAAAAAAGTTTTATTTACATTATTTAAGTGATTTTGCTAACATTTAATTTCCTTCACTAAATTGTTTTTCCAGGTCTGGTTTTAGGCAGATTTTAAATGGGTTTTCTGTTGTTGAGTTTGTTCTGGCTTTGATAGGGTTTTATATACTGATTGGCATTTGTGTTGCTTATAGTCAATATTTGTTTATTTATTTGTTTTTAATCTTGCATTTGGTGTTTTACTAATGTTGAAAACTGTTCAGGGAAATAAGTAAGCAATCATAATCAGATTTCTCCTACTTTAAATCCCTGGTATCGTCAGAACTCCAAGTGGCCTCTTAGTATCAAAGACCCCTTGGGATGATGATGATGATGATTTTGGATTGTTACATCTCCACAAAAGTTGTAATTGTCAAGGAATATCTGCATGTCCACCAAATGTACCTCCCTTGAGGACTGAATGCACCTCTGTCTTTATTCTATCTTTCTGCTTCTTGGTTGTAAATACACCTAATAAACAAGAAAGAAATGCAAGTATTTTGCCCTGTCTCATCACAGTATCTCCTACTTCTTCCTGTAGGACTTGTCAATAACACTTCTTTGGGTGTTGTTTGCTGCCTGCCTCCTGTCTGCAACCTATGGTTACAACATCTGGCTGATCTACTCCCCTTCTGTGGTACAAATGGCTTCTTTTATTTTGTGGGCTGTGTTCCCTAAGGGGTAATTTGTTGTGCCTCTGAAAGTGGAGGTAAGCCATAGCTATTGTGGCTAGCAGTCACTGACAGTCTAATTCTACATGAGTTTGTCCAAGTTAGTGACTGTCAGTGCCATCAACAGTGACTGTGCTGCTTGAAGGAGTGCTTTCTTTTGACTCTCCTGAATCTTCCAACATTTAGATCCATTGGATTTCCTCAATTTCTGGTGTTATAAGGGAGGGAGGGGGAGACAAAATAGCATAAACATTTGTAAATTTAGAGAAATCCACACTTAAAGGTGGTTGAATTTTCATGAGGACTTCAAAAACATCACAAACTGATATGGACCGGAAGAGGACTGAATTTAAGAAGGGACAAATGAGAAATTGAGAGAGATTGACAGACTCTCCTATCCCTGGTCACAACCGTTGAGATTCTGCTGTCATGTGATGTGTAGTGCTGTCCTAACATCAACTTTTCTGTGCTTCTCTCCTAGCTCATAAAAGACTTTTATAACGTAACCACTTTCCCCCCGAAGATGAACCCCAACATCAAGTTATTCTTGATGTCCTCCTCCATCGCTTTATATCCACTGGGAGGTACATTTGGGGCACTTCTGATTGGCGTCCTGGAGGATAGATGTGGCAGGTATAGACAGAATCATGACTGATGAACTGCATGCCCTAGGCTGGTGAGAAGTGAGGGGAAATGAGTTGCTTCTGACCTACATGCCGTGATCTGTCGCATTGCTCACCACCACAGATACCAAATGGCCCATGAAGGGGGAGAAGGTCACAAGAAGAGCATAAGACGGGCCCTGCTGGATCAGGCCAAAGGCCATCTAGTTCCAGCATCTTGTCCTCACGATAGCCTACAGGTGCCCATGGAATGTCTGCAGATGCCTATGGAAAGCCCACAAGACAGCTACTAATAACTTAAGAAAGCTTTCCCTGAAGTGTTACCCAATTCTATAATGGAATACTACCTGTAGAACTCCTGAAATGTTTCTTATTGTTCTTAGATTCTTGAGGCAGTATCTTTTGTATTTTGTTTTATCGTCTGCGGCTTTGATAGCTTTTGGCCGCAACGTGGTTATAAATCTGCAAGATGAATGGAAATAGAATCATAGAATTGTAGAGTTGGAAGGGATCACAAGGACCATCTAGACCAACCCCCTGCATTGCAGGAATCTTTGGCCCAATGTGGAATTCAATCCCACGACCCTGTGATTAAGAGTCTCATTCTCTACTCACTTTAAAAAGCATGCTCTGGGTGCCTCCCCACACTTGTAACCACCATCAACTGGTCTGCGATCCCCATAGTGACTCAGATAGTTGAGGATATAGCCACCAGGGCTAAGTAAAGTTTCAAAGTTCTAGGCAGACAAGAAAGGAAGATAAGACAGGATCAGCACCTTGGAGAGGGACCAAGCAGTAAGCTTCAGGGCAGGCATACACTAACTCAGCACTCCAGATGTTTTGGGACTACAACACCCATCATCCTTAGCTAACAGGACCAGTGGTCAGGGATGATGGGAGTTGTAGTCCCAAAACATCTGGAGGGCTGAGTTTGCCTATGCCTGCTTCAGGGGAAGTGAGGAAATACAGTTGCTGCAGACCTACATCTCTGCAGTAGCACCTAATAACTGGCCTTATGATATACCCTTTAGAAAGGTAGCTCAGAGGTAGAGCACAAGCTTCCATGTAAATGATCCCAAGCTCTGCACCCCTCGCGGGAACATAGCAGGGTTGCAAAAGCCAACTTACTAGACCTCATGGAAACATGTGAGCAATGTCTGCTGAAATCCTAGAAAGGGCTTGGATCATTTTAAAGTGCTTAAGAGTAGGGCAGTCAGTGCCTTGCAGGTCTCCACCCATAACTAGCAAAGCGCAGAACTAAGTATCCATAGAAAGCTGAAGGCCTTATTGCAATTCCATAGCTGCTTTCCTACTGCTGCTCTTTTGGTGGTATCATATCTTCACTAGCAACTCCCAACCCACACAAACTTTTCTGCTTTCCTTGTCTTTTCAGGAAAGGTACTTTGATTATTACTAATGTTTTGTCCATTCTCTCTGCTGTACTCATGGGTTGCACACACGAGGTAACTACATATGAATTCAAAATGGTTGCACGCTTGGTGACTGGAATATGCTCAGGTGAGTCAGGGTACTGGATTGAGTGATTATTATTATTATTATTATTATTATTATTATTATTATTATTATTAAACACATTGCGTGGCAAGTCTCCTCCCCCCATGAGAAATGAAGACACTGGACACATTGTTTAAGGTTAATGGGCATAAAAAGGCCACAACTTTATTGATTACAGAATTGAAAGGTATTGGCCTTAGGCATTGCCTCCTATCGTCTACCCGGCATGGAGACCGAGATGGGTTGTCCACCAGCCGTGGGAGTCCTGTTGAAGTATGCCAACTAGGATCCCACGGGTGTCACCGCTCGGGGGCGTGCCGGAGGCCCTTACCTCCCTAGGTTTCGGACAAGGCAACGCCCCCCCCGGAGTCCTCTACCGGACTACCCTTTCCATTGGGGAAGGTGATGGCGCTTCCTTCCCCCCGTTCATTTGCATAACAATTAACCCCTGCCAATGCCTAACCGCCAATACCGAGGAAGTTGTGACGTTTGCTACGAGGTAGGCGAAGAAACCAAAAGGCTTGAAGTGTGCCAACTTGGAAAAATTTCTACCAGGCCCCTTGCGGCGACCAACCGAAGTCCATAGCAAGGTCATAGATCCTGCCCCCGCGTGTGTGGGAGGAGGGTTTAGCCCGCAACCCCCTCTCCTCCTAGGAGGAAATGGCTTTCCCATAACATGCTGTTACCTGCTGTGTCTCTGCATTATTTAACACAGTGATGTCTCATGCAGATCAAAAAGAACTGGTTGCCATTTTGCATACCTTCATGGGGAACATTTTGTGGTGCTGAACAATTCCTGTTACTTCCCACTAGGGCCTCCTATTCAACGTGGAGATAATCAGATGTTTATATACATCATGTTACATGCAGATCATGAATTATCCCTTGATTTATCATCTAACCAGGAATAATCTACAGTGCTGTTCCCATATACATTGGCGAGATATCGCCTGTAGAGCTGCGAGGATGCATAACCATGACGGCCAACTTCTTTTTTTCCATTGGTGTCTTGTTGGCTCAGACCCTGGCTCTTCGGGAAGTCCTGGGGAATGAAAGAGGTAATTTAGAGAAGAGCACCCTCTGCTGTATAGCAGATCAGAAGCACAATCCCCATTGGTTTATTGTTCTCAATATCATCAGTTATACCCTTCTTGCACAGGTTGGCCGATTCTGATGTGCTTTGCTGGGGTCATGCCAGCGTGTCAGGTCTTCCTACTGCCCTTCATTCCTGAAAGTCCTAGGTACTTATACATTCAGAAGAAGGATGAAGATGGTGCAAGAGAAGGTACAATACTATCAATTGCAGTGGGACCTTTAGGAGTGGACACCGTGCAAAACTCCTGTGATCATTCCCAGGCAACTCATATTTAGGATCCCATTAGGAATGGTGGATAGCTTTACAATACTTTGAACTGTACTGGGACCACTGGGTGTGGGCAGTGTACACAGTGGGGGGTACTCCAAAAGCCTGAAGAAAATTTGCCTATCCCATCAGACAAGGGTAGGGAACTTTTTCAGCTCCAGGGGCCAGTGGGCCAATGTTGACATGTGGATGGGGCAAGCTACCTGTCAATCCCATAACATCCTGATGACATCACATGGTTGATGGGTGGGTTGCCCCCCCCCCACAGGTCAACATCTCCCATTTGAGCATGGGAAAGTGTTTCGCCTACCTTTTTAAAGATTGCTGGAGCCATCTTTTAAAGGTGGAGTAGCAGAAAGACCCAATCACTCTCCTGAGCACAGTGGTAAGTAAACCCACTTTCAACAGGGGAGAGGGAAACCCTGCTTACTGCTGAGTGCAGCTGCACCAGAGAGTTTGCTACTCAACAAGATTACTCCCCCTTTGCATCGGATGATACAAAGGAGGAGCAATCCTGCTTAGCGTTTGGTCTCTGCTTTGCCCAGTGTGGTGATCACACAGGGTCCCTGGACGTTTGACAGTCTATTGACCCTGTGCCACCACTGTAATTTCTTTCTTTGCTGCCACCAACCCGTTTCTCACAGGTACACACGGAGTCCAGACAGTTGTTAACATTAACAAATAATCAAGTTTATTTTATAGGCATGAACAAGCTTATGGTTTCAGTTAATTTGTCTTGGCAGTTTCTTAATTTTAGTTCCTTAACTGTCCTATTAGTTCCTAACAACTTCAAACTGATTATCCCATCTATCTATCTGACTCCACCTAACAGTCCTAACAGTTCCTCTCACCACACCACTCGACCAACCCACAGACTTATATCCTCCCTCTTCCTTCTCCAACTCCCAACCCTCAACTGACTTTCACACAACACCCACTCTAACTCCCCCTATCAGTTTCCACTGGCCAATCACATCACACTCATTTTAACCCTTTCCTTATGACCCACCTAGGAGGCAAACGCTACACCCAGCATATCAATGGCTCTCAACAACCAGCTGGCTGTTGGGCATTTCGTGAGCTGCACAAAGTAGTTTTGGTCAAGCCCTGCCCTTTTGGTCAGGCCCCTCCCTTGCCTGTTTGGCATTCGGTGTAGGTGTGGGTGGGCACAGCTTGCCCAAAATAACTTCGTTGGCTAAGCTGGGAACCTCAATGGGGCAAGAGTGACCCACAGGCTGGAGATTCCTTACTCCTGCCATGGGATCTCAGCACTCCGTCATTATTGTATCATTCCTTTTATCCTGATGTTGTGATTAACACAGGGGCTTTGCACTGCCTTTAGTTAGGTGTTTAAAAAACTTCATTTCCACTGACCCCTTTGCTTATTTTGGAAGTCACCTCCTTTCTGCCTCTACTCCCACCTAGCCTTGCAGATGTTGAGAGGACGGGAAGATGTGGAGGATGAGCTGGACGAGCTCCGCGAGGAGTTCTTTGCTGCGAAGGCAGAAAAGCCCTTGAACACGCCCAAATTGCTCTGGAAGAGAAGCCTGCGATGGCAAGTCATCACTGTAATTACCTTGATGGCTTCCCAGCATCTCACTGGAGTCATTGCGGTAAGAGAGATGCAGGCCAAGGTGTTCTGAGGTTGAGTCAGCTGAAACAAAGACTTGTTTTGAACACAAAGTTCACAGGCGATGACACCAGTCATTCATGCTGTATATCTAGGAAGATGGCCATATTCTCTGCACTCGGTTGATATTCTGTTCTCCAGGTCTGCAACTATCAAGCACCCCAGCACTTTTAATAATTAAATCATTACAGTTTTAATTGATTGTACTTCTTTTAGCATTTGATGTTCTCAGCCATGGACTCCATTGGGTGGGAGGGTGGGACAGAAATGTAATAAACAAATAAACAAATTACTTTGAGCTAAAACCTCTGAATGTTCTGGTCTAATTTCAGACTTACTATTATTCAGAGAGAACCTATACGTATACACATATGGGAAAAGACAATGTCCGCTTCATGAGTATAGCTACCACTGTGAGTTTCTGCCTGGCAAACATATTTTCGGTAAGCATCTCCCGACTCCTCTCTCTCTCATCTTAGCTCATTCGGTACAGCATGAGACTCTAAAATCTCCGGGTTGTGGTTTTAAGCCACACAAAGATTCTTGCATTGCAGAGGGTCGGACTAGATGATCCCTGTGGTCCCTCCCAACTGTACAATTATTGGATTCTAAGGTTTCATCACCATACATTTAACGCACATGGCTTCTCCCCAAGGAACCATTGGTGCTGTAGATTATCCTTCTTGGAGCTGCAGTTCCTGGTACCCATAGGCACCAACTCCTTAGGGCTGACTTGTCTTCAGCCCCCTCAATATTGTTGATCAGGGGGGCTCAGCACCCCCCAATACTGAGGGGGTGGAGGAGGCCAAGCGCTGAGTGGACTGTGGTGCAGCATCAGTGGCAGGCTCTTCTGGAGCGAAAGAGAGGAGCAGCCGTGGCCACTGAGGGGACAGTGAGCAAACATTGATTTATGAACCTTAGCCAGGCAAGTGTTTGAACTGCTTCTTTCCCTCTTTCTCTCTCTAGATGTCTTTAGTGGATTCTGTGGGGCGGAAGATTCTGCTTCTCTCTGGCTTTGGCATCTGTGGCATCCTCTGTGTTCTGTTAGCAATTACTGTGGAATTGCAGGTGGGTAATTCAAAAAGTTTGGGCATCTGTATAGCCATTTGAACCTGGGCACCCTACCCTTTAGTATGTACAGAGTAACTGGTAGCCATTGTTAGCCTTCTCCTCCACGAACTAGTCTAATCCCCTTTTAAAGCCATCCAAGCTTGTGGCCATCACTGTGGGGAGTGAGTACCATAGTTCAACTGTGTTCTGCAAGAAGGACTTCCTTTTTTTCCCATCCTGAATCTTCCAATATTCAGCTTCGTTGGAAGTCCAATGCATACTCTGAAATTTAAAATCCAGTAGGTTTGTGTGTGAAAGCTTCAAGACGTGGGTGATAAGGAATTGCAGATTTTTCCTGGAAAAGTAATAATAATAATAGTAATAATACCCCGGCCATGTGGATGAGTTTCCCCAGCCACTCTGGGCGGCTTCCAATCGAATGTTAAAAACAATACAGCATTAAATATTTAAAACTTCCCTAAACAGGGCTGCCTTCAGATGTCTTTTAAAGATAAGATAGCTACTTTTTCCCTTCACATCTGAAGGGAGGGCATTTCATAGGGCGGGTGCCACTACTGAGAAGGCCCTCTGTCTGGTTCCCTGTAACCTCACTTCTCACAATGAGGGAACCACCAGAAGGCCCTCGGCGCTGCATCTCAGCGTCCGGGCAGAATGTTGGGGGTGGAGATGCTCCTTCAGGTATACAGGACCAAGGCCGTTTAGGGCTTTAAAGGTCAACACCAGCACTTTGAATTGTGCTCGGAAACGTACTGGGAGCCAATGCAGATCTCTCAGGACCGGTGTTATGCCGTCGTGGCAACCACTCCCAGTCACCAGTCTAGCTGCCACATTCTGGATTAATTGCAGTTTCCAGGTCACCTTCAAAGGTAGCCCCATGCAGAGCGCATTGCAGTAGTCCAAGCGGGAGATAACTAGAGTATGCACCACTCTGGCAAGACAGCCCGCAGGCAGGTAGGGTCTCAGCCTGCATACCAGATGGAGCTGGTAGACAGCCAACCTGGACATAGAATTAACCTGCACCTCCATGGACAGCTGTGAGTCCAAAATAACTCCCAGGATCATGCATTTTGATTTTCCCCATTACAAGGGATCTCACAGGGGCTTCGCTCTTGATTTTCTGTGGCACCTGCTGCATTCCGTGGGCCAGCAGTGCTGTGGGAAAAGACATGGAAATTGTAAAGAAGGGACATCCTTGAAGATCAAGGGGGTAATCAGTGTGGTAGACCCCAAACTCCCATCATCCTCAATCAGCATGGTGAAATGGACAGGGATGACTGGAGTTGTGGCTTCGCAACTTGTGGAGGGCACCATGTTGGCTACCCCTACTCTATGTAAATGGTAGTTAGCAACTTTAGTAATACATAACTGACATATACCCAACTTTCCCTAACAGGACACCATAAGTGAGATGGCGTATTTCAGCACAGTTTTTATTCTCCTATTTCTCCTTGCACAGTGCATTGGCCCAAGTAAGTACCAAGCTCCATAGAGGATGTAAAGGATATGAATAGGAAAGATAAATTACTGAGTCAGTGAAAACATTGTATTCAATGTTCTGAATCCTTTCTCCCAAGATTCAACTCCGTGTCTAATTGTATTGGAGCTGTTCCTTCAGACATCGCGGGCCTCAGGCTTTGTGATTGCAGGCTTTGTGCACTGGTTCATGAACTTTATATCAGGAGTGCTTTTTTATCACACAGAGGTGAGTGATTTTGATGGTCAGTTTTGATGGGGAGTTTGTGGTTTGCTTTAGGGCTGTGCAGCAGATTTGGCTGAGGCCTGAAACAAATTGGGCCTATTTGGAGAGACTCAGTTTTTGGATGAGTCAGGTTCGGACAGCCACCGTTCACTGCAGGTCACGTTGCATGGCCCAGAACAATCCATGGCTGTTGGGGGTGGGGAATTAGGCAAGAAGGAGAGGCGGGCAGGGTGGGGGGAAACTGCATGACTGCTGGATGCTTCCTCCTCCCCACATGACCCCTTACGCTCAACAGCTGGGTGTGGGTGCTGGTGCTACTGTGCAAGCAGCTTTCCTTTAGGATCTGGGTGTCAGAAGTGAGCCAGCAATAAATCACACTGTGCATGTTGGAGTTAACTCATTATTACCAAGTACACTACAGACTTGGTTGAATGTCAGGCCTAATGAGCAGAAGAGTTCATTCCCTGTGGTCTTACTCCATGAAAAAAAGAAGAAGAAGAAGAAGAAAAAGAAGAAGAAGAAGAAGAAGAAGAAGAAGAAGAAGAAGAAGAAGAAGAAGAAGAAGAAGAAGAAGAAGAAGAACAACAACAACAACAACAACAACAACAACAACAACAAGAAGCCCTGGTCTCATGAGACAGAGCGTTCCACCAGGCCGGAGCCAGTGTTGAGAAGGCCCTAGCTCTGGTTGAGGCTAATCTAACTTCCTTAGGGCCCGGGACCTCTAGGGTGTTGCTATGTATGGACCTTAAGGTCCTCCGTGGGGCATACCAGGAGAGGCAGTCCCATAGGTACGAGGGTTCTAGGCCATGAAGGGCTTTAAAGGTCACAACCGGCACCTTAAATCTGACCCTGTACTCCACCGGGAGCCAGTGCAGCTGGAAAAGCACTGGGTGAATATGCTCCCATGGCAGAGACCCTGTGAGGAGCCTCACTGCAGCATTCTGCACCCACTGGAGTTTCTGGGACAGCTTCGAGGGCAGCCCTGTGTAGAGCGAATTACAGTAGTCAAGCCTGGAGGTGACCATCACATGGATCACTGTGGCCAGGTCGGGGTCGGAAAGGTAAGGGACCAACTGTTGTCAAAAACCAGTTGTCGAGGCTGAAAGTCCCCTCTTCCCCACAACAGTCTTAAGTCCCTTCCTCTCTAGGGCTTTTTCCAAGCAATCTGAGACTGTTCCTGTATGCAACCAATCTCTCCTCTGTCTTTTTCATGCCACTTCTGGTTCTGGGAGAAAAGGAAGGAGGGGAGCTTGTCCCAGCAGAAGGAGGAGACACTTGTGACTCCTCACCAGCCGAACTCATCTTGGCCTCTTGACCTTCCACCTCCTCTGCTTCAGCTTCTGCCTTTGATTCTGGATTTCACTCTGCCACAGACTCTCCCAGCTCACCAAGTCCTGCTACCCCTTCAGCTTCTGGCATCTCCTCTTCCCAGCCTTCTCCCTGTGACCACTCATTGTCATCCCACCACCACTCCCTGGGCTCTGAGCTTTCCTTGGTACTTCCTCAGCTTGTTCCTCCCACCATTCCTCTGTGCTCAACCAGTCCATGACACCGGGGATGGGGTGGCACCCTGGTCTTGGTAGGGAGAGGGGAAGGAGACACAAGGTTCCTTCCTGCACCCAACTCCTGACTTTGTGTTTAGAAATGCTTTTAAAACCCAAATTAAACATTAGCCCTGACCACAAATGTATTCAGGAACAGATTGGGGTGAGGAGTTGGTCCCCAGGTTGACCCTGGATTGGAAACATAAAACAGATGGCCAGTGGTTTGCACTGGTAAATTAATCCCAGCCACATGTAGCACCATTACCTCCCCCTCTAATCTAAATCCACCCAAATATAAAGTAATATGGTTGTCGTCCCTCCCATTTGCTTGCCCCTAGAAGCTTTAAGTTGTGAAGCAGTTTATAAATTTCTGGGTTGTTTTCTTTTGATGCCATATAAAGCACCAAAGCTAACAAGTCAGTGTGCAAACAGATTCCTTCATCTGCCCCAACTGCAACAAAACATGCCTCTCCCATATTGGTCTCTATAGCCACAGCAGGCACTGTAACTGTCCAGCAGTTTGGCTTCACTCACCTACCCACCCCAAGGCACATCTGAGACAAATGGATGCCAACTATTGCATTGTGGACTGGGGCTCAGAGCTACTGTGTAGGTGCCCATGTTTTGGTGCCTTCTGCAGTAGTGATGTATGGAAGTGAGAGCTGGACCATAAAGAAGGATGATCGCCAAAGAATTGATGCTTTTGAATTATGGTGCTGGAGGAGACTCTTGAGAGTCCCATGGACTGCAAGAAGATCAAACGTATCCATTCTGAAGGAAATCAGCCCTGAGTGCTCACTGGAAGGACAGATCCTGAAGCTGAGGCTCCAATACTTGGGCCACCTCTTGAGAAGAGAAGACTCCCTGGAAAAGACCCTGATGTTGGGAAAGATTGAGGGCACAAGGAGAAGGGGACAACAGAGGACGAGATGGTTGGACAGTGTTCTTGAAGCTACGAACATGAGTTTGGCCAAACTGTGGGAGGCCTGGCATGTTCTGGTCCATGGGGTGACGAAGAGTTGGACACTAAACAACAACACAGTCATGGAAGGGTATAGCAATATCTAAATTCAGGCTGTGTGATTGGTGGGCCATGTCTAACCTCTGGATTGCTTTTTTGACATGTCAGTACCAGCATATTGTACTTCTCCAGACTCCATATCAAAACGTGATGTCCATAAATTGCCTGGGTTGAAGAATTCACACTGATTCTGTAGCCTAACCTAAAGCTTCCCCAGACTGACCGTCATTCCCCTCTTTCAGAGTGTGAATGAGGATCTAAACACAGAAACACATACACCATGTGCATGATAGATAAGTAAATAAGCTTCTGCGATATGCTCATCTCTCTCTCTCTCTCTCTCTCTCTCTCTCTCTCTCTCTCTCCCTCTCCCTCTCCCTCTCCCCACCCAACCTCCCCCATTTCCTTCCCAACTCTAGAAGTCAATTGGATCCTACTGCTTTCTGCTTTACTTCCCTATCTGCCTAGCCACCTTTTTGTTCATCTTGAAGTTTCTCCCAGAAACCAAGAAGAGGACCTTTGTGGATATCAAGAGAATCATGTTGCTGCGGTCAGTCAAGAAGGTCTCAGCCACGGTGGTTGATTAGAAACTCAAGAATCACCCTATGCAGTTATTTAGTTGGGATTTTTTTGTTTTTGTTTTTGGATTTCCAAACAAACGATTCTAAGAAAGCTCTTATTGATATCCTCCAATTGCCTTAGTTCAGCTAATGTAGTAATAATATAAGATTCCCTGCTGATCTAAAAACCAGTCTTCTTCATTTTTACATTCAGTCTTACCTGTGAAAACAGGGACAAACTGAGAAAGCACTACATCTTATTAGCTGCCATCTTTTCAATGTTTTGGCTGAGTCAAAATATATGGAGATAGGGATGGGCAGTAGCTCAGGGAATGGGCAGTAGCTCAGTGGGTTTACAGGAAAGAGGTCCTAGGTTGAACCCTGAGAACTTCCAGGTGGAGCTGGGAAGGATTTTAACCAGAAGACCCAGAGAACTGCTGCGAGTCCTTGCAGGCAGTATTGGACATACCAGTTGCCCAGCTTCAGCATAATACAGCTTCCTCTGTTCATTGATTGTTATCTTAATGGCTTTGTTTGAGCTTCTTGTGTACAGAAATGGATACATTGGGGGGCAACTTGCTTGTAAAAATGTGCTCTCAGGCAAAACTGCATACACAATGTACATTTTAGGAGAAATTCATCATCCCTAGGGACACTTCTACATTTCATTTTCTGAGTTTCATATTTAAATATATAACAAATCAGTTTGTCAGAGAAGTGTTTACCCACCTCTGCTTTCTGTGACTGGTAAATGGCTCTGTTTTGTCCCCACTTTTTGTCTTTTCAGGATGCCTTTGTTTGTTTGTTTGTTTGTTTGTTTGTTTGTTTGTTTAATACCCTGCCTTTCTCCCGGTTCAGCACCCAAAGGGGCATATAGGATGAATGAAAACAGCTAAAAACACACACTATTAAAAAGAACACTGAAAACACTGAAAACCTTTTAAGCACACAAGTCAATGTACAACACTCATCCTCAGAAAACCCAGCCATAACAGTAACTGAGCACCCGAAGGCCTGTCTCAACAACAACAGCAACAAGTGTTTGTCTACCGGTGAAAGGAAAGCCATGGGTGGGGGGCAGGCCCTAGCTTCCCATGGAAGAGAGTCAGCTCCACAATCTGAGAGCAGCTACTGAGAAGGCCTTACTTGCTGTTAACATATCGCTAGCATGGTTTGCCTGTAATGTCTCTTTTAATGGTTCAGTTATATCCCTGGGATTTTTAGAAACTAAATTTCTAAGACACATCTTGTCTCTTAATGCATAATGTATGTAGAATGCACACACACAAATACTAAACTGCCATTTCACAGGCTTATGATATATGTTTTGGACAGATGATAATAGATCATTGGACAACAGTTGTTCCCACCCCAACTCCAAATCTTTTCAGCCTAAAGAGTAAATGCTACATTGGGCTTTAAAAGAGGATGCCATACAGAATACAACAGTCTTCAGCAATATGTAATGAGAATGTTGCCCCACATTGATCCTTGGAATGAGAAAAAAATGGTTGTCACAGTATTTCCCGGTGCAAACCTTTGAGCGGTGTTGAACATGAATGAACCCTGTAGATCCATCCAATGAGAAAATGAGCAACACAGTCTATTGACAAATCTAGAAACCAATCGCACACATATGGCAACTTACACACTTTGTGCCAATCCTGGGAAACTTCATGGGAAAGAAAAGGTTTTAGTTGCAATGCGCAACACGGATGTGAGGCTGTTTTGAAAACTACTCAGAAACTCATGGGTGGTGGGGAGGTGTTGGAGAACAGGCCTGTGTGTGCCATGTTGAGTACCTTGGGACCACCTAAGCTAGCCTGCTGCCCTTGGGTACAGTGGAAGATTCTGACCCATGGCTAGGGTTGAAGTAAAATTCCACTGCCAGTCTATTTATACATGGACCCAAGGTACATCTTGTCCTTCATCTACCCCAGTATTTATTGGGGATCTATGTTCCATCCCTCTTTGATACATATGTAATCACCCCCAAACAGGTAGCATCCGCCATTGCAGTAAAACCACCACCATTCCAAAGTTTGGCAGGCTTCGTCCCTTCATCGGGGTGACCATTCTGGCATCTTTCATCCAATTATGGGCAAAAATATGTACAGACATTTCCTTTGTTTTTGTGTTTTTAATCACCAGACTCTAAAGTTCCCTACATGAAAACCCCTGGATGTATCTGTCTACGATTTGGTGGAGCAACTTTGCCTGCAAATTTAATCCACTTCTGTGAAAGAAAGAATAGCTATGTATATAGGGAATGGGGGCAACAGAGTTTTGTTTTTAACAGATTTAATTTGGTCCCAAGTAACAAGTTGAACTGGAAAGAGACTCCCAAGCTGTTTGGTGCTTCCCAGAGCTACAGATACAAGTCATATCTGGTCAATGATATCTGAAGGGCACCATCTCACCTACTACTCCTTTACATCCATTTCTTTGGGCACTGAAATGCCATCTGTCCACCACCCCGTCTCCCAGCTATTCTCCTGTGTATGTAACGTAACCTTTTCTACCCATACCTCTCATAGTATTTTTTTTTCTTCCTATGAAAACGACTAGAGAAATGGATGCAGTGTTCAGAATTCTACATTCAGGTTCAGGTACCATAAGTGTGTGCTCTCTCTGTGTCTCTCTCTCATATCTAATGGCACAAAAGTCAAAATTTCCTTTTTTTAAAAACCAACCCTAATTTTATCTAGCAAAGGAACTAGAAAATTAATTACATAGAAGATTAGTGTGACTACATTATAATAAATGGACACCATGGAAGACATGAATGATTGAAAACTTAATATGAACCAGATCTGTAAGAAAGTGGAACTCTTAATATTTATATGATCCATTTAATAGATTTCCAATTTATTTTGGGGCACATCCATTTAATAAGTAACTGATTACCCTGATCTGGAGCAAATTGACCATAGTCCGTGGAGCTCCATTAGGTACATCATTAAGTATGAGCTCATGCACTGGATTGTGGTGTGTTTGTATGTTTGTGTGTATGTGTTTTGGTTTATACCTGTACCCTAACCACCACCTCTGCAGCCCATCGTGAGAGCTTAAAAATACAAATGAGAGCTTTAAAAAAAGAAAGAAGCAGAGTTGGGCAATTATGTTTAGGCTTTACATAGCTAATTTGCCCTACCCTCTCAATACTGGAAGAACTTGTGATTTTGTCAGTCTGAGACAATGGCAAATGGCCATTCCCTCTCTGTGTCCCTGCTAGCTCTTTCCATTCTCAGAAGCTATCACTGATAGCCTCTTATCTCCAAAACACCTTTCTCTGCAAGTGTCAACTGTGTGTACATCCACATATATTACAGGAGAAAGTGCATGCAAAATGTATACAATTTAAATGCAATGTTTACCCTGCATTTCTTTTTTAAGTCCAGAGAAATGAGATGGATTGAGCTTATGGTTGAGCATATATGCACAACTCTGGGAATGCCTTTCAGTTCCAAATCAGTATGTAGAGTGGTATTCTTTATTTATAAGTTACAGTGGTACCTCGGGTTAAGAACTTAAATCATTCTGGAGGTCCGTTCTTAACCTGAAACTGTTCTTAAACTGAAGCACCACTTTAGCTAACGGGGCCTCCCATTGCCGCCGCACAATTTCTGTTCTCATCCTGAAGCAAAGTTCTTAACCCGAGGTACTATTTCTGGGTTAGTGGAGTCTGTAACCTGAAGTGTCTGTAACCCAAAGTACCACTGTATTGAACTGGAAAAATAAACTCTTGGTAATGTAAGACACATATTTTTAGTTTGTACAGGCACCAATCATTTTAGGCACATCCAATTGATGCATGATCATCAACGCATGGTTTCTTTTGGACCTGGAAGAAGGCAGAATAGGGGTGGAATGGGGTGGGGCATAACATTTCCAGAAATCAGAAAGAGACTTTTGTCTGTGTTTGGATACAACTGGGCACCTTTTTGAATAAAAATGACAGACTGAACATTTCAAAACTGCACTGATTTTAACCACTGATATTGAAACTACACTGACCCTTTTATTTATTTTTTTGCTGAGCAATACTGAGTTTGAGACTGCTGGTATAACATAAAATATAAAAGAAGGAAAGGTGTGTTTCTCCCTTTTAGTTGGTAAAGCAAATATCTGGATTCTTCACAGTCCATTTGAGGTGAAATCTCTGAGAAAGTGGGGTTGTGGGAGGAGAAAAGGAAGAGAGCAGCTGACAAAATATTTCTGTTAATAAGATGATTGCATAGATAGCCAGTGGGAGAATGACCTAATGTAAAAGGGATGCGTTAGGATTTGCAATAACATCAACATAAGCAGCTATTCCATATTGAGGAGACAACCTTACAGGTCAGTTCTGAATTTCTAAGACACAATAATAATTTTAGTGAGGAAAGGAAGCAGACATAATTAGGACTAAATAACAGGTTTTTTTTCCAACTGCATTGAAGAATCTTAGGCTTCTTATTTTTCTCCATGATTATTTCTGCCGCATGACATCATGGGATACAATCATAATGCAGTATCAGTCAATCAACAATTGCAATATATTCTGCTGCAGTTTCTTTGTTTTTGTTTTTTTTTAATATTTATTAGGTTTTATTTAACAATAAAGAGCACATAATAACATAACATTTTCCAATATCCACATTTCATACACTTCCTTGGACTTCCTCGCACCTCTTGTTCCTGCTTTCTAAACTCATGAATTATTAACTTAATTTAGTTTATATAATAAAATTTCCCAGTGTTAAAACCTCAAATTTTAAAATTTAACAACTCTTTTGTTAAAACTTAATTGTAAAATATTGTCTATCCGAGATTTGTCTTTCCTTTCAATTACATTCAAATTTGTATTTCTTATTACTAATTTATTGGGGCCATGTTATTACCAATCTTACATCTTTCTTAGCATTCATACAATTTACAATGTTTTTGTAAATAATCCTTAAATTTCTTCCAGTCCTCCTCCACCAGTTCTTCTCCCAGGTCTCGGATTCTGCCAGTCATCTCAGCCAGTTCCATATAGTCCATCAGTTGCATCTGCCACTATTCCAGTGTGGGCAAATCTTGAGTTTTCCAGCATTTGGCAATGAGTATCCTTGCTGCTGTTGTAGCATACATAAAAAAGGTTCGATCCTTCTTTTGCACACTCTGGCCGACAATGCCTAAAAGAAAGGCCTCTGGTTTCTTAGGGAAGGTATACTTAAATACCTATTCCAGCTCATTATATATCATTTCCCAGAAAGCCTTCACTCTAGGGCAAGTCCACCAGAGGTGAAAGAATGTTCCTTCAGCTTCTTTACACTTCCAACATTTATTATCAGACAAATGGTATATCTTTGCAAGCTTGACTGGAGTCATGTACCACCTATATATCATTTTCATAATATTTTCTTTCAAGGCATTACATGCCGTAAATCTCAAACCTGTGGTCCATAACTTTTCCCAGTCAGCAAACATGATGTTGTACCCAATGTCCTGTGCCCATTTTATCATAGCTGATTTGACCGTTTCATCCTGTGTATTCCACTTTAGCAGCAAGTTATAGATTCTTGACAGTATCTTAGAGCTGGGTTCTAACAGTTCTGTTTCTAATTTTGATTTTTCCACCTGGAATCCTAATTTTTTATCTGACTTAAAAACTTCTTTGATCTGAGCATAATGTAACCAATCTCGCACTTTCCCCTTTAGTTTCTCCATACTCTGCAACCTCCAGTTGTCTCCATCTTTTTCTATTATTTCCCAATATTTTGGCCATTTGGCCTCCATATTGAGTCTTTTCGGGGCCTTAGCCTCCATTGGTGATAACCACCTTGGGGTCTTATTTTCCAATAAGTCCTTATATCTTAACCAGACATTGAACACTGCTTTTCTGACAACATGATTCTTGAAAGCCTTGTGTATTTTAACCCTGTCATACCACAGATATGCATGCCAACCAAACGCATTATTGAATCCTTCCAAGTCTACAACATCAGTGTTTTCGAGAAGTAGCCAATCTTTCAACCAGCAGAAAGCTGCTGATTCATAGTACAACTTTAAGTCTGGCAGGGCAAAGCCCCCTCTTTCTTTAGCATCAGTTAATATCTTAAACTTGATTCTGGGCTTTTTGCCCTGCCAGACAAATTTAGAAATATCTCGCTGCCACCTCCCAAAACATAAAATGTCAAATTTTAGTGAGGAAAGGAAGCAGACATAATTAGGACTAAATAACAGGTTTTTTCCCCCAACTGCATTGAAGAATCTTAGGCTTCTTATTTTTCTCCATGATTATTTCTGCCGCATGACATCATGGGATACAATCATAATGCAGTATCAGTCAATCAACAATTGCAATATGTTCTGCTGCAGTTTCTTTGGAACCTTTTAAATTGTGCAAATTTTCCTAAAGTACAAATTTTTGATGCATACTTCACCGTAAAGTATGTTTCCACTAGTGCTGTCCGTGGTCTAGAACTGAAGACTTGGGCCCAGACTGAAAGCCTTCATGGAGTGGGCTCGTTGGTGGATTCAGCCTGGTTATGGCACATTAAAAGAGCCCTGATGCATCAAGGGCCCATCTAGTCCAGCACATTGATTTTGTAGTGGCCAACCTTTGAGAAGGCTGCAATCAGGACATGAGCTCAACAGCACTCTCAGAGCTGGGGAAAGCACTGAACAATCATTACTCCTTTACCTTTCTCCAACTCAGGCCTTATGCTTTTCCATCTTCAAACCGCAACTCCAAACTCCAAACTTTGGCTCCTCAAACAGAACTGCACTGGTTACACATGTTCCCTGCCCCCACAAAATCTGACATTCATGCAAAAGCATGCACAAGTCCATTACTTATGGGGCAGATTACCATATGTCTTGAATGGAGAGTTGTGGCTGTTGTTGGTGATGGTGATAGCAGTACGCTGCTGAATACCAGCTGCAGGAAATGCCAGGAAGGCAGAGTGCTCTTGCACTCAGGACCTGCTTGCCAGGTTTTCACAGTTTGCTTCTGTAAGAACATGTAGCTGGGCTAGATGGGCAAAGTGGGACATGTTGTTGTTTAGTCATTTAGTCGTTTCTGACTCTTCGTGACCCCATGGACCAGAGCACTCCTGTCTTCCACTGCTTCCCGCAGTTTGGTCAAACTCATGCTGGTAGCTTCAAGAACACTGTCCAACCATCTCATCCCCTATCGTCCCCTTCTCCTTGTGCCCTCAATCTTTCCCAACATAAGGGTCTTTTCCAGGGAGTCCTCTCTTCTCATGAGGTGGGCAAAGTATTGGAGCCTCAGCTTCAGGATCTGTCCTTCCAGTGAGCACTCACTGTTGATTTCCTTCAAAATGGATAGGTTTGATCTTCCTGCAGTCCACGGGACTCTCAAGAGTCTCCTCCAGCACCATAATTCAAAAAAATGGGACATACTAGACATATTAATACCACATAGGCTGAGCCTGGAGGATAGTAGCTTCTGAGTAGTCTATCCTCAAAGAGCTATAACAGTTGTTTTGGCAGCAGCATCTCAAAGGCAAAAGCCAAAATGTTTTGTGAATTTTTAATATATGAGAAGCATCACAAGCCTCCTACATAACTGCTGTGAATGGCATAAATAGGGTTGCCATATCTTGAAGAGCAAAAAAGAGGACAACCCAAGCTGCTGCCAGCCCGAATGAGGGAAGCCAAGGAGCCTCTTTCCCCAGCTGGGACTGGCAGCAGCAGCGGTGTGCATAGCAGCCCAAGTCTGAGCCCAAACCGTCTGAGCCCCCCAAAATCGCCCAAACCTGGACATTTCCTTGAAAATGTAAAAATCAGCCCAGTTGGGCATGCTGGCTGGGATCACATAGTGAAGGAGGAAAAAGCTGTAATAGATGGGGGAACAGCTACAGGCATGTGCTGCGAAAGAAACACATTCTCCATGCAATGGTTTTTTCACAAAGTAAGTTGGGCTCTAACATCACAATTTACTGAGAGCCAGTGTGGTGTAGTGGTTACGAGTGGTAGACTCGTAATCTGGTGAACCGGGTTCGCTTCCCCGCTCCTCCACATGCAGCTGCTGGGTGACCTTGGGCTAGTCACACTTCCTTGAAGTCTCTCAGCCCCACTCACCTCACAGAGTGTTTGTTGTGGGGGAGGAAGGGAAAGGAGAATGTTAACTGTTTTGAGACTCCTTAGGGTAGTGATAAAGCAGGATATCAAATCCAAACTCCTCCTCCTCCTCCTTCTCCTCCTCCTCTTCACTCCCCACCAGAACAAGTGAGTGTTCAGTCCAGTCCTGCAATTTAAACAAGATATTGCTGTGTTTGGGGGCCTCAAATTTCAACCATGGGACACCTCCCAGCTCTTCCTTGCATCCGAAGCAGAAAGAGTGGAGTGGAAGGAGAGGAGTACTAGAGGTAGGGCATGGCCCCTCTTAGCAACATGGAGAGCCCCACTGAAAAAGGTTCCAGGTGGGGTGATGGTGGAGGAAGCAACATGAGGAGGAGGAAGAAGGTGAGAAGAAGCCACTGAGGAGCAAGAGCAATGGCAAGAGCTTTCTTCCCCTTCCAAGGGAAGTGGGTCCAGTGGTCTGCCCTCTGTCAGCAAGGAGAACCAGGAGTGAGCTGCAGCCCTCACAAAGCCCCAGAGGATGAAGAGGAGAGCCCACATGTCTTAAGTCATCACTCTGGGATCCCACATAGCAGTTGCCTGGGTTGCCACTTAATTAGGTGAACAGAAGATCAGTAAAGTCCCTGGTTTAACATGCCAGAGACTTTGTTGTTGTTGTTGTTTAGTCATTTAGTCGTGTCCAACTCTTTGTGACCCCATGGACCAGAGCATGCCAGGCACTCCTGTCTTCCACTGCCTCCTGCAGTTTGGTCAAACTCATGCTGGTAGCTTCGAGAACACTGCCCAACCATCTTGTCCTCTGTCGTCCCCTTCTCCTTGTACTCTCAATCTTTCCCAACATCTTTTCCAGGGAGTCTTCTCTTCTCATGAGGTGGCCAAAGTGTTGGAGCCTCAGCTTCACGATCTGTCCTTCCAGGGAGCACTCAGGGCTGATTTCCTTCAGAATGGAGAGGTTGGATCTTCTTGAAGTCCATGGGACTCTCAAGAGTCTCCTCCAGCACCATAATTCAAAAGCACCAATTCTTCAGTGACCAGCCTTCTTTATGGTCCAGTGCCAGAGACTTACGTTTGGGGTTAAGGGGGCACAGAGGTAAGGGAGACCTGCCTGTACTTTCAAGGCAACCATCAAAGGGGAAAGAGACACCAGTATGGGGTTGCATTCAGTGCTACTCAGAGTAGAACTAGCATGAGCTACAATGCACGTGTCCCTAACCTACTCCCTTCCGAGGTCACAAAGGTATCAAAAAAGAAGCAATCTTATCTCATCCGGTCCCAGCCCTTAAATAGAAATAGTAAAAAAAAAAAATTTAAAATTGGATGGGATCATTAAGTGTGCAGTGCAAATATGTGTAGCTTCTTCTGTTCCTGGAGCACTGCCGCAATGAAGTCATTCAAATTCTCCCTGTTTGGCTGGCAGAGTGCTTGCTCGGGAGAAGGGGAGGGGGCGACAAAGAACAAACTGTCCCAAAGGAAACCGCCCACAAGGACAGCCGTTAGAAGAAACAACCCAGAGACATTTGCAAAGAAAACACACACACACACACATAAGGATTCATATCTGAAGGGTGTTAACAGTAACTGATTTCAACAGTTCCTTGAGGCCTGATCTTTCCTCTATTAGCTCGTCTGAAGTGGTGGTTTGTCTGGGAAATGGTTCCAAACACTCTGAGATATTCCATCGCCCACAAATCGGCCCTCTTTTTTTTGAACAGGGGAGTGACAGTCGTCTGGTGGAGGTTGCAGAATGGCAGTATCCCAAGGTTTTAGGGCTCTGAGGCAAACTTTTCATAACTTACAATGCCTGGGAATGAATCCAGGACCTTGTCCATGCAAATCTCATGTTCTTCCACTGAGCTAAAAACAACAACAACCAAAGACAAGTGTGGAGCCTCATCCATGGAATTAAGGATGCACCAGACTTATGTAAAAGTTCCAATTCAGATTCAGTTCAGATTTCACATGGACTCCTAGAGATAGCTTAAGAGTCCAGTCCAGAATGGATCTGCACCAATCAGAAGCTACGCCTTGGTTTTCAAACATTTCGGAAGTCAAACGGACTTCCGGAACGGAATAAGTTTGGTGCTTTTGTTTTTGCTATTTATTTAGTGTTTTTGTTTTTGAGTCTTTTTCGGTTCATTTGTTTTTGTGACTGTGCGGAACCCAGTTCAGCTACTGATTGATTGATTGATTGTGTGACTGCAGATATGGATAAAGTCCCCCCTCCCCGGGAACAATGACTATCATCAGTGCAGGTAAGAAAATAATAATAATTTTATTTTTTTTACCATCTACAATAGTGTCGTATTTATTTTATAGTACAGTACATTGATTATTGCTTTCATTTTATGGATCTGTGGTCTTGTTAGATTGTAAAAATCATCTTAAATTGCTGTTTTAGGGGTTATTTTTAAAAATCTGGAACAGATTAATCTATTCTGCATTATTTTCTATGGGAAAGTGTACCTGGGTTTTGGAATGCTTTGGTTTTGGAACGGACTTCCGGAACAGATTAAGTTTGAGAACCAAAGTACCACTGTATCTGAAAATAATAATTATTTGGGCAGTTCACAAGCAATTCTACCCACAATCACATTGGATCTGGGTACAGAGATGCATATTAGCCCATTCTGGTAAAGGTAAAGGGACCCCTGACCATTAGGTCCAGTCGTTACCGACTCTGAGGTTGCAGCACTCATCTCACTTTATTGGCCAAGGGAGCTGGTGTACAGCTTCCGGGTCATGTGACCAGCATGACTAAGCCGCTTCTGGCGAACCAGAGCAGCGCATGGAAATGCTGTTTACCTTCCCGCCGGAAGGTTTATCTACTTGCACTTTTACGTGTTTTTGAACTGCTAGGTTGGCAGAAGCAGAGACCAAGCAACAGGAACTCACCCTGTCACTGGGATTTGAACTGCTGACCTCCTGATCGGCAAGTCCTAGACTCTGTGGTTCAATCCACAGTGCCACCCGCGTCCCATAATGGATGCATATTTAGGCTTTAAAGCATATCCTCCAACATTTCTCCGATGAAAATAGGGACGCCCCATTCCATAATGATAATTTTACTATTTATATCCCACACATCTTACTGGGCTGCCCCAAGTACTTTGGGCAGCTTCCAACATATGTAAATACATAATAAAACATTAAACCTTTTTAAAAACAACTTCCCTATATAGGAGCAGTGGGAGCTCACCCCGTTGTGGGGATTCAAACCGCCGACCTTCTGATTGGCAAGTCCTAGGCTCTGTGGTTTAACCAATAGCGCCACCCATGTCCCAGATTGTCATCTACTGCTCTGCATTTACTTGGAGGAGGGCTTTAAGCATGAAAGCCCCACTTTGTGGAATAGCATCCCTATGTTGAGATACGACAGCACCTGCTCTCTGCATTTTCGGAAAACAACTGAAGGCAGTTTTGTTCCAGCAGGTTTACCCAGCTGTATAAATGGGCCTTTGCAGTGCTTTTTTTCCTCTCTAGAAAAAGATATTTGATAAGCAATAATGCTTCTCTGAGGGGGAAACTCAGTTTGTAGCACCTTGGGTGCTATGCTTTAACCTTTTTTTATTTTATGTGAACTGCCTTTTCTCTGTTCACAGCTGAATGTAATCATTTGGGGACAGGACTTGGCCAGATGACTCCATTCAGATTTTCACCAGATTTCCTGGGCCAGTGGCAGTGCTATTTCTACTTGGAAAAGTAGGAGGTGACATTTCCGTTTATATTTGAGATTAGCGGCATGGAACAAGCCAGGCATGATATTGACTGTCCTTGAACTCTGTCACCGACTGCAAGTGTTGCAGAAATAACAGCCTGCGTGAGACTGAAGTAATCTTGGACAATGGGAAGATGGTAAAAAGCTCCACAGCTGTGGTTCAAAGTCATAAAATGATGCATACCGAATATGAAAAAGCAGAGGAGATGAAGGAGCCGCCTGAAGACTAGATCCAGCTGCTGGGGAAGCTCTGTGCTGCCCCAGCAGACAAGCAGAAGTATAAACTGATGGTATGAAAACTTGATGGTATTGTACATTCAGTTGTACCAATATTATTTTGTGCCATGTTTTGCCAATGTGTAGAAGGAAACATGGGCATTGATAAAGTATCAGGATGAAATGATACATATATTAAATAATTAACTGATGAAGTATTTCCACCCGTTTATGTGCTCCTGAACACCATAGCGTCTAAGCCATGTGAAATAAAGTTGCAAAATGAATGGTAGGTAAAACCAGTTAATCATAAAAACCACCATGGGGTGGGGCACCATTCCTTAAATGCCCACTGAAATTTTAAAAAGTATTTGTTCAGTCTTTGCAAGAAGTTCAGTCTTAGACAGAAAGATTCCATCTAAGAATCCATGTCGAGGTTCCTGCTACTACTTTTTTTTTTGCAGTGTTTCATCTCTACATCTATGTCCACATGTGCAGATTGTTGATGTAGTTAGGAACAGAAAAAAGAGCAAAATAAAAAAAAGGTGTGGCAAACTGTGTGCATACTCAAATTCAACAGTGAACTTTTTTATTAAGGAATCCTAGATTCACAAGAAGTGGGGTTCTTAGATTGATCTAAGGGAATAGCAAAGGAATAAAATGGTTATGGGACATTCTCACATCCACACGATTTATAGACCAATCCTGCAATCCCCTGTGTGTTATATTCTTTTAAAACACCTTCCAGTCAGTAGCCAAACTTTGCAGTAAGAGAAATCCAAAAGTTAATTACATGCAGTATCTATGAAGAAGAGTGATCTTTTTGAGGAATGGCCCTACCATTAGACATCAACTTACAGAAATTTATTAAGAGAAGAGGGAGGAGAGTTTAAATTGAAAGAATTTGAGGACTTGAGAGGGCATAACATTGTTAGTTGTTTAATGTATGATTATTGTGTTTTTATTTCTGGAGAGTAGTAAACAGGGGGCTTTATGCCTCCAGGGACCGAACAACTTGGCAAGCTTTGAGTACTGTACCTCAAGGTACCTCAAGGTACTGTACTGTACCTTGATTTGGGAAGGAGTGGTGACAATTGTTGTTTTGCCATTTCAAAATATCTTGGGTCTGCAAGGATTTTTATCCATTCATGCTGCTCCAGCAGTAGCACTATGTTTTGTGTATATCATGTGAGTGTCTGAGAGAGCATGAGACAGGAAGTCTCAGAACTTCTGGAGTGCTATTGGAAGTTAGTTTCACTTCTGTTTGTGATGCTGTTCTGTGCTGGTGCTCAAAGTGCACAGATGTGATGAAGAAGAGAAGAGTTTGGATTTGATATCCCGCCTTTCACTCCCTTTAAGGAGTCTCAAAGCGGCTAACATTCTCCTTTCCCTTCCTCCCCCACAACAAACACTCTGTGAGGTGAGTGGGGCTGAGAGACTTCAAAGAGGTGTGACTGCCCCAAGGTCACCCAGCAGCTGCATGTGGAGGAGCAGAGACACGAACCCGGTTCCCCAGATTACGAGACTACCGCTCTTAACCACTACACCACACTGGCTCTCCATCTGGCTATACAGATGGACTATCTGTATATAGAATGTAAAATAAAGTAGTTTAGAGCTTTTGTTGTTGTTTAGTCGTTTAATTGTGTCTGACTCTTTGTGACCCCATGGACCAGAGCACGCCAGGCACTCCTGTCTTCCACTGCCTCCCACAGTTTGGTCAAACTCATGCTGGTAGCTTCGAGAACACTCTCCAACCATCTCGTCCTCTGTCGTCCCCTTCTCCTTATGCCCTTCATCTTTCCCAACATCAGGGTCTTTTCCAGGGAGTCTTCTCTTTTCATGAGGTGGCCAAAGTATTGGAACCTCAGCTTCAGGATCTGTCCTTCCAGTGAGCACTCAGGGCTGATTTCCTTAAGAATGGATAGGTTTGATCTTCTTGCAGTCCATGGGACTCTCAAGAGTCTCCTCCATCACCATAATTCAAAGGCATCAGTTCTTCGGTGTTTATGGTCCAGTTCTCACTTCCATACATCACTACTGGGAAAACTATAGCTTTAACTATACGGACCTTTGTTGGCAAGGTGATGTCTCTGGTTTTTAAGATGCTGTCTAGGTTTGTCATTGCTTTCCTTCCAAGAAGCAGGCGTCTCTTAATTTCGTGGCTGCTGTCACCATCTGCAGTGATCATGGAGCCCAAGAAAGTAAAACCTCTCACTGCTTCCATTTCTTCCCCTTCTATTTCCCAGGAGGTGATGGGCCCCGGTGGCTACTGATTGACTTTTTCTTCTGCTATGATATGCCAGAAGAAGAGCATGCTCCTCTCAGGAGGGAGGGGTCGCTTATTACCGGTCTCTCTGGACTGAAGTCAATTTATAGGCAGGGAGGACCACTGGGAAGATGCCCCAGAGTCTTGGGAAGTTGGTGGCTTTCCTGCATGTGTTTCCAACAGGGTCCACCCTACCTTCTCTCATTGTTGAATGACCTGCCCCTATCTCTTGCACTGAAAAATAAACTGCCCTTTCTTCCTCAGATACAGAGAGTACACCATTCCATCCCGTGGAAGCAATTAAGCACCAGCAAATGTAATGTTTCTGAAGAACCCTTGATCAGGCAGAAAATATATCTGCAAGACTTGCACCTCTTTCCAAGAATTTTTGCCAGGAGGAGCACACTGATGAGTGCCACGTGCTGCTCTGAATTCAGGGAAGGATCTGTTGGATCTGCAATGTTCTCATTCCAGTCCCAAGCAGATGGAGAGTTTGACACACACACAACTACAGCTTTCCGTTTACAGTTGCCTTGACATAGACACAGACACTTGTGGTCCAAGACATCTGCCCATATCTCCCTTTTAGTATAAGCATTAGATAGGAATCACAGCACTGTGATTGGAGAAAAAGGATAGCCCTGGTAAAATCAGTTCCTGATTGGAAGCTGTACTTCAAGGATAGGGAACTAGACCTGGGCCCAGAGTGACAGGTGTATGGGTGCCCTATCTGTTGCTCACCTGGCATCATTATGACAGTGGGGCTGCCAATACCAACCAGAAAATTGGCACCAACAGCTTGCTTTGAAAGGGGAGGGCTTCCTTCCTTCCTTCCTTCCTTCCTTCCTTCCTTCCTTCCTTCCTTCCTTCCTGGTATTCCTGGATGAATTGCTACTTTGAGCATTATATTTGTGTTTATTACATTTATATACAACCCTTTTCTTCCAAGGAGCTAAAGGTGGTGTGCATAGTTCTGTTCTTCACCATGTCATCCTTACAACAACCCTTTGAGGTTGGTTAGGTTGAGAGATGGCGTCTGAGTGGGGATTTGAACCCTGCAGTCTCCCAAGTCGTAGTCCAACACTCTAACCACTACACCACACTGGCTCTCAGGAGATGGCTTCTGGTCCCATCAGCCGATTGATGGAGAGAACAATCCTTTCAGAAGTCTCTGTGTAAGTGGATTGAATGCAAACCACTTGAGGACAGAAGTCAAAGGGCTGGTTCTCCACACTCATGAGACGATTGATAGTCCTTGTAAGTGGTTTACATTCAGACTGTGAATTTACTTCAGACTACTTAGGACATGAGCAGCAATCCAATTAGGTCAAAAGGCAGGCAGTGTCAGCTTAGTACTGAGGTTTCATAAATAGGGAGTTAAGCCTGAGTTAAGCCTGACATGAGGGAACTGGTCCTTCAGATACTGTTGGACCCCCAACTCCCATCTCCCATGAATTTTGACTATGCTGAGTTCAGCAGATATGTATTAGTCCAATAATTTCAGGAGGGTCATTCCTGAGAAGTTATCCCCAGCATGAGTTACACACTTCTCCATCTCTCCTTACAGGAATCGACTCAGACTTAACAGGCCTCTGTTTCCTAAGCTGCCACTGCTGCATATCAGTAACAAATAAATAAAACTGAGCTGCAGCCAATTCCAGGGGTGCATCTAGTTCAGCCCAGCCCAAATATCAGCCACGCAATATTCACAAACAACTGCAGAGGTCTAGAAGGGTAGCAACCGATGAGGCGTATGTCTGTTGCTTTCTTGAAATATTCCCGCTTTCACAGAAAAGCCAGGAAACTGGGGTGGAGTGGGATGAGAAAAGAAGGTCTTGTCTTCAGCCCAGGAAGGAAGTTGCTACTATTGAAATTTAGCCAACTGGGCATAAAGAGTTGAAGGATAACAGTAACTACTCTTTTGGAATCCTTCCATTAGTCTTAAAAATCTATTTAATAGACAAACAATCTGCCGAAAGGGGTGCTTCCTGAGTTTCTACTTTCCTTCCTGCTTCTGGATGTGAATCTTCACGGCCTTTTTCAATGCCGTGCGTCTCCTGATACCCACAAAGGTCCTGTTTTTCGTTTCTGGGACATACCGGAAGATATAAAACATTGTGGCTACAGAGATAGGCCAGAAAAGAAGGAAAATGAAGGCTCCAATATATGCCTAGAGATGAAAGAAAAGGAGAGGGGAGGAAAAGAATCAGAATATTTTTATTTGCCTGTTGTACAAATATTCTCCTTGACTTTTCCCCACAAGGAGATCAAGACCAGTCATCCTCTTACCCTTGCTGCCATATTTGTGCCAGATGGCAGTTCAGGATGAGGGGTAGATTGTGAACCAGCTCCCGGCATTTCTGCCCCATATTGGCCCGCCTCAGTTTTGCTTCATGTTGTCTTGCACATTGAGTGTTGGGACCTTCCTGCTGCTACCACTTGTCCCAGAACCTTGCCAGTCCACTCAAAAACCTAGCTAAGTCTTTCTTTCCTTGGACGGAACTATTGGTCTTGGAGGTAGGGGATGAGGCTATGCAGAGTCTTCCCTACTGTTGTGCTGCTTGCTAATTATTGAGTGACCGCTACCCTTATTACCAGGGCTGGCCCATGACATTTCAGCACCTGAGGCGAACCACAGAACTGCATGCACATCCCACTGGGGAAGAAGGGGTGAGATCTGTATCAGGAACAGGGTGGTGGTGAAATAAAGATCTACATCAGGAAACCAGCAGCACCTCCTTTTCACCAAAAGGTCATTGTAGAGGTGGAATGGTGTGCAGGGTGTGTGTGTGCAGATCTGGTCTCCAGGATGTGCATGTTACAGCTGTTGCTGCCACCATTCCTCTGTTGTAAGGAATAATGACTGGTGTCTCTCTTCCTTGTGGCGAGACAAAACCAATCACAGTTATGAACACATAACACTGCCTTCTACAGAGACAGACTACTTGTCCATCTAACTTGCTGTTGTCTATGCTGCCCAGCAGGTCTTTCAAGGTCTTTTGAGGGCTTACATGGAGGTGTCAGGCGTTCATTCTGGGACCTTCTGCATGCAAACCATGTGTTCTGTCAGTGAGATGTGAGTTATCACCTGAGAGCACGAGTGATTTGCCCAAAGACATGGGTTGTTCATGGGCTTCATGACCAATTGGGCATTTGAACCCCAAGCCTACCTACTAAATGTAGAAGCCGTGGCCACCTAGAAGCCAGAGGGTTCCAACTCCTATAAGCCCTAGCAAGGATGTCCATTATGGAGAGATGTTAGAATTTACAACCCAGCAACATCTGGAACGGCAAAGTTTTCCCATCACTACACTGAACCCAGGTGACAAACGTATGCTGTATATTTCTGAAACAATCTAACATTCAGCTTTACAAAACACACTGACGGTTGGGGAAGGGGAAGGAATAATGGCGGATAAATCAAAATCACTCTAAGGACATGGCTTCACTTGTGGGTTTGGAGGGGGACAATAATGGTGTGGGAAGGGGTTGAGCTTAGTTTCGTGACTGAAACGATGCGCTCTTTATCAAACTGACATTCAAAATCACTCACCTCCACATAAATGGTTGTCATGTCTGCAAGATAGCTCGTTAACCAATGCACTATTCCTGCAATCACAAGGGCTGATGACCGAGATGACTGAAGAAACAACTCCATCACAATTACAGTTGGAATAGGACCTAAGTAGAGAGAAATGATTCAGAGAAATGAACACCATCTTTTCACCTTTTGGGGGGAATATCTATTGTATTCATATCTTTTGCATCATCTAAAGAGCACAGCACATCATCTGAGCACTTACCTGTTCCTAAGCCTTCTCCAAAGATGAACAAGTGGTCAACAACTGAGCTGAAATACACCATTTCTGGGAAGGTGGCCTGTTGAAGAAAGTAGGGTAGTATTTCCATTACATACCAGGGGTCATTTACACCTGGATTTCATGTGTCCATATTTAGGCAGCATTTTCCACATGTAAAAGGTAAAGGACCCCTGACAGTTAAGTCCAGCTGCGAAGGACTCTGGGGTTGCGGCGCTCATCTCGCTTTACTGGCTGAGGGAGCTGATGTTTGTCCACAGACAGTTTTTCTGGTTCATGTGGCCATATACTTTCCCATATATTCTGTAAATAGTATCCGGTCTTCTTTACATCTTTCATCATTTTGGTTTTATTCCAGTGCTCATCCCTGCTAACTCCACATATTCTAACAGTTTAATATGCCAGACTTCTTTCATTGGCACTTTATCATTTTTCCATTTTTGTGCTAATAATATGTGGGCAGCCATTGTGGCATACAAAAACAACTTTCTTTCTTTATTGGAAACTTCTGTTGTTATTAACCCTAGCAGTAGTGCTTCTGGGTTTTTAACAAAAGGTTTTTTTAAATCATTTCCCAATAATTTTAAATTATGCTGCATGACCACCACATGTGGTAGAAGGTTCCTTCTGTTGTTTTACACTTCCAACAGTTACCTTTTATTGATTTTGACATTTTTGCTAATCTGTTGCTTGTCAGATACAACTATATCTTCATAATTTTTTCTCTTAAGCAATTATCATCTCTTATTCCATAGAACTGCTGGCCCACAGAGTGAAGATCTCTTTGAGATCACTTGCCTTGGAGTGGAACGCCCATCTGACTTTCACAGGGAAGATCAGAAAATGGAAAATATTTCAAGAAAATAAATGTTCTGTCACATCTACTGCCTACTTGCACAGTCCTTTGTAGCTGTTACAGAGGAAGGAACAGAGGCAAAGAGCAGAACCCTTAGTCATTCTCAGCTCCAAATGTCACCAATCACAAACCTGTAGTTCTAGGCTCAGGGTTAACAGAACACAGGAAATGATACACATTCCAAAGCCAATGAGAAGCATCAACCTGTGCCCCTTAGAATCAGTGAGATAGACCTAAAGAGTATAAAGAGAAAGAAAAAGATCCTCTTAGCTACAAGCTAGTTAGCTTATGCCTTTACCTGTACAGCTGGCAGAAAGCACTATTAAAGATAAAATTAAAAGCATATATATGAACAAGTCATGCTGAAGAAATCCTAGCTTGGTTTCTCTCCCTGCTAATGACACTTTTGGATTTCTTTGAGTGTGTCAATATAAGAAAGCATAAACGATGCATATTGGGGCAATTCTCCCCACTAAAATCTCCCCACTACACGGTGGGCAGCTCATGGAAAATATTGTCCCCAGCACATGGCAACTGTGGGAAAAACTGAATTCTCTGTAAGGGATCAACAGGGAGGAGACTGAAGATAAAACTCCTGAAGTAATAATGCCATTAGACAAAATTTTCACAACAACAATATCACAGCATTGGAAAAAGTGCAGAAGAGTCCAGCCATGATTATAAGGTCAAATAGTTCAGTTGCTTAAAGTATGGTGCTGATAACAGCAAGGTTGCAGGTTTGATCCCCATATGGGACAACTGCATATTTCTGCATTGCAGGAGGTTGGATTAGACTCAGGATCCCTTCCAATGCTATGATTCTATGAAGTAACTCCCTGGTTTGGAAAGAGCTGAACATTGGGGCAGGAGATTTGTTTAGGGAAGAAAACAAAGCAAAGCAAGGGGTCACACGGTAGAGGTGTACAGAGATATTTTAGCTAGCAGTCTTTAGGTAACAACTGCATCCCAGACTCATGAGGTATGCCAGGATGAGCAGCTTAGGATGCAATGGATGACCTGGCCTCAATTACCCAACCCCAGCTCAGCCAAAGATACAGGTTGGTGGAACTGGGAGCAGCATAAGTTCCAAAAAAGGGGATATTCTGGGTGTGTGGAAAGGATGGGACCAGAGAGTGGTAACTTAAGCACATTCAACCCAGTCACGTGACCTGGCAATGTGGCATAGAGTGCTATTTTAAAGGCTTGTACAACAACAACATTTTATTATTTATACCCCACCCATCTGGCTGAGTTTCCCCAGCCACTCTGGGCGGCTCACAGGACATATCAGAACATATTAAAACATCAAACACTGAAAACTTCCCAATGCAGGCTGCCTTCAGATGTCTTCTAAAAGTCAGATAGTTGTTTATTTCCTTGACATCTGAAGGGTGGGTGTTCCACAGGGAGAGTGACTCTACCGAGAAGGCCCTCTGCCTGGTTCCCTGTAACCCCACTTCTCACAGTGAGGGAAGACCCTTGGAAGAGAATCTCAATGTACGGACTGAATGATGGGGGAGGAGATGCTCCTTCAGGTATACAGTGGTACCTCGGGCTACCAACACTTCAGGTTACATACGCTTCAGGTTACAGACTCTGCTAACCCAGAAATAGTACCTCGGATTAAAAACTTTGCTTCAGGATGAGAACAGAAATCGTGCTCTGGCGGCATGGCAGCAGCAGGAGACCCCATTAGCTAAAGTGGTGCTTCAGGTTAAGAACAGTTTCAGGTTAAGAACGGACCTCCGGACCGAATTAAGTACTTAACCCGAGGTACCACTGTACTGGGCTGAGGCCATTTAGGGCTTTAAAGGTCAGCGCCAACACTTTGAATAGTGCTCAGAAATTGTGCTCCGGTGACCACTCTCAGTAACCAGTCTAGCTGCTGCATTCTGGATTAGTTGTAGTTTTTGAGTCACCTTCAAAGGTAGCCCCACGTAGAGTGTGTTGCAGTTTCCCCTCTGCCATGATTAAGCAGAGCAGCAGCAATCCTATAACTGGATGCCATGTACCTTGACACCATGTAAATGTACACTGACTTTCTCTATGCGAGCTTCTGTATAGGATTGCTCCCTTCTGCTTTCTCAAAGGATCCTGGGAACTGCAGTTCTATGATAGACGGATGTGAGTTTTCTTTTCTATCTCAAGTGAAGAAAAAATAATAACATCAAACATATTAAAACAAATTTGAAAAGGGATTTCTTTTTAAAAAATAACCTGCTTCAGTCAATTTGCAGTTTCCATGAACCGCATTTAAATCTATGGAGTTCTCTTACAAAGAAGAATGTGGAAACCTTCATAGACCTACAATTCCCATGATTTATTGAGAGTGGAGGGAGCTGTTGCACCATAAATAGCCATGGAAGGGATGTAAAAGGTCGCAGCAAAGACCGGTCCTTTTAAGAAGACTGATTTTCAAGAATTAGAAAGCAAGAGAATAAAAATCTGGGGAGGCTTACCGTAAATGCAGTTGCACAGCAATAAAAAGCAGCTCCGCCTATAACAGTAAGCTGGAGGTTATCTATTTCTACTCCCATAGCCAGGTAGATTCTTTCTGAGTAATAGTATGCCTGAAATCAGACCAACACAATGGAAAGCCTTGAGTGACTGGAAGAAACAACTGGTGGTCACCTAAGGTTATTAGAAATTGAAGACTCCACTTTGGGCTAATGTGGGAAACAGGATGTTGAACTCAGTGTTCTGATTCTGCAATGTTCTTTCTCTCTCTCTTTTTGGACTGAACCTTGTATGTCAGCTGCTCTTAGTCTAGAAGATAAACTACTTCCAGGTTCCTTGTGACCCAGTGTGGTGTAGTGGTTAGAGTGGTTAGACTAGAACCTGGGAGACAAGGGTTCAAATCCCCACTTGCCCATGAAGCTCACTGGGTGATCTTGGGACAGTCAATGCCTTCACACAGATACAGGGAATTACTGAGCACAATTTATCATTTATATGGGGCAGGATTTACTTGCCCCCCTCCCAATTTTTTTTATTGACACCCATGTTTCCAGGAGAACATGACCATTCATGATGGAAGAGACACCCAGATGTTTTGGGACAAATCCACCCATTATTCCACACATTATTGTTGATGACTGCTTTGGTTATATTTGTTGTTATGTATTATTTTATAAGTTGTAAACTGCCTTGAGCATGGATGTAGTAAAGTTAGTGTTTGTTTAGAAGCTGTTCCTTGGTCAAGCAACAAGAGTGAGGCCTTGTGGGTAACCAACAAGCCACAAGGACCATGGGAAATAAGTTATGTCCCTTTAACCTCAGACTAACAGGCTTCCAGGGTGTGAGAGGTTTATTATGGGAAAGGAAACCCCTGATTTAATGAAAGCTTTGACACCTGGGTCCAAAGTTATGTGCATTCCCTCAGTCATGTTATCTGGCCTTGATTGCCTGGGAATGTGCATCTGCATAAGCTCCACGGAAAGGAAAGAACTCCTTTGATTTAGGCTCTGGGTTCTTAATGAGTCCAGCTGCCAGAAGTTAGATTGATTAGCCCGCAAGCCGGTCATTGGAGAATTTAAAAATAATCAGGAGTTATGATTGGTTTCGAGGGTTCCTACGCTACGTGCAAATTGGGGATAAAAGATCTTGGGAATGGCTGAAAAGGCATGCTCTGCAATCCGCAAATCGCCCGGCTGCTGATGTTCCAACTAAGTAGCCGTCCTTTCATCCTTTGTGATGGAGAATTGTGAAAGCCTCTGAATGCAGAACATTGAAAGGACTTTAACTATTCTATCTGTGACTTAGTCGGGAGTATGTAAGCCAGTTAGATTTCACAATGTTCTTATTTTCTTGCTTGTAACATACTAAATAAGTGCCTGCTATTTTAGCATGTTTTCTTATGTTATTTTAAAATAAATTTTAAAGAAGAAACTCTTTGGTTTGTGTGCCTTTCCGGGGGGAAAAGCTAATTCCTAGCCTTACGCTTGGTTACGCTCTACTGTAGAATTTCTGTCTGCAAGTCTGTGGATACAACTTGTGGAGTGGGGATAACCAGCAATAACGGGGCACAGCCTTCTCCCTAGGTTGTTGCTTTGGATCCCCTGGAACAGAGGGAGTGGTGGCAGCTTTACTGGTTCTAGTTTGTTCTGTTTCTGTAAAACGTAAACGTGCCTGCCAACCCTGCTCAAGAAACCTGGTCTGGCCGGAGAGCAAAGACAGGTGAGGGAGGGGCGAGCGGCTGGGAGCGAGTTTACCACAATGGATTTAACAAATAAAATGAGTGAGTGATTCCTAATCATTAGCCATGCTGACTGGAGGTGATGGGAACTGGGGTCCAACAACATTGGCTGGGCCACAGATTTCACAGTAGGGGGGTTAGATAGTCCCAGCCCCTGGAATAGAATCCGGAGAACAAAACAGCTCCCTTGGAGAAAAGATCTAGGGCATTCCTCGAGACAAAAAGTGATAACTGGTGCCTCTGAACATGGTTTGAAATGGACCCTCATTTTACCAGGCTCACCCTCCTAACATCTTAGGATCCTGCTTTCCTTACCGAATTGAGGGCATTGAGGTGTTCTCCACCAATCAAGGCAACTATGGGAAACACTTCTCGTCGTAGGCTTGGGGTCCTCAGCAGCTTTAGAGGATTCATATTCTTTTCTTCCTTCTCAGTGATGTCCTCCAGCTTCAGCTCTTGAATCTCATCCTCCACATCATCCCTTTCTCTTAGCTTCTTCAGTGCTGGATTGGAAAGGATTAGATGTCAAAGGAGGAAACTTCCCCAATAGCATACGAATCACTATGGCTAACCTGACCCAACAACCAACCCTCCTCCCTCAACAAACAAGCCACACTGCAGTCAACTGAATGCAGCCAACCAAGCTCGGGACCCCCTAATCTCTCACGTTAACAATAAAATGAAATACATAAACAAAGGACCTACCCACATGATGCTGACACAAACCTACTAAACTAATAATGAGCAATAGAACAAAAGAACAGTAACACATCTCTCCCCCCCTTGCTTTTTCCCAAATGCAAGATTTCTATGACAAAAGTGTCTCTCACTATATGTAAATGAACTGTGAAAAAGACTATGAATTGAAATTGGAGGCAGTAGATGTTCCTTTCCCTCTTTATCTGTTTTGTAATATAAAAAACTTGAATAAAAATTAATTAAAGTACATGGCTAGTCATAAGCTAAGACATTGTCTGAATGCCTGCCAGGGCCCCTTGGCTCTCATTTTGAAAAACTGGGTGGGCACAGTCATCTGAATAGTTCTTGTTCCAAGTGATGGGCAAACAAGAGGGCACTTCAACAAGTAGGCTGAGTCTGTTTGTTGCAGTGCATCTGACTGTGTGTCCTTGGACACTGGACCTGAATCTGTATGGCCAGCTCAGTGTCCAACTCAAGTTTTGTGTATCTCTGGTTGCTGGAGCAATCTGTCCCTCCTCTGCTAGGATGTCCAACACCAGTGGAGTACAAACGTCTCCAAGCAGACTGCTTCCCAGCAACAGACACAGAGAGCAGATCCCATTAATCATCTCCCTGTGAGCAGCCCTGCCACAACATCTCCATGTGGTTCATGGCAATGGGTTGTAGTTTAAATCCTATTCAGAGTAAACCTATTGAAATCAATGTACCTAGGTTAGTCATGTTTATTTACTTCATTGGATCTGTTCTGAGCAGGACTAGTATTGGATTCCACCTCACGTGTATCTGCTTTGCTACAGAATGGATGTTGATAACTCTATATTAAGAAGATTAATAGAAACTGTACAATTCAGAATATTTTACCTTGTCTTGCACTCACTACATCCTTCCTCTGGATGAAAAGATACCTAGGACTTTCAGGAAGGTAGGGCAGCACGAAACTCTGAAGTACTGGCATGATTACAGGAAAGGTTGCCAGAATTGAGAGACCTAAGCAAGGAGATAGTGTGATGATAATGCGGGGAAAAACTATGCTGGAACATTTTATATGCTTTAAGCCGAAATATTAATTCTTTTGAATTACCTTGTGAGGCCCCAAGAAGTTGCTTAAGAGCAAGTATCTCAAACAACAGATAACCGAGAGAAGAAAACAGATGATGCATCATGGTTATGCCTCCCCTCAGGCTTTTAGGGGAAATCTCAAGAAGATACAGAGGGACAACACCGAAGATTATTCCTGGTTCGATGATAAATTAAAGCACAATTCACAATGAGTGTGTGGCATAATGTGCAGAAATGTATAAACAAGTGTATGATTTCAAGGGATAATTCACAATATACACATGATCTGATGTGCAGAAATGCATAGGCATGTTTGTATGGCACAGTGAGTCACATAGGTAGATTCCTATGATGTCATGATGTCTCCTGTTGGCTACTGCAAAATGCCATTCTGTCCTTCACAACTTGTATGTATGGCCAGTGAGTCAAACTGCAAGGTGAGATGGCATTTGACACCATAGATATGAAGATTTTGCCCACATGTAGCACTAAGCAAAATTGAGCCCCGCATGAACACAGAAAGGTGTTCTCAGCTGCTGCCTCTCAACTTTCAAAATTTCTTCCTCATGCTCCTTGCCAAAGCCAGAGCATTTGACACCATAAATGTGATGATGTAATCAAACAACACTGCTTTCCACAGTGTAGAATAATTTGCGCGCAAATTACCACATGGCAAATATTTTATGTTAAACAAAACAAAACATCAAACTCATTTCTGCACACAAAAGTTTCTTTGCAGGATATTCACTTCATTTCATTTATTCTTCTTTCTTGGTCTTCTGTGAATATCTTTTTCAACTCAAGGTTGAAAACCTAGACTGGGTGAAATTGCACTAACAGCTTGGGCCATGTCTGGATTCTGTTCCAGGTTAGCACACCAGTTGTACTGGGTTGTTAGAAACAGTCCAACTATCTGGGAATTCCCTTGGCTAGTTGATCTGGGCATGATTGCCGGCCAAAACCTTCTGTTCAAATGGACCAATCAGAGGCCCTTATTGCTGGTCAGTGCCTTGCTGGTTGGCCATGCATTGTCTGCTTTCATGCCCGGCTCACCGGTGATGCATTTAAGCCAGCTCCACTGAACACACTCAACACAGTTGGCAGAAGAGCCAAAGGAAGAAGTAGATCAAAGACAGAAGATTGTGGATATCAGATCGTGGATGGAGTCCTGTCTCATTGGACTGGTTGCCAAAACTCTGAAATGGTTTCAACCTTCCTGCAGGAGGCTGGAACGGATATACAGTACACCTAATGCCTTTGCCAAAGTTCCACCTACATCTGTAGCCAATAAAGTTGTGGCCATTTTTAAACCAGATTGTTGTCTGAGTTCTTCTTATCACCCCTTAATAAACAACTATATGACATTTAGAAGACATCTGAAGGCAGCCCTGTTTAGGGAAGTTTTTAATGACTGATGTTTTAATGTATTTTTAACCTTCTGTTGGAAGCCAACAGGTGTGTGGGGTAGAATTATTATTATTATTATTATTATTATTATTATTATTATTACCAGGGGATAGGTGGCAAGATGCTAAATCCAGGACCCTGACTCACCTGAACATATTCCACTATAGAAGAAGGTGAAGAGGATGCATCCATAGAATCTTATCTTACGCGAAAAAAGCAATATCACAGAAGAGGTAATGCATAAAATGTTAGTTATCACTAATGCACCTTTCCTGTAAAGACAGTAAAAGGGGGTTGGGGGAGGGGGTGCGATACCAAGGAATGTAAGGTACAATCGAAAGATCAGACAATTGAGAAAAACTATGGAATTGTAAGACAGTCAGTAATGTTTGGGGGATAATTTCTTTGGGTTTTGCTAGTTTTGAAAAGAGACAGAACGTACCCAAGGCACCGAAGTTCATACTCCCAAGCCTGGTAAAATCGCCCAGGAACCCTTTACCGCCCCCGCCCTCCACCTACAGATTTCAGGCGACAGTGCTCAAAGTCTTTTCTTTTTTTTTTAATATGGGCTAGAAACTTGATATTTGCTGCCATGCTAGGTAAATTCTCTTACTTGGAGGACAGTGATGAAATAGCATGAAATATTCTGCATAGACATATGTGCTCTACAACTGACATGGCCCTTCCCCCATTGGCATACTAGAAAGTCTGCACACTCATATTAGGTCTTACGCCAGATACTGTTGAATGGTCACTTTAAAATGTGAAGTTTCATTATTATTTCACAAGTTGTGTATGTCTTTAAGAGCCAGGGCCAAGGCAGATAATGAGACCCAGTCTTGCAGCTGTGAAACACAGCAGGTGCTGCTGAGTTGTGTTAATCAAGCTGTGTCAGCAATTGGGCATAGTATATAAGGAGCAGCACTTAGCTCTCCCATTACCCTGGGGGATGGGTTGGTGGTTGGGTCTGGTTTGTTGCTGATGTATTTAGTGTATAAGGAGTTTTTGTTTTTGTTATTAAAACCTTGTTTAAGTTATTTTTGAGTCCCTTGTTTTAATGCATGGTCTCCCCAGCAAGCTCTCTGCAGTGCTACTAAACTGCAAATAGCCATCATTGTTTAAAACCACATTGGTAAGATTAACTTGTATCTGGAGGGTGTCTTCGGACCTTCTTAAAAACAGAGATTCATTGCCTGACTAATGGTCATCAAATAGGATTTGAGGGACCTCATTAGATCATACACTTTCTTTCCCTGCCACATCCCTCTCTGAAATGGCTAGTAATAGGTCAAGGTGATCTGACATCACTGAATTTCCCTCCTGCAGTTCCAGTTACAGATAGGTAGCCGTGTTGGTCTGCCATAGTCAAAACAAAACAAAATTCCTTCCAGTAGCACCTTAAAGACCAACTAAGTTAGTTCTTGGTATGAGCTTTCGTGTGCATGCACACTTCTTCAGATACACTGAAACAGAAGTTTCCAGACCCTTCTATACAGTGAGAAGGTGGGGAGGGGTATTACTCAGAAGGGTAATTCTCACTATATAGAAGGGTCTGGAAACTTCTATATAGTGAGAATTCACCTTCTCACTATATAGAAGGGTCTGGAAACTTCTATATAGTGAGAATTCACCTTCTCACTATATAGAAGGGTCTGGAAACTTCTGTTTCAGTGTATCTGAAGAAGTGTGCATGCACACGAAAGCTCATACCAAGAACTAACTTAGTTGGTCTTTAAGGTGCTACTGGAAGGAATTTTTTTTGTTTTCCCTCCTGCGTTTCCCTTTACATGTGGTTGAATGTCTGGGCACGGGGAATGAAACCAGCAATAGTGATGACATTGTATCTTTTATCTGATGTTACTGAGGGGAGGGGGCATGTAGGTCAGCGGCAACACCACCACCATGACAATCCTAGGATCATAGAATGGCAGAGTTTGAAGGGACCCCAGAGTCATCTAGTCCAACCCCCTGCAATGCAGGAATGCAGGACTTGTGTAGTTTACCTGTCAAGTGTTTATCTTTATACCTGCCAAATCTCTCCACCAACCAGCCAACAACAAGGGACCCAGCAATGTTTCCAAAGAACAAGAACGTCATTTCAGTTGTGACCAGGCTTATCTCAGAAATTTCGATCTGCACCTCCGTATATCCTGTTAAGTTGAAAAACTCTCGGATGTTCTGTGAGAGAAACACATAACGTTCAGGATTAGGACCTCTCTACAGATGACGTGGGGACGCGGGTGGCACTGTGGGTTAAACCACAGAGCCTAGGACTTGGCGATCAAAAGGTTGGCAGTTTGAACCCCTGCGACGGGGTGAGCTCCCATTGCTTGGTCCCTGCTCCTGCCCTCCTAGCAGTTTGAAAGCACGTCAAGTGCAAGTAGATAAATAGGTACCGCTCCGGCGGGAAGGTAAACGGCATTTCTGTGTGCTGCTCTGGTTCACCAGAAGCGGATTAGTCATACTGGCCACATGACCTGGAAGCTGTACGCCGGCTCCCTCGGCCAATAAAGCGAGATGAGCGCCACAACCTCAGAGTCGGTCACGACTGGACCTAATGGTCAGGGGTGCTTTTACCTTTACCTTACAGATGACGTGACAGGAAAAGCTAAAAGCACAAGAACTGTATGAAACCCTCAAGATCACGACAGTCAGCCAAGCCCACATTCCCAGCACGTTCACACTCTTGTCTCAGCAACGTCTATGCTGGCTTAGTTCTGTCCACAGAATGGGAGATGGAAGAATCCCCAAGGACATGCTCTAAGGGGGGGTAGCTTTATCTTGTATGTTTACAGGTATGCTGTGAAATGCCCTGAGATCTACAAATGAAGGGCAGTATACATTTAATAATAATGATGATGATGATAATGGGGGCAGGCAGGTGTGGGGGATTCCCTGGTCCTGAATAGGGTAACTGTGCCCCTCAAGGACCAGGTGCATAGCCTGGGAGTCATTTTGGACTCACAGCTGTCCATGGAGGTGCAGGTTAATTCTGTGTCCAGGGTGACTGTCTACCAGCTCCACCTGGTATGCAGGCTAAGACCCTACCTGCCCGCAGACTGTCTCACCAGACTGGTGCATGCTCTGGTTATCTCCCGCTTGGACTACTGCAATGCACTCTATGTGGGGCTACCTTTGAAGGTGACCCAGAAACTGCAATTAATCCAGAATGCGGCAGCTAGACTGGTGACTGGGAGTGGCCGCCGGGACCACATAACACCGGTCCTGAGAGATCTGCATTGGCTCCCAGTACGTTTCTGAGCACAATTCAAAGTGTTGGTGCTGACCTTTAAAGCCCTAAATGGCCTTGGTTATGTATACCTGAAGGAGCATCTGCACCCCCAGCGTTCAGCCCGGACACTGAGATCCAGCGCCGAGGGCCTTCTGGCGGTTCCCTCATTGCGAGAAGTGAGGTTACAGGGAACCAGACAGAGGGCCTTCTTGGTAGTGGTGCCCACCCTGTGGAACACCCTCCCTTCAGAGGTGAAGGAAATAAGCAGCTATCCTATCTTTAAAAGACATCTGAAGGCAGCCCTGTTCAGGGAAGTTTTTAATATTTAATGCTGTACTGTTTTTAACATTTGATTGGAAGCCGCCCAGAGTGGCTGGGGAAACTCAGCCAGATGGGCGGGGTATAAATAAATTATTATTATTATTATTATTATTATTATTATTATTATTATTATTATGATGATGCTCTGCAGGCCTTGCTTGTTCATTTATTCAGAAACAGCCTGTCATGCACCTACTTCTGATGCAGGTTGCATTCATAACTTGACCATAATGGTCCCTCAGTTTTTTCTACAGAATATTTTTTTAAAGGCTCAGACTAAAAATCGACGTAGCTTACAAATTATAGGCCACCTACAACACAGACGAATCCAGTGGTAGTGTTTGAATAACAGTGGAGCAGAGGGATATGGGTTGAAATGGAATGGAAGTTGTGTGTTTTCACTGTGCATCCATGTACGTGAAGATTCGCATGCATGCACAGCAGGGGCCAGATGAAACCCCCACCCTAGTCAGAGATTGAGGTCTTCTAGAGCAGGGGTGGGGACCTTTATCATCCCATAAGATGCATTCTGCAATAAGCAGCCTTTCAGGGGCCGCATTCTGAAAGTCAGATTTTATCATGCTTTGTGTTAAAGTTTCATTTGATTGCTCTAAGAGATTATCCATTCTAGCAAGCAAGGAAGTATTGCAACAGTTCCAGCCTGGCAAAAGGAAATGTGAGGCAGGACTCATGAGAGGATTCACCTAGTGACTTCCCAAGGGCCAGAGAGAAAGAGGTTTAGGTGGCATGAAGTTCCCGTCTTGTTGAGCTCATATATACCCATGAAACTTTAGAAAAGAGGAACCCCCACCCTCTCTCTGCAAAAGCAAATTTATGGTCAAGTAACAGAGTAAACTGTTGGAAAACTAACCCCCTCGGGAGAGGCTGGCAACTCTCCCAGGTTCCCGGAGCTGTTTACCGGTGATCTCCCTGGCTGGCATCCCCGCAAGTCCAGGGTAGATCTTGATAGGCGACATTTCCCAGCTTGGAAAATGCACACCCCCTCCCTCCTTGCATACCAGCAAGAGAAAGGAGATAGCCAGAAGTCTACATCTCTACAGTTTATTTCTGACTTTACAGCTGTACAAAAACATGACCGATCTGCTCAGTCTCCATCGAGCAAGTGACACAGACTTCCTTTACATACGCAACAGCAAGGTCTCATATTACACCCTGAGCAAAGCTTTGTGAAGCCTGTGAACTTTCGGGAAGATTATTTCCCACAGCTAGCCACATCATGCGTTGTTCTCATATCGTAACATAAACCCCTTCATGAATCACTGGCATGTCATAATGAAGGGGCCTGAATAACTCAGAGAAGCTATGAGCTATGCCGTGCAGGGTCACCCAAGATGGACAGGTCATAGCCAAGAGTTTAGACTACATGTGATCCACCTGGAGAAGGAACTGGCAACCCACTCCAGTATTTTGCCAAGAAAACTCCATGGACATAAAAAAGGAGAAGCTTTGAGAAGAAAGTGAGAGTTTCCAAGGCATGCTCTGTTTCATGGGGTCATGGAGAGTCAAACGACTATGACAACTAAACAACAACAAAAACAGGGTAAAAGTGTGCATAAAATGAATCCACTATTAAATGTAACAGTCAAAAAATGGATTATATTAAGGAGAAATTGCTTGCACAAATCTCTACAGTAGTCAAAACGTAAGACAAAAAATGAGAAAGATTATTAGAAGAAATATTAAAGAGTTTTCTTTTCACACAAAAATCAGCATCTCGCTGCAGAAAGGTGGGAGACCAAATCTAAGATTGGGAAAAAGAGAAACTGTTGAAACTGAAACTGGAAGATCCTTTCACCCCTACCATCAAATTACCCTGAACAAAATGTGGCCCTCAACAGAACAAAACACCCCCAGCCCTACTGTGTAACCCCTGCATTAAAAAGCCATCTCTACTGCGTGCCATCTTACCATAGACGAAGAGAAGAGTACCCCCATACTGAAACCATCATGATGTGATAGGAGGCAGGAAGCCAGTGAAACCCAAATAAGCATCTTTGACAGGTCCTACAGAAAGGAGCAGCATATACTGTGATGAGAATGGACAGGGCAAATACATGTGGACAGCTTCTGACATAGAACAGGGGTCAGCAAACTTTTTCAGCAGGGGTCCCGGTCTACTGTCCCTCAGACCTTGTGGGGGGCTGGACTATAATTTTTTTGGGGAAATGAATGAATTCCTATGCCCCACAAATAACCCAGAGGTGCATTTTAAATAAAAACACACATTCTACTCATGTAAAAACACCAGGCAGGCTCCACAAATAACCCAGAGATGCATTTTAAATAAAAGGAAACATTCTACTCGTGTAAAAACATGCTGATTCCAGGACCATTCGCAGTCCAGATTTAGAAGGCGATTGGACCAGATCCGGCCCCTGGGCCTTAGTTTGCCTACCCATGATATAGAAGTTTCACAAGCATGTGGGTGTACTTTCTGTGCCATTGGGTTCTCTGATTGTGTGGATCCCATGTTTCAGATGTCACCACTCGGTGTGGACAGCAGGAGCACAGGGATAGATGTAGCACTGGGGGAAGAGGCACAGTGCCACTCCCTGATGCACCCGGGATTGCCCTACACCTATTTAATGACACATGAATAGGACTAGTGTCTACCACACTGTTCCTCTGCATCCTAACACTGAGAGCACATTGTTTCTGGTATCTTGCTGGAAGCACCCAAGTCATAATTGGCATATTACTAGTTTATTTCTCATGTTTCTCCCCATTTGGAACATCAAGGTCCATTGCAACTCCCATCATGCCCCCAAGAAGCATGGATGTTCCTGGAAATATTCCTAAATACACTGTAAATACTGGAAATATGAGATCCAGATACCAAACGGGACCACATTTAGTTGGAAATGAGAATCCACATGTTCCTTGTCACCACCCCATCCCACTTGTTACCCTACCCACTTGTTCAAATTTTCAAATTTCTCAATTTGTCTTCTCTGTTTCTCGCTCTGCAAAATTTGGTACCTGGTATCTATTTATATTCAATTAACAAAAAAACAACGAAAAACATTTTTAAAGGGCTTCCCATGTTCATTCAAGCTCCAAAATACTGGGAAATTGAAACTGTTCAGGTTCACACCCTGAGCAGATGTGTAGTCTGTGCAATATGGATAGGTTATGGCATCCTACCTTGTGGTTAGTTCAAGCTTCACCACTACCTTGGAGGTGGGTGACTTTGTACAACAGAGCCAATACAACAGAAGCTGCCAATACAACTCTACTGCCAACCAAAACCATCCATAGAGATAGAGCTGAATGTGATCATCATCCAGTCCAAGCCCCTGCTTGGGGGTAAGATAGGCACAGGTGAAAGACTGGAATGAGGCAGATATTTATTAAGGGGAAAGGCTTCTCTTTGTTGGCACTTTGCTGATCAAATTCTCTCCCCAGCTATCCCAGGACCCACTCTGATGTTTGCTCAGCATGCAGCAAATCCCACCCACACACCCTGCCACAGCTGTTAGCTGTACATCTATTCTGCTGCTCTATTGTTTCTTGGTTATGACATTCCTACTTAATCACTTAGCTCAGGATTTTGATTTTGTAAATTATAATTTACATAATGGAGGTTAAAATGGAAACATATTAAATAACACATTGCATTACATTGCATGAATAAAATGATGATATGAATTGATTACTATTTGAATTGAATACATAATAGTGCAGGGGAGGATATTGTAATAATATAATGAATAATCTATTATATTCTAATGTTATTATACCTTAATATACTGTCTTATCTGTTCTTTATTATACTATATCAACATATTAATTAATCATAGAGATTTAATATATAATTAATATAATGTATTGCCTTGGATCCATGCATAGAGAAAGCACAATGAGAGCTGTTCATTGGTACTACAGTACTCTAAGAACGACAAATTATGAACTGAAGCTGCATGAGTTGAGGTTGGTTTAAATTGAATGAATGCGTGATTGGATGGATGGATGGATGGATGGATGGATGGATGGATGCATTCGGGAGCATGGTGAGGGCAGGACCAGAATGGGGAGACTTTGTATAGATCTTAAGCCCATTCAGCTAACACCAAGTTCTTGTGCATAAGCTTGCACCCTTAGAACAACAAATTCTGCATCAAACCCAAAGTACTATGGGGTACCTTTTGGAAGCCTGGAAAAGATTTATGCATCAACTTAGATTTCCCATAAACCTCATTGTTTGGACAAAGTCCTCCAAGCTCACCCGTCTTCTTATTGCTGCATTGACGAGCTTCTTATTTTTAATCATGTTTGCTTCTGTAGCAGTCAGAAAATAAGGCTCGCCTGTTGAGGAAGAAGATAGTGTTTCCGATTTGCTCCAAGCACTAGATTGATACAGCAGGAGTAATTACGACATTTGTTGGATGCATTAGGATAACTGATGGACCTTCCTTGCTCTGCCTGGTGAATGAGCTGGTAAAGTTTGTGACACATTAGCTTAGAGGAAGTTGGAATATGGAAAATAATCAAGTAAATGCTTGGTTTTTACTTGATCTTTGACGGGGTTTCTTCTTCTTCACACTAGCTGCCTAAATTTTAACACTACTTTGCAATATTGTTTGCACTTCCAATTAAAAGCTAAAAGTCGCATTTCCTTTGGCTGAAGATCTTTTGATAAAGCTTATTGTTGTATAGTAGTTGAAGGTTCACAGGAGCACAGTCATGCAGATCCTAGTAAATTGAGCATTGCTGCCTGACTTTTTGAATTCTCCTTGGAGATACAGTAAAGGATCTGCCATGATGAATTATTATTAATATGATTTATTTATTAAATTTGTATTTCATGACTTCACAGATTATTAGAGCACAACTGGTCATCACCAAATCATTGGCAGTGAGATAATCATGGCAGGGAACCATGTTAGTCCTCTTGCACTGACCCTTTTAATATTTGCTGAAATTCCTGAAGGATCTAGTACAGGAGCTATTGAGCTCAGTGTCATTGATTGTATAAATAACCACAGAACCGGCTACAGATGGAATCTGTCTATAGGCAGCCTCCCTACCTGGCTGTGAGGAGTATTAAGCAGATTAGCATTTGAGGATGAGTAGGCAAGAGTTCACAAACTTACGGTAGCGTTCTCTTAATTGTGAAGAGAGAGGAACTGAACCACGTCCTCCTTTATATTGGAACAAAGCATTCAGAACTATGGCAGGGTGGTGAGAGCCAATCAGAGGATGGATGTCTGAAGGTTCCAGGAAGCTGTTGACAGTTGGGAGCAGAGATGATGCAATATCTCGGCTTGCAGCGGAGAATGGTTTAGGGTTGCATTCTGACGATAAATTAATGTGGGTTGTTTGGTGGGACGATAGGTCTAGAATTCCAAATCTGGGAAGTGATTGAGCTATGAATCTGGAAGTCCTCATCTGGCATGATTGCATAGGTGGCCCTAGACAGACTACATTCTCTCTCCACCTGCAAGATGGGTTTAATCATAGTGACCTACCTTCCAGTGTGGTTCTGAGGATCGCAATATGATGTCCTGGAAGTGATGGTAAATTGCTTTATACAAATGCTACATCTCATGTAGCTTCCAACGTTTCACGTTTCAAAATAGAGAGGTGTTTTTTTTGGGGGGGGGAACATGTCAGTTCTCATGCTGGGTATCCATGCTCTAACCACTGCCTTTCCCTGCCAATCCTGGTCTTCTCAACTGGAGCCTCTTTTACCAGCTAGCATATGGTACAACTCTATATTAGCCACTCCTCCGTTGATAGGGTCGGCCCAATCATGTCTAGAGCATGATGGTCTTTGTTTATTGCAACCTCTGAAAGAGACTTTGCCATGGTCAGTGCAATATCATTTGACCTATCCTTCAGAAGGTATATAATATGGGAGGCTTCAGATTTTCCCCACAAATTTGCTAGTAAGGGTTTGATCAGTTGATCCCTGAATTAGAACATATTCCTTTCCTAGGAATAAGCAATTGCTTAATCTCCTTTACGGCTCTCTCTCTCTCTCTCTCTCTCTCTCTCTCTCTCTCTCTCTCTCTCTCTCCACAAAGATAGACATAGACATATAGACATAGACATGGTACCCTTAGGTAAGAACACTGACAATTTGTGGACAAATGGGCCCAGCGTTTTTGTTTGCTTGTTGTGCTAGACACCTTTGAGGATGAAATGGATTTAACAGCTGATTTACAGACCTCAAAACACCAATGGTTGCACCCCTGCAGTTATTCTCTGGAATTCTGGCAGGATTCATTGCCATCAAAAGGGAAAAACTTGTTTGCAAATTTCTTCACCTGTTTTTTTTTTTTATGTTTCCACCTTGAAATCTAAATGTAAGGGTGTCCAAGACAAGAGTCACTGGACCTACTGGTTTAAAACCAGTATAAAATGGTTACCATGTCTGAATAGTTTGTTCACTTCTCTTAGAAATAGCATGCCACAGCCATTTTTTAGGAATTTCCAAATAGTAAACAACAACAACAACAACAAAACAAAAACAAAAAAACAAAAACCGGAAAATGCAAGTGATCCCCAAACCATACTGGTTACCCTTGTGGGAAAATTAATGCAAGTATCTTTCTGAAATTTTGCTTTTAGAAGCAAAATTTAATACCCTTAATAAACAAATTGTAGATATGGTTTGTCCCCAGGTATTAGTTAAGTACATAATAGTTACGAGCATAAAATAAGAAATTATAAGCCTCTGCATTAGATTTTTATTCACATTTCATACATTCATATAGATGCCATTTTCCTGTAACACGGAAATACAAAAAGTACATTACAGTCAATACCATGTGCTGATAGCACATTTTGTGCTTAAAAAGAGGGGCAGAAGATACCTGATGGAACATTTCATGGTTAGGAAAGTTGCAATGTACTGTGTCAAGGCTTCCTGATTGAATAAAATTAAGGAAAACAGGATGAAGTGTTGAAGATCTTTTTGTAAAAAAACCACACCTGCTTTATAATCTTTTATCATGTTAAGAAATGTTATTAGCCAATTATACAACCTTTGCTTGCTACCATTCCTTGAATAATCAGTGCAAACCAGTGTGAATCCTGTGTGGCTGAAATTTGGACAGGGTATGGTCCTTCATAGATGGAGATATTTGCTTTTCTGTTCAGCTTTTGCCTATAAGCCTATAAACTTTTGCTTTGTTATGATGGGGTGTGATCATTGTTTGTTTTCTTGTTTATACCGCAATGTTCTTTTGTTGCTATGGCTGATGGCTGACGCAAATAAAGTTTCATTCATTCATTCTGCTGCCATTGAATAAAAGATTGTACCATATGTGTGTGTTTGTGTGCAGCAACAATGATGGGCAGTTAGTCCATTGTAAAAAGAGAAAAATGATTTACCTCAGTACAGTTAGGATACCTCCTTTTCTGTAAGGCCCTACACCCTTGAGAAGGGATGCGGGTGGCGCTGTGGTCTAAACCACTGAGCCTCTTGGGCTTGCTGATCGAAAGGACAGCAGTTCAAATCCCCATGACGGGATGAGCTCCCGTTGCTCGGTCCCAGCTCCTGCCAACCTAGCAGTTTGACAGCACAGCAGGGCAAGTCAATAAATAGGTACCGCTGTGGTGGGAAGGTAAACAGCATTTCCATGCGCTCTAGCACTCGTCATGGTCCTCCATGCTCCAGTAGTGGTTTAGTCATGCTGGCCACATGACCCAGAAAACTGTCTGTGGGCAAACACCGGCTCCCTCGGCCTGAAAGGGAGATGAGCGCCGCAACCCCATAGTCGTCTTTGACTGGACGCCGCAACCCCATAGTCGTCTTTCACCATCCAGGGGTCTTTTACCTTTTTTTACCTTACACCCTTGAGAACAGTTGATGTTTCCCTTAAAAAATTAGAATGTGTTTCTGAAAACTATAACTTCATTGTTATGTTATGTTATGTTATGTTATGTTATGTTATGTTATGTTATGTTATGTTATGTTATGTTATGTTATGTTATGTTATGTTATGTTATGTTATGTTATGTTATAGTGGACCTGTGGATTTCATTTTCCTCAATGATTTGCTGTGGAAGCCATTTTGAGATGGTTGCCATGGAGCTGAGGCAAAATCAACACAGGCTACTTTTCTTTGGTGGCCTTTTTTGTCATTTATGTAAATTGTATCATTGAGGTAGAATCCATATAAATGCATACATACATATATATCTGTAAAAACCATTAGGACAGAATAGTGTTATTTCTTGATGTTTGAGAATTCTCAGTGTAGTTTGCTACTGTACAAGTCCTTCCCTGTGAGACCCTGTGAATTGTATGTATTAGTCGTTTTGATGAATGATTTTTGATATTTTCTGATATTTTGAATGACTACGACTTTATTCATCATTTCAATTACTGTGATGTTAAAAGGATCATTCTGTCATTTTTAAGACTGCATCCCAGTACAGCTTTCACCACTCTTTTGTTGATGAGGGCCACTCCATTTCTTTTATGGGATTCTTGCCCACAGTAGTAGATGTGATGGTCATCTGAACTGAATTCTCCCATTCCCATCCATTTTAGTTCACTGATGCCCAGGATGTCAATATTTATAGTTGCCATCTCATTTTTTACCACATCCAGCTTACCAAGGTTCATGGTTCTTACATTCCAGGTTCCTATGCAATATTTTTCTTTACAGCATTGGACTTTCCTTTCACTTCCAGGCATATCCGCAACTGAGCAACCTTTCGGCTTTGGCCCAGCCACTTCATCAGCTCTGGATCTACTTGTACTTGCCCTCCGCTCTTCCCCAGTAGCATGTTGGACGCCTTCTGACCTGAGGGGCTCATCTTCCAGCGTCATATCTTTTATATGCCTGTTGTTTTTGTCCATGGAGTTTTCTTGGCAGGGATACTGGAGTGGCTTGCCGGTTCCTGCTCCAGGTGGATCACGTTTAGTCAAAACTCTCCACTATGACCTGTCCATCTTGGGTGGCCCTGCATGGCATAGCTCATAGCTTCACTGAGTTATCCAAGCCCCTTCGCCATGACAATGCAGTGATCCACGAAGGAGCTAAACCTTAGCGATATCATATAGACATTTCCAACAAAAAATAAAGACCCCAAACTACATCCCTGATAGTTTGATAAAATAATGAAGTTACAGTTTCAGCCATAAGCAAAATAAAATGAAAAACAACAGCAAGACTCAGAAACTACATTGATATCAGAAACAAGTATTGCACTAGTTCTCTAGGAGAGGCAAAAAAATAAGGTTCAGTTCAGTTGAATGTTAAAATCAAAACTAACTTTTTTCTCACTTAGGAAGCACATCCATTTAAATTAACCTAAGTTCATGTGCATAATTTAGAAACAGAAAAGGAAAAGAAATAAATGGTGTGTGGTAGCTACAGCCAACTTTTCCATGGACTTTGGAGCTGTTACCTACTGTAGTACATATTATGGGTAGGATGGCAGGGAGAGGGAGAACAAGGTCAAAGTCATTCTCAACTCTAAATGCCATCAATCACAAACCTGGAGTTCCAGGGTCATGGTTAACAGAACAGTGAAAATGTTGCAGATCCCAAAGTCAGTGAGCAGAAGAAACCTGTGCCCTTTAGAATCAGCGATAAACATCTAGAGAAAACAAAGATAAGGCTGGGAGATCTGATGAATTACTCACTGGTTGACTTATGTTTCTTCCAGGACAGCTAATGAAATTCATTTTTAAAAAATAAAAATAAAAAATCTAATATTACCAAGCATATAGATGAACAAATTTTGCTGAAGTGGTATCAGCTTGCTTTCACAAAAGTCTGATTGGATGATGGTGATGACGACGACAATGATGATCTGTCAGTATAAAGCAAGTACAGTGGTGCCTCGCAAGACAAAATTAATCCGTTCCGCGAGTCTCTTCGTCTTGCGGTTTTTTCGTCTTGCGAAGCACGGCTATTAGCGGCTTAGCGGCTTTAAGAAAAAGGAAAAAAACTCGCAAGCCCATAAGGAAATTCGTCTAGCGAAGCGACGCAAAACCGAAAAACCCTTTCGTCTTGCGCGTTTTTCGTTTTGTGAGGCATTCGTCTTGCGGGGCACCACTGTATAAATGATGCATATTGGGGCAATTTCCCCATCTAATTTAATATATACCCCAGTATTTCCCAAACATGGTTCTCCAGCTGTTTTGGGACTACAATTTCCATCTTCCCTGACCACTGCTCCTGCTAGCTAGGGATGTTGGGAGTTGTAGTCCAAAAACAGCTAGAGACGCAAGTTTGGGAAACACTGATGTACACACACAGGGGCCGAACTCATCAGAGTCTGTGACTGACCATGGAAAAGCATTTGGGGTCATGGTGGACAGCTCAATGAAAATGTTGTCCCAATATGTGGCAGTTGTAGAAAAGGTGAATTCACTCTGTTAGGGATTACTAGGAAGGGATTGACATTAAAACTGCCAATATCATAAGGCCATTAGACAAACCTGTGGAGCAAGGCCACCACAGCATGAAAACAATATTGTAGAGTCAGAAATCGTGCAGAAAAGCGCCAACCACAATGAAACAGCTGCCAAAGTAACTGCTCCAAAAGAAAACAGCTCAATACTGGAGCAGGGGATTAATTTGGAGAAAAGGCAAGTAAGGAACCAACCAACGGGAGAGTGAATTGACTTGGCAAAGTCATACACTTGACCTCTGCTCTGTTGCTATGGTAACCCAGTGCACCTGGCCTCTTATCTCAGAACATCCAGCTGTGTGAAGAGATGTGCTAACTCAAAAATGAGCTCAAAGACTGTGCAATTTAACCCAATGTTCACATTACACTGATGCTCCAAAGTTCTTCAGAAGGTAACAGGCAGTGTTATAGGCAGCCTCACTTTGTAAGGCCTTTACTTCTGGATGTCTATTTTTCTTATATGTAACGTAATGGCTTGTGAGTTGTGCATTTGAAACCACCAATTTTTATTGCACTGTTTATTTGTTGTTTTAAATTGTACACTGTGTGGGGGGGGGTTTACATACTGGTCTATAAAAGACTGGTCTTTTGAAGGAGAATGATTTTTCAAAACTTAGGAGGTGAAAGAGGAAAAGGTGGAGGAGATTTACTGCCAATGCAGTTGTAGAGCAATAAATAATGGTAAAGTAAAGGTAAAGGAACCCCTGGCCATTAGGTCCAGTCGTGACCGACTCTGGGGTTGTGGCGCTCATCTCGCTTTATTGGCCGAGGGAGCCGGTGTACAGCTTCCGGGTCATGTGGCCAGCATGACTAAGCTACTTCTGGCGAACCAGAGCAGCGCATAGAAACGCCGTTTACCTTCCCGCCGGAGCGGTACCTATTTATCTACTTGCACTTTGACATGCTTTCGAACTGCTAGGTTGGCAGGAGCAGGGACCGAGCAACGGGAGCTCACCCCGTCATGGGGATTCAAACTGCGGACCTTCTGATCAGCAAGTCCTAGGCTCTGTGGTTTAACCCACAGCGCCACCAGTGTCCCATAAATAATGGTAAAGCTTATCAAACCCAGCTGAACTATCTCCAGTTTTGGCCCTGTCAACCAATAGAGTCTCTCCATATAATAGCAGCCTGAAATCAGACAAACATAATGAAAATTATTAGATGAATTGAAGAACTGGCAGAGTTCTGAGCCCTTGAAGAATCTGGTCAGTTCTCTTTCTGCTTTTAAATTCTGCTCTTAAACTTGGATGTCAGCTGCTCTCAGTCTAGAAAATATTTACCTTTAGTTTCACCTCTATAATTGTCTAAACACTTTAAGCAGTGAGTCCTTCATCTCAGAACTGTCTTGTCTTTTCATTTCCCCCACCACCTTGACTAAATTTTTCTTTAAATAAAGCACAGACTACTATCATCATTATTTATCAAAATGATTACAGTTTCAGACAGTGGAAGAATAACAGTAACAGCTCTTTGAATAATTTCATTTATTTAAAAAAGCTATTTAATATATACACAAACAATGAAATAAACTGCATAGGATGGTTCCTGAGTTTTTACTTGATGTTCCTCTTCTTGGTATTTTTCTTCCTTGGCTTCAGGATCAGCATGGATCTCCTGATCTGTACAAAGGCCTTCATTTTTGTTTCTGGTATAATCCTGAAGATAACGAAAAAGGTAGCTACAGAGACAGGCCAGAAGAGAAGGAAGATATAGGCTCCCATACTTGCCTAGAGATGGAACAAAAAAGGGGCAGAAGGAAGGAAAGAAAGAAACAGAATCTTGGTTATTTATTTGTCACACACATATTCTTTTGGAGTTTACCCTTCAAGGAGCTCAAGACCAGACCTCCAGAAATTTGCCACAAGTGGCAGTTTAAGATCAGTGGTGCATTTTGGACCAGCTCCCCACCCACCTAACCCAGGTTGACCTATCTCTGTTTTGCTCTACGTTATTGTGCGCATTCAGGGTTGGCTCCTTCCTGCTTGCTTGCTTGCTATAAGTCCATCGGCAATTCCACCCAAAGAAGCCAGCTATGGCTTTCTTGTCTTAGGAGGCACCATGGGCTTTGTCTGGGACACTGAAAGAGCGCATGAAAGAGTTTGACTCTGTGGGTCAATAATGCAGGCAGAGATTACAGGCAGGTCCTCCGCTGGAGAAGCATCTGCAGAGTTGCACTCCTTAAATAAATAATTTTATTATTTATACACCACCCATCTGGGTTTCCCCAGCCACTCTGTGCCACTTCCAGCAGAATATATCTCTTTCCCATGACTAAACAATTTGTGGCAGAGCGGAAGGTGCTGGTGTTCGTATGGATATTATTATTAATTCAATTAATATACCAGCCACCCAGAGTGGCTGGGGCAGCCCAGTCAGATGGGCAGGGGATGATGATGATAATGATGATCTCAGGATGGTGTACCAAGGGATGTTGGGAGGTGCAGTCCAGCAACATCTGGAAGGGCAGAGTTTCCCCATCACTGCACTGAACCTGATTGGAAAATATGCAGATTCCTGAGATGATTTAACATTCAACTTTAACAAAACACACTGGCTGGATTGGGGGAAGGGTAGAAATAATGGCAAATAAATAAGTTCAAGGGTATGGCTTCATTTGTGGGTTTGGGGAAACAATAATGGTGCGATAAGGGGCTGAGCTTTTTTTTACCGCACTTACGACCAAACGGAAATTCAAAACGACTCACCTCAATGTAAAAGAATATGAATTCTATAAGAAACCTACTGAGCCAATGCACAAATCCTGCAATCGCAAATGCTGAGGCCCGGGATGACTGAAGGAACAGCTCTACCACAATTACAGATGAAATAGAACCTTGGTAGACAGAAATGATTTAGGGCATTGAATACCACTTTTATTTTATTTTATTTGACTCACTAGATTATCTACTGTATTCATATCTTTCATATCATCTAAAGAACACAACGCAAAGACCATAAATAAGCAAACCTGTCCTTCTAGCACAGCAAGCACCATATCTGCCTTTACAGCATTGTTAGTCACTTAGCACTTTTGTCTCCTGACCGAATGCTTTCCCTGGATTGCACAGGTTTTGAAACAACTTGTTAATGGAACTATGTATAACCTGCATTTTTCAGCTTTTGCAGTAATATTCAGTATTCAGAGCCTCCATGCATTCCTGAACATTGAACTTAAAAATATAAGTAACCTATGTTGGAACACTGAAAGTGGAAATGTTTCTTGAAGAATGACACCCAAGTTCTAGCTTCCAGGGAAAAAAACATTCCTCTTCAATGAGGCCTTTGGCTGATTAACATCCTATAGCCTTTTAAATGTGTTTAACATATGTTGTGCATATTATGTTGTTTTTATCTTGTATTTTTCTCTTGTGTACCACCTTGAGATCTATGGGTGAAGGGTGGTGTAATAATAATAATAATAATAATAATAATAATAATAATAATAATAATAATAATAATTCGGCCACCTCATGAGAAGAGAAGACTCCCTGGAAAAGACCCTGATGTTGGGAAAGATGGAGGGCACAAGGAGAAGGGGACGACAGAGGACGAGATGGCTGGACAGTGTTCTTGAAGCTACCAGCATGAGTTTGACTAAACTGCAGGATGCAGTGGAAGACAGGAGTGCCTGGCATGCTCTGGTCCATGGGGTCACGAAGAGTCGGACACGACTAAACGACTAAACAACAACAACAACAAATAATAATAATAATATCATCTAAGCACTTACCTGACCCTATACCATGTCCAAAGATGAATATGTTTTCCAAAACTTTTCTTACAAGCACCAAGTGTGGGATATATTTCTGTTGGAGAAAGCAGGTTGTGTTTATTGTCTACAGCTGAGTTTAATGTGCATTTGAAATGTTTGTGTTCCAATTAAGGTAGGATTGTCCACCAGCTCATTTTCCATGAGTTTCATCCCTGAACATCTGGATTCCCTCCCCCCTCGCCCACCAATTCAAGGTGAATCGAATAAGTTTTGAAAAACTTAAGATAATGGGCACATTTCCTCTCTCTTTTTACCTATGAGATGAAGCATCCATTCTGACTATCTTTCCCATGCACCTTGCACCATCATGGTGCCAGTTTTATTTTGGGTAGTGCCTATTTTTGAAAATCTCTGCAGCAGTATATTTTTGTCTTCTTATGTTTTAAAACAACAACAAGAATTAAATACAGAAAAACAATTACAGTGGTACCTCCGGTTACAAACACTTCGGGTTACAGACTCTGCTAACCCTGAAGTAGTACCTCGGGTTAAGAACTTTACCTCAGGATGAGAACAGAAATCGCGCGGTGGCGGTGCGGCAACAGTGGGAGGCCCCATTAGCCAAAGTGGTACTTCAGGTTAAGAACAGTTTCAAGGTTAAGAACGGACCTCCGGAACGAATTAAGTTCATAACCAGAGGTCCCACTGTATTTCTCCAGATTTTCCTGATTAATGCTTTCCTGCTGATTTCAAATTATATGACTCTATTGATTTCCACCAGAACCATCTTCCTGTGTTAGAACAGGAAATGCCTATTTTGCCTATTTTTTATTTTAAGATTGAAAATAAAATAAAAGGTGACCATGCAAAGGTTATATTGACTTGGGAATTCCTGGATGTGTGCTTTGGACACAGTTTATTTAAAAAGGCATGTCTACTGCTCAACTGATTCCTTAACACATGTTGTTTCACTTTTTGTGAAATATTAAATTTGAATCTACTGGAAGATGGGGGACAAGGCAAAAGGCAACACCTACTGGTACAAATGAAAACAGTCAGATTTGGTCTTCAGCTCCAACTGAAAATCTGCCTGTGTGCATAGTAAGGAGGCCAAATTCTAATGGAGGTAACATGGATTCCCCAATGGGCAAAAGATTCCTCATTCCAAGGGGTTGGACTAGATAACCCTTGTGGCCCCTCCAGCTCTGCAATTCTTGGATTGTAGGTGAGATCAAGCTTAAATGTGAACAAGCCGCTGGTGAAATTTCCAGGTGGAGTCCTCGTGGTGCCCTCCATATTTTGTTGGACCACAGTTTGCAAAGCCGATTCCCCTTGCAGGGAGTCGACGTTGTGGGCAGATCATGAGCCCGACCCATGCAGGTGGGGCTTAGGTAGTTCTGAGTCACAGGGAGCTCCTGGCTGCATCATTTTATATCAGCCAGTCTGTTCGGCCAAGGGGGGCATGGCTTAACCCCTTTAAACAAGCCGCGGCCAGGCTCTCGCTCTATTTTACCTCGCTCCTGTTTGCGCAGTTCTCCCTCCCTCCCTAAGGTTAGGTCCTTATCCTTTGACCTTGCTATGGACCTCAGTTGGTTGCCTGTTGAAGGGGCCTGGTAGGAATTTTTTCCACTTGGCAAATTGGCACCAGCCACTTGGCTTTTCGCCTACTTTGTAGCAAATCCTCACAACTTTGTAAGATTTGGTGGTAAGGCATTGGAGTATTGGGTGGGAGGTGGCGGCTATCACCTACCCCTCGTATTTCAAGGGTATTCCATTAAAGGAATATGGGGGGGGCGTGTCCAATAGCACGACCCCTATCGGTGACCCTGGGGAAATTCCTAGTTGATGTGCATCAACAGGGCTCCTCCTATCGGTGGTTAACTCTTATTAGACTCCCTGCAGGTGGGCAGGAGTCAGATATAGTCATTGGTTCCAATGCCTAAGCCAAAACCACTCACATTCAGTAACCAATAAAGTTGTGGCCTTTTTCAGCCCATTACCCTAAATTCTGGTGTCAAGTGTCTTTATTCTGCAATCAGGGAGGGTTCAGGACCTTGCCATACAACATTCCTAACCATTGGCCATGCTTGATTGAGACTAATGGGAATAGGAATGCAGCAACACCTGAAGGGCTGTCACACATACTACTTTCCACCCCCTCCACATTTTGGGAGGGCAATTTGGGACACATACAGACCCCCACCATCCTGCCACCTGCTGCCCGCTTGCATACCAGCAGTGCCAGGGGGTGGGGTGGGGGACAGCCAGTGAAGGTGTGGAAACAAAAGAATGTGCAACCAAAGGATATGTCCCTTTTGGTTTTGCACTCTTTGGGTCCCTGTTGGGTTAAATCCCAGAAGTGTGGCACCAGCTTCCATAAGTACATCGGCCGTTCTGTTCTTTTGTCCCACACTCTGCTGCGAGTCAACTGACTCGCACCACAGTGTGGGACCAAAAAAACCTGTGTCTTTGGGTCCCACGTTCTAGTGAAACTAGAGTCAATCTGGGATGTCTCGTTCGAAACGGGACATTTGTGAGGTAAGCTCCCATATTTCCAGTTACCACTGTTTGTTCCATAGAACTGTTGGATTTTATATCCCGCTTTATTACTACCCAAAGGAGTCTCAAAGCGGCTAACATCCTCCCCCACAACAAACACTCTGTGAGGTGAGTGGGGCTGAGAGACTTCAAAGAAGTGTGACTGGCCCAAGGTCACCCAGCAGCTGCATGTGGAGAAGCAGAGATGCAAACCCGGTTCCCCAGATTACGAGTCTATCGCTCATAACCACTACACCACACTGACTGTTGACCCATAGAATGAAGGAGGCCTCTCTTGCCTCTGAATCTAACATTTGTGTAACTTTCAGAGGAAACATCTGTCAATGGGAAACTATGTTCTTATTCATTCACTTAAAGACTTTGTACAAAATTCAGCTGAAGGTTAAAAGTCCAATGCAACTTTTCTCTCAAGTCTCCTTCTACAGATGTACCAATCAGAAGGATGTCCATGCCTCCGTTCATATGCCTTGTTTTTATTATTCTTAAAGAACTGTCCTGTCACATCTACAGCCAACTTAAACATTGGGTTTGGAGCTTTTGCATGATACAGATTAAAGATGGAGGGGGGACAGGGCCAAACAACAAACTATTTAATGATTCTCAGCTCGAAATCTACCAACTACAAACCATTAAATCCAGTGACATGGTTAACATGATACAGGTCACGATGCAGATCCCAGAGCCAATGAGAAGCAGAAACTTGTGCCCCTTAGAATCAGCCAGATACATCTAGAGAATATAGAGACAAGAAAGAGAGACCCTAGGCGTTACAACAGTACATTAAAACAGTGTTTCCAAAACTAGGGCCTCCAGCTGGTTTGGGACCACTGGTCCTGCTAGCTAGTGATGATGGGAGCTGTAGTCGAAAAACAGGCTTCATTCACTCTGGAGGGGCTCCTGTTCCATAAATTTTCATAATTTTGGTCAAAAGAGGAAAATTGGCATCTGATTTTTTTTTTGTTCCCTGTTATAGCAAATGGGTAATGGGAGAGCTTTGTTTTGGACAGTTTTGCCCAGAACCTGAATTACAAATCAAAGCAGAGGCAGCATAGGGCAAAACAGTAAACAGTTGCTAATTTTTTTTTAAGACAGAGTTACTTGGGGCTTATTCACACCCTTCACTGAGAATGATTGCATACATGAACAGCAGCTTTTGAAGTGTGGCATACTGAATTTGTGTCTAGACAACCACAGTCGGGGGTCAAGGCTCTTAAATGAAAAAGGACCTGAAGCTAAGACTTAAAATGCAATCCTTTACATATCCACTCAGAGATAAGCCCTTCTGATCCCAGGTAAGTATATGTAGCATGTTTGGCCAACAAAATACCTTTCATGTGTAGTGAGATTACAACTCCTATCGACCCTAGCTATCGGGGCCAATAGTAAGGAATGGTGTAAGTTGTCTTCAGGGCTTTTTTTGAGGCTGTATGTACCACCTCTTCTCCCACCATCCTGCTGCCACCACTTCCCGACGTGAGACCCTTTTACAGTTATAATCATAGAATCACAGAATCTACGAGTTGGAAGGGACCCCAGGGTCATCCAGTCTAACCCCCTGCAATGCAGGAATCTCAGCTAAAGCTTCCTTGGCAGGTGACCAGCCAACCTCTGCTTAAAAACCTCCAAGGAAGGAGAGTCCACAATCTCCTGAGGGAGACTGTTCCACTATCAAACAGCTCTTACTGTCAGAAGAAGAAAAAATTGTTTGTCTGGTTGGAATCTCCTTTCCTGCAACTTTAAGCCATTGGTTTGAGTCCTACCTTCCAAAGTAGGTAGAAACAAGTTTGCTCCTACCTTCTGATACTTGAAGATGGCTATCATATCTCCCTTCAGTCTCCTCTTTTCCAGGCTATACATACCCAGCTCCTTCAACTGTTCCTTACACGGCTTGGCTTCTAGACCCTTGACCATCCTAGTTGCCATCCTCTGCACACGTTCCAGCTCGTCAACATCTTTCTTAAATTGTGATGCCCGGAACTGGACACAGTATTCCAGGTGTGGCCTGACTAAAGTTGAAAAGTTGCCAAAACGCCTTCCAGGAAGGTGCCTGGCAATCGTAAGAAGGTCTCACCATAGCAGAGGTGCTTTGGCGCAACATTTTTATGATTGCCAGGTACGCTTTGATGATCGTAAAAGTGGTCGCGCCAAAGTGCCACTGTGGGAAACGGTGAAGTAGGAGGACAAAGCGCCTCTGGGAGTCTGTGCCTGCCACTGCAGGAAGTGGTGGCAGTGGCAGTGGCAGTGGCAGAAGTAGTCTCAGGCAAAGGGGGAGGGAGCAAGCAGGAAAGCATGCAAATGGCGGCCGGGTGGAGGTGGGAGAGATAGGGGGCATGGTGTGTACCAACACCTTTTTCATAGAAATAAAGCACTTGTTGTATTCCAACAGCATCTAGAGAGCAGCTTGTTGGCTACTCCAGATGTATAGAGTTGTAGCCACTTGGATACATCTGTATCACAGACTTAAACTGGTCTAATATAAATTCCCTTTTCTAGAGGACTTTTAGGAATTGTAGTTCTATGATAGTAAGATAGGGGTGATATATCAAAGCCAAAAAAGGTTTTGACCTTTAAAGCCCTTCACAGCCTATGACCCTTGTACCTATGGGACCGCCTCTCCCGGTATGCCCCATGGAGAGCCTCAAATAGCAACACCCTAGTGGTCCCAGGCCCTAAGGAATTTAGATTAGCTTCAACCAGAGCCAGGGCCTTTTCAACACTGGCTCCGGCCTGGTAGGACGCTCTGCCTCATGAGACCTGGGCCCTGCAGGATCTGATTTCTTTCCGCAGGGCCTGTAGGACACAGTGGTTCTGCCTGGCCTTTGGCTTGGAGCCAATTTGATTCCCTCCCCCTCTTTCTTTTTTCTTTTTCCTTTCTCCTCCTGTGATGAGGCTGCATTTTAGTATTTTAATGTTTTAATGTTTTAATGTTGTATTTTAATCTTGTTTTTAAGTTGTATTCATTCAACTTGTTTTTATTATTGCTTGTTAGCCTCCCTGAGCTCCACCTTGGCTGGGGAGGGTGGGTTATAAATAAAAACTATTATTATTATTATTATTATTATTATTATTATTATTATTATTATTATTATATCTTCTCCATACAGTAGGCCATTTAGGCTAAAAAAGGCAATTCCCCTTAGAGTACATTGATGAAATAGTTAATGCAGCAGAACAAAGTACATAAAGACAGGAGCTCTTGCTTCTTCTAACACACGCACATGCAAAGTATTTTTTTAAAAAAACCCTTGGGACAGTTCCAAGTAAAGCATGGAGCCATGCAATCTGTTTAAATCTAAGGGCTTCTCTTAGAACTGGGGTGTCCAAACTTTTTTCAAAGAGGGCCAGATTTGATGAAGTGAACATGTGTGAGGGATGACCAAAGGGCCAACCAAAGTTGTTGACCTTTCTTTAGGATTGAAGCTGTTGAGCTTTTTTTAGGATTTTATCTCAGGAAATAACCTTTCACAGGGGCCAGATTAAACTGACCGGCGGGCCAGATTAGACCCCCGAAACGGACTTTGGACATGCCTGTCTTAGGAAGAATAGTTAGAAAACCCCATAAAACTACAATTCCCAGGTTTTGGGGAGAGTGGGAGAGCTGCTGCACAGAAAATAATATGGCAGAAAAGATATAGAATGTTGCAGTGAGGACCAGTCTATTGAAGAAGAGTGATTTTCAAGACTTAGAAAGTGAGAGGAAAGGTAGAGGAGACTTACCGATAACGCAATTGCACAGGAATAAACAGTGCTTCCGATTATCAAAAGTAGATGTATTTCCGCAATATCTGACTTTGTAGGCGAGATGATTCTCTCTTTATAATAGTATGCCTGAAATCAGACCATCACAATAAAAAGTGTTAGGTGAGGGGAAGAAGCACATGATGGTGACCTGGGATTCTGAGAAATCCTAGAGTTCATTTTCTGGTTATTTTGGTTGCTGTTGTTCTTTTCTGGATGCCAGCTGCTCTTAACCCAGAAGTCCTTTAATTTAGGTTCCTCTGTATAATTGACTCAACACAAGTAGCAAGTCCTGTGCTTCAGAGTTGTCGTTTTCGACATATGCCTGCCATGCTTGACTTAATTTTAGTGACTGACAAAGATGGAAAATAATTCAACATCAAATCCTAAAACTGTAGCGTTGGAAGGGACCAAAGAGAAGAGACTCCTGACTTGGTTTTCCTCCTTTGCAAAATCTAAGTCTAAAGTGTTGATGTTAACTAGGTATCCCCTGAACTGCATCATTGCCCAAAAAGCAGAGTAAAACAAATATATGACATAGAATCATAGAACTGCAGATTGAGAAAGGACTTCCAGGGTCATGTAGCCCAACGACCTGCAATATAGGAGTCTCAGATAAAGCATTCTTAACAGGTGGCCATCCAACCTCTGTTTAAAAACCTCCAAGGAAGGAGAGTCCACCATCTCCCAAGAGAGCCCATTCCACTGTCAACAGCTCTTACCATCAGAAACAAGTCTTACTTGTCACTATTTTCCAGGATGATGAGGAACCATTGGTGAGCACTCTTTGGGATTAGTCTGTCAAGCAGCTACAACAAAAAAAATTCCTTCCAGTAGCACCTTAAAGACCAACTAAGTCAGTTCTTGGTATGAGCTTTCGTGTGCATGCACACTTCTTCAGATACACTGTGTATCTGAAGAAGTGTGCATGCACACGAAAGCTCATACCAAGAACTGACTTAGTTGGTCTTTAAGGTGCTACTGGAAGGAATTTTTTTTGTTTTGACTATGGCAGACCAACACGGCTACCTATCTGTAAGCAGCTACAAGTCCACCTAAAAGTGGCCTCATCCAGCCCACATTTTACCAGCTTGTCCACAAGAATATCACGGGGGACTCTGTCAAAAGCCATACTGAAATCAAGATATACTATGTCCCCAGCTTTCCACTGATCCACCAATTTGCAACTCTCTCTGTATAAAGTATTGAGATTGTCCGGCATGCCTTCTTTTTTTTTTTAGAAACCCATGCTAGATCTTAGTCATCACAGCACCCATTTCTAAGTATTCACACACTGGCCATCTAATTAAATGTTCTAGGGCCTTTCCTGGTATCAACCTCAAGCTGACTAGTCAGTAGTTACCTGTGCCTTATTTTTTTCCCTTTTTGAAGACGGGTACAATGTTTGTCCACCTGCAGTTTGCAAGGACCTAATCTGCTGCCCAAGAATTCTCAAAGATTGTTACATGACATTGATGTACAGGGAACTGGAACAGTATTACTGGGCTCTCCTAATACACAGGGTGCGGAAGCAGCTGGAAAGAATTATTTGTTGATTCAGTTTTCTTTATACTAATTCACAGAGCATGGGAAAGAAACAAGATGAACTTGAGCTCTTAAAACAGGAAGGCAAATATCATATAATAGGCATTTCTGAAACCTAATGGGATGAGACTCATGGTTGGAATATAGTAATTGAGGGGTATGAACTAATGAACAGGAAGGAACGAGAAGTAGCATTATATGTAAAGGATATGTACACTTGTGAAGAAATCCATGACTTGGAGCATGGAAGGTAGGTTGGGAGTATTTGGGTAAAAATACCAGAGCCCAAGCATCACTCCACACATGCCCAAGGCTTCTGGACCCTCCCGACTGGCCCTTGACCTGGGGCCCTGTCACTTCATATTCATGCAACTGGACATGAAGCTTAATTGACCCCCTTCTGGCAGCACAAACCATGCTACCGCTCCCACCGCCCCCGGTGTTGGTGGCATGGCTATGCCAGACAGCAAAGGCCTACCCCTTGGAGCCCTGAGGTAAGCAGCTATTAACATGAGTTATTTGTATTACCCTCTGGAGTAGTGGAAAACAAGCTTGCTCCCCCTTAGATGTGACAGCTCTTTAGATATTTGAAGACAAAAGGGGGGTTTTGATTAAACATGGATGCCATCCGTCATGGATTCTTTCGTTGAGATTGCAGTGTGTTGGACTAAATGACTCTCTGGGACCCTAACAACCCTACAATTCTATTATTTTATTCTTAGGAAGAACTTTCTGATGGTAAGTGCTGTTTGACTGTGGAACAGTATTTCTGAAGGTAGTAGTTCCCTTCATTGGAACTTTCAAAGCAGGAATTGGGTAGTCGTTTCTCAGGGATTCTTTAGCCATGACTCTTGCATTGCAGGGGGATGATGACCTTCGGAACCTCATCCAACTCCACAATTCCATAATTCTATAACATAATCATGTTGATTTTCCTTTCTTCCTTCAAGCTGAGAAAATGAATTGAAACAGGAAAATGCAGAACATGGTGGTGTTGTGTCAAATAATGGACATATCAGTTCATTTGCCACCCATTTTAACTTCACGTGTGTTCATTAACAAATCTGTTCTGTACTATTTCTGCATTAATTTGGAAACCAGACGTTTCTGCACAAATATTCCTTTTTTGATGCATATTTAAACACCTGGTACATTTTCTGAGCTGAGAAACATATTGCAAAATTTCAACAAGTGCAGAACCTGAAAGATCATTGCATTCCAATCCATACGTTAATCTGATACGTGGGAATCATATTATCTCACATTAGATGCCAGACCATTAACATTTCAGAAACTTAAAGGAATCATTCCAATCTGTCTAACTGTGTGATGCCTCATTCTACATTATCCTGACGTCTTTAGTGGTCTGTACCTGTGAAATCTATACAGTTTTAGGCAGAGGCAGAGTTCCTCCTCACCGGGTACTGAGCTGAGGAGGGCATTACTATGAAGTAGTGCATTCACAGAATGGAAAACAAGAGGCGGGTAGTGGTGGTGAATTTTGACCTTGCACGGGGTGCCACTGAAATCTGAAAGACCATAGTCTGCCTCTATCCTAGGCAATGCCATCTTCCCAGTTGATACACTGTCAGGTCATTCACAGAGCAGAGAAAGACAGTGACACACAGCTCACTTACAGTTAGTTTTTTTTTTTTTTAATTAAGGAAGCAGAACAGAGAACACATGGAGACTTCTGAGATTACTACTGTCTAGTTGAAGCAGTTGCTCAGACTGGCTTGTATCTCCCACTTCACTCCCTATCCCTCTGTGTCAGGCCCCTCCCTCTGTCTACGGTGAGCCCCAAGGGACCCTCTCTATTTCCGCCTGGCTCTGTGTTCAGTAACATGCAATAGATGCATTTTTCTGGGAGTAGGGACACACAGGCTGTCAGCAGAAAATCTGTCAGGGTGGCTCTGTGATGAAACTGCTAAGTCTGATTCCTGTCTTAGCTCTGTGCTGCGGCACTTGCCTGTTTCTTCCTCTTCCTCCTCCTCCAAGCTCCCAGTCTCCAGTACTCCCCAGCTCTTCCCCTCCTCTAAGGTGTGTCCATTTGTTCACCACCAGGATCCCAGATCTAAATTCTCTTCCTCTGCATTTCCCTGGGGGAGGGGGGCTCTTGGTCAGGTGGTTTCCACCACTCCTCCTCATCCAGTCAGTCCCTGACATCCACTAGGGTGAAGATGGAAACCTTGAGGCACCCTGGGTGTTGTCAGAATATATATCACTGGCCATGCTGTCTAGAGTTGATTGGAACTGGGATTCACCAACACCAGGTGTGCCACAGGCCTCCCCTTAAGGGTGGTTAGATAGTCTTGATCCCTGAAATAGAATCTAGAAAACAGAGCAGGCCTCTGAGTACATCAACATGGACCATTCCCAGAGACAAGCAGTGACAATTGGTGCTTCTGAACCTTTTTGTGAAATACATTCTCATTTTACATGGTTGAACCTCCTAACAACTTGGGATATTGCTTTCCTTACTGCATTGAGGCCATCAAGCTGCTCTCCACCCATCAAGACGAAGATGCGGATGACATGCCATTTTAGGCTTGGGGTCATCATTAGCTTAAGTGAATCCATGTTCTTTTCGTCTTTCTCAATTATGTCCTCCAGCTGGAGCTCTTCTATCTCATCTTCCACGTCGCTAGTGTCTCGCAGATTCTTCAGTACTGGGTGTGAACAGAGGCAGAGAGGATTAGACTTCGAAAGGGGTGACTTCTAAAATAAATAAATAAGCAGATTGATTGAAAGGAAGTTGGAAAGGGGAAGTCTGGAGGGTTTAATCTCTCTGGAACGCTTGGGAGTAATTCAGAACCATAAAGAAGCAATCTTGGGAATCTCTTAATAAAAATTTGTGGTATTTGAGGAAATTGTATTGGGATACTTTTTGTATTTGTAATTGTTGCAACTATTACACAACATCATGTGTGTAGTATTTTTTGTTAATTTCATTGTTCCTAGAATTCCTCTTGTTTTTAATACTTCCATACATGCCACAAAGGATATTAGCTCCTTCCTTTTACATTACTGGAGACAATCAACACAAAGACGATGCCCCCACTCCACCTACCCCAGAACACATCCCCATGCAATTTTGAAAACTTGATTTAAAAAACAAGCAGACTATGTTTCTATTCTAGAGCCTAAACATAGTGCACTGAATCACTCCAGCTGGATCATCATGTTTACAGCATCCATGACCAATGGCCATCCAGCCTCTGCTTAAAAACCTCCAAGGCAAGAGAGCCCACAACCTCTCGTGGGAGTCTGTTCCACTGCCGAACAGCTCTTGCTGTCAGAAAGTTTTTCCAAACGTTTAATTCGGAATTTCATTTCTTGTAGCTTGAAGCCACATTCTTCCACTCATGATACTCAGCAACTTTTATTCAGAGGTATACTGACTCTGACACTACTGCCATCATTGCAAGTAGCCTTTGAAAGACCATTGACTCAGTCCAGTATACCTGAAGAAGCATCTCCACCCCTATCGTTCTGCCCAGACACTGAGGTCCAGCTCCGAGCGCCTTCTGGTGGTTGCCTCGCTGTGAGAAGCCAAGTTACAGGGAACCCAGCAGAGGGCCTTCTTGGTAGTGGCACCTGCCCTGTGGAACGCCCTCCCATCAGATGTCAAGGCAATAAACAACTAGTTTACTTTTAAAAGACAACTGAAGGCAGCCCTGTTTAGGGAAGCTTTTAATGTTTAACAGACAGGTGGTTGGGGTATGCATAATAAATTATTATTATTATTATTATTATTATTATTATTATTATTATTATTATTATTATACCCTAAATAGGTTGTGTGAAAGGAAAGTACATTTATATATCAGTTTTATGTGCATTGTTATGAAAGGCTGTTAATGACCCTCTATTAATGAGAGGATTATCAACATAAATGATCTGATAATCCTAGATTGAATTATGCAACAGGCCAAAGGTGCCTGAGGTCTTTTCAGCCTGAAGGGATATCACAGCTCTTTATGGTGCACATACCTAGAGGTCCCAGTACCTTTTATTGCATTGTTTTCATCCTCCTTCTGAATGAAGAGATACCTAGGACTTTCAGGAAGTAAGGGCAGTAGAAAGACCTGAAGCAATGGCATGACCACAGAAATGCTTGTCAGAATTGGTAAACCTGTGAAAGAAAATAAGAGTGACTGATAACGTGAAAACACTGAGGTGGAACCTCTGAAAAGCTGTAAGTCAAAGGATGAATTTCTCTTAATTACCTTTTCGGGTCCCAATAATTTCTGGGAGAGAAAGTATCTGAGCCAACAGAACACCAAAAGAAGAAAACAGACTGTGCATCATCATTATGCGTCCCCTCAGGTGAATAGGGGAGATTTCCCCAAGGTATATGGAGACAACACAGAAGGTTATTCCTGGTTAGGTGATAAATCAAAATATAATTTACAATGAGCTTGTGACACGGTGTACAGAAACATATATAGAGAACTCTGCGTGGTTCAGAAGGCCACAATGAGTCATGCACTTAACTCCTTATGAATTTAAGAGGTCCCCCACAGACTTCTGCAAAATGTCATGCTGTCCTTCACAATTTGCATGAGAGGTTACTGGATCAAGTTACATGGAGAGATGATATTTGACATCATAGTTACAGAGCTGTTGCCCAGTTGTAGCTCCCCACCATTTCAGGTCCCACAAAGTTACAGAAAGAGGTGTTCTCAGTGACTACTTCTTAACTTTGGAGATTTCTCCCTCTGGCTGGTTGCCAAAAGCCAGAGCGTTTGACGCCATAGACACCAAGATGTTGCCCAGTTGTAACTTAAACCAAACTGAGCCCCACAAAGGCTTGTAGAGAGGTCTTCTCAGCCACTGCCTCTTAACTTAATAGATTTCTTCCCTAGCTGCTTGCCAAAGCCAGAGATTGTTCATCTTCCAGAACTGGAATTAAATATATTCATTTAAACTAATTGCGATGGTAGAGAAAAGTTAGAAGAAAAGTAGCCAACCTGACACTCCACAAATGATATTTTGACTGCGATTCTCAACATCGTTTACTGTTGAATATGTTGGCATGGGTGGATGGAAAATATAAATCAGCAATATTTGCCTCCCACTGGAGTAGATTAGTATAATTACCACATCCCAGATCTTTGGGATCTAATCTCTAATCTAATCCACCCCACACATTGTTCTTCATGTCCTTGGAGACTAAGGGAGAGGGGAGTTTGTCACAGTAAGACAGGCTCCCAGGATTCTTCTGCAGCCTCTTGCCCGCACTCTGCTTCAGCATCTGAGTCTGAATTGCTCCTTGTCACAGGCTCTCCCTGCTCACTAAATTCTGTTGCCCCTACCGCATCCAACAACTCCTCCCACTCTTCTCCCTCTGACCTCTCCTCAGTGTCCCACCACCAATCCCCAGGTTCTGAGACTTCCTCCTCTGAGGTTTCCCTTGGGGGTTCCCTGGCTGGTGCCCCCCGCCCATCATCCAGTCGGTCCCTGAAATCAGCTCAGATGAATCTTGTGCGTTTCAGGATGATTTCTTTTTGCAAAAAGGCAAGCCAATAAATTCGGGACTCTGACTTACCTGAACATAATCCAAAGCAGAAATTGATAAAGAGGCTGTATCCATAGGTTCTTATCAAGTGTGAGAGACCCAATAGTACAGAACAAATAATGTACAAAATGTCAGCTATCATCAAAGCACCTTTCCTGGAAAAAAACAGGCGGGGTTGAGGGAGGAGATGCCAATGACTATAAGGTACTATCAAAAGAGGGGGGAGGAGTTATGGTGCTTCCTACTTCAACTGTTTGGACTGAATTTGGGAGGTCACATCACTCATTCCATCTCTCAAATCGGGAGAACTCTACTGATATTTTGAGAGTAAATGACTGGGACACACAAAACATCTCAAGCATGTCTAAACAGGGTCTCCCTTCTTTTTGTATTGGACCTGGAACCATTAGAGGAGGCTCTTAAAAACTAACCAAATATTAAAAGCATCATAATAAAAAGTAAGGAACATCTGGCTAACTTAAATGCTGATTACGACATGGTCCTGATGCTAGCAGATGCTTTAGATACACCACCTTATTTACACCAGGAACTGAATGGACATAGCAGGGCTAAAATAAATTAATCAAAATCAACTTTAAGGGTTTTCAATATCCCACCCAAGATTCAGACTCTAGTTCCAATGGTACTTAAGAGTCCCACGTAGATATAAAAGCTTCCAATATTTGGAAGTTTGGGGAACCATGAGCCTAAAGAAACTATTTCTAGCAGGGCTCCTATAATCTCTGGACAGCTTTGTCCCACTGGTTAAAAATAATAATAATAATGAAAAGCGATTTTGAAAGGTTGACTTCCTTTGACCTTGCCATACTGAGAAAAATGTTTCTGTAAATATATATATTGTCTGCCTAAGTTGTTACATTGCCTAAGTTGTAGCTTTTCCAAGTTCTTCCTGTGGATATATCACCCTAAATTTTGGCTGCTTGGCAAAAGCTTTTTGAAACATTTATTTATGAATCTAAAGAGGCTTGGGTGAAGATATTTTACCTATACAGAACAGTTTAAAAAGTGCTTGGATAAATTAAACTATATTGTGAAGCTAACCAGACAAAAGCAGGCTATACCTCTATTATCAAGTAATACAGCAAAAGCCTAGAAACAAATGAACAAATGCACAATATGGGGAATTCAATGGATGCTGTTCTTTTAGTGGGGAACTGGTTAAATAATTTAGATTGGGTAAATACCCTAAAGGTGACTCTTAAGATATGCAAATCCAGGATAAAATGTTTACCCTTTCCAAAATCTCAATTATCCAATTTGTGTGCAATCTACTTCCTTTTAATAATAAGAATACTTAAATATTGCTCTGTCTGTAGTGTTAGTGTAGTGAAAGATAAACCTACCAATGTGGTTTCAACTAAATTTGTGTCTGTAGGATTATAATGCATTTGGAGAGCATGTTCCCACCACCCTAAACCAAAGTTCAATTAGCTAGCTAAAAGTGATCAGATAAGATTCCAGGACTTTGTCCCTCCCTGCCATACAACAGTCCATGAAATGTTTAGTGAAAGATAAAAATTATCTGACATCATCCCCTTTGCCTTTCTCTGAAATCCCATTCCATTTGGTCGAATGCCTTGGGCAGGTGGAATGAAACTAACAAAGTTGATGGCATTTTATCTTTTATTAGATGTTACTGGGGGATGTAGGTCAGCAGCAACCACGCATCCCCTCATCCCCTCAGCATGCTAGGAAATGCAGTTCACCACTTAAAGGGTTATATCTATACCTGCCAAATCTATCCATCAGCCAAGCGACAGGAAAGGACCCACAGATAGCTCCGAATGGAAATAAAGCCACAGGGATAGTGGCCAGGACCCGCTTAGAATCTACTCTAGTTCCAAGCTCTTCCAACAGAGTTGTGTTATACAAGTCATGCAGGAACTAGGAGAGAAGCACATAACATTTAACATTAGGACCTTTCTGCAGAGTGCATGGCAGCAAAAGCTGAGAGGCTGAGACCTGGCTGAAACCCTGAAGAGTCATGACTAGTTAGTGTGAACACTGTTGAGCTAGATTTACCAATGGCCTGACTCACTATGAGGAAGCTTCCATCATCATCATCATCATCATCATCATCATCATCAATATGCTGCCCATCTGAATGGGTTACCTCAGCCACTCTGGGCAGCAGCCAACAAACTAAAGTACCGTAAGACATCAAACACTAAAAACTTCCTGATACATGGCTGCCTTCAGATGTCTTCTAAAAGTTGTATAGTCCTTTATCTCCTTGTCATCTGATGGGAGGGCATTCCACAGGGAGGGTGCCTCTGCCAAGAAGGCCCTCTGCCTGGTTCCCTGCAGCTTCACTTCTTGCAGTGAGGAACTGCCAGAAGGCCCTCAGAGCTGAGTGATGGGGGTGGAGATGCTCCTTCAGGTATACACGGCCAAGGCCCCTGAAGGCTTTAAAGGTCAGCACCAACACTTTGAATTGTGCTCGGAAACGTACTGGGAGCCAGTGTAGATCCTTTAAGACTTTTGTCCTATGTTTTTTTGGCAGGGAGCTGCAGCCAGTGCTGGATGGACAGTGGGAGTGTCGGAATGAGGAATGACTCTGCCTCATTCACAGTTAAAAAGTTAGTTTCTTGCACAAGGTGAGCATCTGCGATGTCCCAGAAATCACAAACGCTGTCCCCACCTTTATGTCATTCTGTCATTTATCAAACTTCTCAATAATTCAGGCATATTTGGGGTACCTGCTTGTGAAGCAGCTTGCATTAGTAACATAACAAACCCCTTTTGCAAAACTTAAGATTTTTTTTTTAAAAATGCTAAGACTCAAAATGGGTGTAGTTTATGAATTATGGATCAGCTGCAACACAAACAAATTCAGTGGTGTTTACAACCCAGCAAGATGGGTGGGGTATAAATGATAAAATTGTTGTTGTTGTTACATTATTGTGCAGCAGTTAGAAAGGAAATGGGGTGAAGTGGAAGAGATGCTGTGCGTTCTCACTGTGCATCCATGTGTGTGCATATTCACATGCCACATGCGTGCCCAAGAGGGTCACGACTGATATGGAAATTTTGACATTAGATTCTTGCCTTAGATGTTCCATGTATTTTTCCAATAGTAATTGCAGAAGTCTATATAGGATTATATATCAATGTGCCAATGAATAATTTGATTCTTGTGTTTCTTGTGTTTTGCAACGCTCATGCTACACTGTGTAAACACCAAATCATTGCATTCCATGCTTATCTGACCCTAAAAAGGCACAAATGACCAGCCTGGAAATTCATGAAGATTTTTAAACAGAAAATAAGCATCTTGCTACAGAAATGTGGGGAACCAAATTTAAGACTGGGGTGTGTGAGAAACCAAGAGAACCAAAACAGGCAGATCCTTCCATCCCTACTGACAATATGTGCCCCCCTCAAATTACCCTAGGTGGAATGTGGTCCTCAACCGTATAAAAGCCCTATAATAACTGCTGCTTTAATAACCCAGCTACACTGCAGCACCATCTTACCACAGTTGGAGAGTAGAGTAGCCACATGTTGTAACCATCACACTGTGATAGGAGGCAGGAAGCAACTGAGACCCAAATAAGCAGCTTTGACGACTCCTGCAGGAAGGATAAGCAGGTACTGTGATGAAACTGCACAAGGTCAGATACATGAGAACAGCTGCTCATGTGTAGATGTTCCACGAGATCATGAGTAAACTATCTGTGCAGTTCAGTTTCCTGACAGTGTATGTGCTTCTTTTCTGATGTCCACGCTCAGTGCATGGAAAGCAGGGTGACAGGGTGTCAAGGAGCTGTCAGGGAGCCAGGTCAATCACAGGGCAGGCACACACACAGAAGGCACACAGCAGAGTCCTCTGATTTGCCTTAATCCAGCAAAGACATAGCTGAAACTGACTACTAGCTCTGCCTATCCCCCTCTAGCCTATCAGTCTGGATCCCTTCCAAGCAGACAGAGGCTATGTAGAGAGGCTGAGCTCCTCCTCTGGGCCTGTCTGACCTGTTACTCAGCAATGTGTCGGACTTTCCTTGAGAGGGGTGTCAGAGTGGGAGGAGAGCCAGCAGGACTGGGACTGTCCTGCTGTTGTGTAGCAGGGTCAACCTCTGACACCTCTCTGAGTCTGCTCACACACTGTGACTCTCAGCCTCTCCCCCTGTCCTGGAAGGGCCTTCTTCTCCTGTCCTGACCCCCCTTTGATCGCTCAAACCTCCTTCTTCTAGCACCTTCCACCTCATCCCTTCTGCAGACTGCTCTTCAGTGTCACACCACCAGGATCTGGGATCTAAGTTGTCTTCTTCTGTGCCCTCCCTGGAGGGTATCTTGGGTGGTTGGCTCCCACCACTTCCTCATCCAGCTAGTGGGCAGAGCACACTAGCACTCCCTGCTGCAGCTGTGATGGATGTACTTCTAACTACTCCTGCCACATATTCCTTCTCCATCTTAATACAGAGAGCACATTGTTTCTGGTGCCTTGTTGGAAATAAACCAAGTCATGTTCAGCATATTAACAGTTAATTTCTAGTACCCATTTCATTCCACAACCAATCCAAGAGTTGGGAAACTGGAATCTTACAGTCCAATCAGGAGATGAAAACCCGTCACAGGCCCCAGCTACAAGATATCACTGATGTCGTTAATAACTTCAATACCAGCCATGAAATGAGGGTTGTAAATTCCATGGGGCCCTGGAACTTGCCCCCAAACCCAGCTGCCATCTTACCAGTTTTGGCCCATCACACTGAAACTACTCAAGGGGTGGGGAGAGGTTCAGTTTTGAACTTAATCCTCCCAAGAAATAAATTTATCCATCACAGGATTTTACTAAATCCCCACAACCACATTCCTGGAAATATTCATAAATACAATGCGAATAAGGGCAAGAATCAGATCTAAAACAGGCAACATTTAGGGAATGATCTTATGCAGATGAAGCATGCAGCTGCCTAAATCTGGCAGATGGAGAATGTGCCTTTAAAACAGTATTTTGTGCTAGGGAACCAGGTCATGTAACTAAGTTTAACAGGCTTCAAACCCAGCTGGTATGCTAAATTATTTTATCAATTGTTTTTATTATACCAAACTAACATATTAATCATATAGATTTAGAACAACCCATAATATCTTTCCTTTCTACATTGGGACTACCCTAAGAATGCCTAATTCAAACCAAATGTATTATGAGTTGTTCTACCTAGAAGAATCTGGAAAACATTTACACATCAGTTTGGATCGATAGGACTCACCTGTGTCTTGGGTGTTTCCTCCAAACTCACCTGGGTGTTGGTTGTTCCCTCCAAACTCACCCAGGTGTTGGTTGTTCCCTCCGAACTCATCCGGGTATTGGTTGTTTCCTCCGATCTCACCCGGGTGTTGGTTTTTTCCTCCGATCTCACCCGGGTGTTGGTTGTTCCCTCCAAACTAACCCAGGTGTTGGTTGTTTCCTTCGAACTCACCCAGGTGTTGGCTGTTTCCTCTGAACACACCCGGATGTTGGCTGTTTCCTCTGAACTCACCCGGGTGTTGGTTGTTTCCTCCGAACTCACCCGGAGGTTGGTTGTTTTCTCCGAACTCATCTGGGTGTTGATTGTTTCATTGTCTACCTCCTCTATTTCATCCATAGTTTCTTGTGTAGGAGCCCAGAAAGAAGGCTCACCTGTCAAGAAGTAAGAGAGTTCTTTTCATTTGGACCTACCATTTCTTTCACAGATACAGATCCATAAGTTTTGAGGCTCTTCCATTTAGTTAGTATGTCTAACAGTCATGCCTGGGATTTTATCCTTCAGAGATCAACTGGATTGTAGGGGGGCCGGAGGCACAAGCATTGGAATTCAAGGATTTGTTTTCAGAGCAGGAGTGATTATGTCATCTGTTGGCGTGAGGCGGTAGCTAATTTTTGTGCTAGATTAGGTTAGCTAAAGTCCAAATGTGGAAAATGATCAAGCAGAAGCTGGATACTTCCTTCCTTTTCTTTGATGGAATTCCATCTTCACCTTGGACTCCTAGATTGTGACACCATTTAAATAGCCACTGAACTGGATAGATATGGAATGTAACTGTAGGCAGCCTCCTCGTCTTATGCAGGACATGAATGAAGAGGATGAACAGGCAAAGAACACATGGACTTACTGTAGCTTTCTCTTACTGGCGAGGAGTGGAGTATTGAGTCAAGGCTTCTTTTATTCTGAAGTAAAGCTCTCAGAACTCTGTGTTGTGAGAGCCAATCAGAGGAAGGAGGCCAGAAGGTTCCAGGAAGCTGTTGACAATTGGGTTCTGAGATCATCGCTGCTTACAAGTCTGGTTTAGAATCGCATTGTCACAGCAATTTAATATGGGTTGGTTGCTGGCATGATGGAGCTAGCATTGTGGTGAGCTGACTGAATAGGGAAGTCCCCTGCACAGAATTTCCATAGTGTGACCACATTCTTTCGCAGCCTTACTTCTTCCTTCTGCAACGTGAGGATAACAACATTGACCTTTCTTGCAGGGTCATCCTTTGGACTCCAATATAATTCCCAGGAAACATTTGAAAATGTTTTAGGCAAATGCTGTGTTTCATTTAGCTTCCAGCATTTCACATTTCAAAATAACTGTTTTTAGAATGCTTCTGTTGTCATGCCAGACAATGTTCCATATTCCATGCTCCATGTTTCATATTCCAGCCCCCAATTGTTGAAGGCTCTTGGAACCACTCACATATATTACAATGGTTTACTCTACAATAGTTTCTCCTTCACTGATTTAAAAGCCAATATGGTTTGTGTGTTTGTGTGCGTTTAAAAAGAATAATTAATATTTTAATTTTTGAATACATGAATATATCCTTACAAACAAAACAATATCAAGAGTTTCCGGCCAGATTTTTTAAAAAAGTTATGTGCTTTAAATGTCCTGTAGTCTACAAACAAATCTGAACACCAGAGCGGTTTTGATTTTTGTTGATGCAGAGAAGGCCTTTGATAATATTTCTTGGATGTTTATGAAGAAAAATTTGGAAGGGATGGGAGTGGGGCGGGGGTTCGAAAATGGTATAGAAGCAATCTACACAGAACAAAAAGCTAAATTGATAGTAAACAATGTGGTGACAGAGGAGTTTAAAATTGAAAAAGGGACACGCCAGGGGTGCCCTCTATCCCCCCTATTGTTCATTTCAGTTCTGGAGGTGTTGCTAAATATGATTAGAAAGGACCGGTTGGTCCAGGGAATTGAGGTCGGAGTGAAACAATATAAATTGAAAGCATTTGCAGATGACTTGGTATTAACACTTCAGGAACCAGTCTCCAGCACTAAAAGAGTGTTAGAATTAATTTCTGATTTTGGTCGGGTGGCGGGGTTTAAGTTAAATAAGCAAAAAACCAAGGTTTTAGCAAAAAAATTGACAGTTACAGAAACAGATGAGTTCTCCAAAGAAACGGAGCTGAATGTGGTTAAAAAAGTAAAATACCTAGGGGTGTACTTGACCTCCAAAAATTTGAATTTGTTTAAAGATAATTATGAGAAATGCTGGTCAGAAATTAAAAGAGACTTGGATATATGGTCAAGATTGAAACTTTCCTTGTTAGGCCGAATAGCTGCTGTAAAGATGAATGTATTGCCGAAAATGTTATTTTTGTTTCAGGCCCTACAGATCGTGGACAAGGTGGAATGTTTTGGAAAGTGGCAGAAGGATATTTCTAAGTTTGTTTGGCAGGGCAAAAAGCCCCGAATAAAGTTTAAAATATTAACTGATGCGAAAGAAAGAGGGGGATTTGCCCTGCCAGACTTGAGGCTATATTATGAATCTGCAGCCTTCTGCTGGTTGAAAGATTGGATTTTATTGGAGAACACTGACGTCCTGGATCTGGAAGGGTTTGGCAATGCGTTTGGGTGGCATGCATATCTGTGGTATGACAAGGCTAAAGTGCACAAATTGTTTAAAAACCATATTGTCAGAAGAGCAATTTGGAGGGTCTGGATAAAATACAAAGACTTATTGGAGAGTAAAACTCCGAGGTGGCTCTCACCGGTGGAGGCCAAGGCACGTAAGAGACCCAACATGGAGGCCCATTGGCCTAAATATTGGGAAATAATTGAAAAAACTGGAGACAATTGGAGGTTGCTAAGCTTGGAGAAATTGAAAACTAAGGTACGAGATTGGCTGCACTATGCGCAAATTCAAGAGGTATTTAAAATAGATAAAAAAGTTGGATTCCAGGTGGAAAAATCGAAACTAGAGACTGAATTGTTAGAACCAAAAAGTAAACTACTTTCGAGAATGTATAACTTGCTGCTTAAGTGGAATACACAGGATGAGACAGTCAAATCCGCTATGATAAAATGGGCTCAGGATGTGGGGCATAACATTATGTTTGCAGACTGGGAAAGGTTATGGAACACCGGTTTGAAATTCACGGCATGCACTGCCTTGAAGGAAAATATTATGAAAATGGTATACCGGTGGTACATGACCCCAGTCAAGTTAGCCAAGATATATCATCTGTCTGACAACAAATGTTGGAAATGTGGAGAGGCGGAAGGGACATTCTTTCATCTCTGGTGGACCTGCCCGAAAGTGAAGGCCTTCTGGGAAATGATTCATAATGAACTAAAAAAGGTATTGAGATTTACCTTACCTAAAAAACCAGAGGCCTTCCTTCTGGGCATGGTGGACCAGAGAGTGCTTAAGAAGGACAGAACCTTTTTCATGTATGCTACCACAGCAGCAAGGATCCTGATTGCAAAATACTGGAAGACACAAGATTTACCCACGCTGGAGGAATGGCAATCGCAGTTGATGGACTATATGGAACTGGCTGAAATGACTGGCAGAATCCGAGACGTGGGAGAAGAAACAACTGAGGAGGACTGGGAAAAGTTTAAGGACTATTTGAAAAAACACTATAAGCTGTATGAATGTTAAAAAAAATGCACCTTTCAGGAAATTCTAGCTTCAGCAAATGTAAGTTAATGAAATGAAAATTAAGACACAAGAATTCAGAGGTAAAATAATGAAATAACTTTATTGTGTTTAATATAAAACATATAAGAATTGAGCGACAGTAAAATTGAAAATAGGGAACATGATAAAATGGAAGTTACAATAAGTTTTGAAATAAGTTAACAAATTGCTGATGCTTTATAAGACAGAGAACGCAGGGTTCGGAGGATGTGGGGAAGTCCTATAGGTTAGATGGAAAAAGAATATGGAAATTTGTTATTTATATCTTTTTTTCTTATAACCACTCTTTATTCTTTTTTCTGTATTTCTGTATTTTTAAAAAAGCAATAAAAAAATGTTTAAAAATAAATAAATAAATGTCCTGTAGTTAGTAAAAGGCACTCCTGGCTACTGAGGGCATCTTCACCTCCAGTGACAGAGCTGGACCCAAGAACACCCAAAAGTTAAGTACCTGCTCCTCTAGGAAAACCTCAACCCCATCCAAGGCAGGCATCGTACTGTCTTTCTAGATCCTGGAACAACTCACCCACACAGCTTCTGTCTTGCCAGACCCTATTTATCCATTCATCCAGACCACCACTGCACCCAGAGTACAGACCAGGGTCTTCCCAGTTATTCCCAATTCAGGTGTTACTGGGAAAGTTGGGCATCATCAGTATGCTGAAGACACCTTACTCCAAAACTCACAATGGCTTCATATAGATATTTGATAGCATCTGAGACAAAATAGTTCCCCACAGCACCCCATAGTTCAAGAACCAGCAGGCAGAGAAGTCATGCAATACTACCTTCTAGAATCACTGCAGAACATTGCTCCCTGATACCCACCCTGATACCCACCCATAGTCCAGGAATATATAATGGTCAATGGTGTAAAAAACTGGTGAGAGATCAAGAAATAGAACAAGGGACACACTCCCCCTGTCCCACTCTCTGCAAAGATCATCCACCAGGGCAACCAAGGCAGACTTAATCCCATTCCTAGCTCTGAGCCCAGATGGGAATGGGTTTAAATAATATTATGTAGGCCCATTTCCATTTAGGTTCAGACATGGGTTCAGAACTGAATAGTCCTTGGTTGCCCTGATAAATGGCCTCTATCAGGAGATAGATGGGTGAGTGAAACATGTTGCTCTTTCTAGATCTTTCGTTGGCTTTGGATATCATTCACCTCAGGTGAATGAGAATTGGAGACACTGTTCCAATCCTACATTTGGGACCAAGTCCAGACAGTAGGATTGAGAAGTTGCCTTTCAGTCCTTTGATAGCAAGGTTATCACCAATGCTATTTAATTTATATATGAAGCCGCTGGGAGCAGTCATTAGGAGTTTGCAGGCAAGGTGCTGTCTGCATGCAGATGACACACAGCTCTGTTTCTCAATGACGGAATGAGGAGAGGCCATGCAATACCTCGGGAAGTGCTTGAGTGCAGCAATGGGATGGATGAAGAAAAACAAATTGAACTGGAATCCTGGCAAGGCAGAGGCATTGTGGGTGAGTAGTTCTCATGTCTGAGAAATTGATCAGTTGCCTACCCTGGATGAGGTTGGACTCCCCCCGAAGGAGCAGTTTGACAGTCTGAGTGTGCTTCTGGATCCAGCTGTGTCTCTGGAGGCTCAGATAGCATTTGAGGCTAGAAGGGCCTTTTATCAAGTGCAGTTGGTAGGCCAGCTGCATGGGTTCCAACTTGAATAAAATATTGTGTGGACAGGCGGAGTCCTCAGATCCCGAGCGGTCCCCCCTGTCATGTGGAATAACGACTCAAGACAATGTGCTATGGGATTAAATTGGCCATTTATTAAATTTCAAATGTGGGTAGACCTTGGCTCAGGCATTGGGCGTTCTCCCTCCCCAGCCGGGGACCTAGGGAGCATCAGTGTGGGGGGGGGGGATGGGCCGGCTCTGGAGAACATATGTTCAAGCAGAGATAGCCGCCCCCGTTACGCCGCCGCCGCAGGGGAGTGCAATGACGACCTTTCAGCGTACGGTCAAAGCCTCCCTTCAGAAACCCCTTTAACAGGGAACCCTGGTATCGCTGCCGCAAAGAGGAAGATGGACTAAAGGATTCCGCCCAAGGCTTGATACCGCCAAAGTTGTGATGTTTTGCTATGGGAAAGGCGAAACCTGCCAATGCAGGGAAATTCCTTTCTAGCCCTTTAACAGTGACCTTGACGTAGCAGCGCCTGCATAGCTGTGAAGAAAAGTTAACCTGCAAAACAAGACATTAACTGATGGTGGGTAGGGTGGGAGAAGCTCTCGAGCCAAGTGAGGATTCCCAGGTAAGATCCTCCCTCTATTGTGTGGGCAGGTAGTCCCTCCCCTACCTGGCCTGGTCTCCTTGGCAACACTTCCCCCAGGTGGGATTGGACAGCTGACTGAGGTAGGCGGAGACCTCCTGGTATCCCACCTGAGGGAAGGCGAAGCCAAGCCTATGCTGATGGAGCCACTCCAGATCCAGGGGCTGCACGCGTCCTCGCAAAGGGTGCCCCCCGTTTTTATGTGGGGAGCGGTCATTGGGAAAACCCAGGTAAGACCCACCCCACATAATCAATCACAAGATGTGGTGTGCACACACCATTTGAATGCCCATCAGTTTTTTTGGGGGGGGCTGGCCTCCTCAAATATTTTATTGGGGGAGCCAAAGGGACCTCAGCCACTAGGAGTTGGCACCTATAGCTAGCTATGACCATTCCTGAAGCCGAAAAGGTTGGCCACAGTAGTTCATATGTTGGTTACTTCCAGACTGGATTACTGCAATGTGGATTTATTTGAGACTTTGTTTGACCACATCGAACATTTGCTGTTGGGAGTTAGACCTAGTATGCCGTGCTCTTCCTTGTGCTCAGAGATCTGCATTGGTTGCTGATTTGCTACTGGGAGCTACTATTAGCATATAAAGCCCGTAACAACTTGGGACCTGTTTATTTGTGAGACCACCTTACCCCATATATGCCCACTCAATATGTGGACAAATATAAAATGTGAAATGCCAATGGGTGTTTTAATCTCTTTTTCGTTTATTGCTGAGTTTTCTTTTAAAAAATTAATAGTTTAACTCTTTTTACTGATGCCGTTTTGCTTTATTCTATTTGTAAACTGATTTGAGGCTTTATTTACAGTCAAGCAGTATATAAATGTCATGAAATAAATATGAAATAAATGTATGAAAATATCAACCAGTTTCCTCCAGGAGTGTCTGCAGCTATGTCACCATGACCTCATAAGTTTCATTGACATCCATCTGTCTCACGAGACAATGGAAGAGTGCGCCTTTTGGAGTGAAATCCAACCATTGGAGAGTTACAGCGTCTGCTGTGGATGTAGAGACTGATACAGAGAGACACGTTTTATTGAACCTGGGGCAGATGAAGGTGTATGGTTGTGCTGATGTGGGTGTACCATGGTGTTTTTTCTTTCTGCGCTCCTCCCAGTGGTCACTTCTCCTCTGGTACTCTCACAAGTACTTGCCCTTAAATGGGATGCTTGAGACAGGGCTGTAGTCATTAAGTGCCATCAGGTACAAGGTGGGCTTTTTGAGGAGTGGCTGCGTTATCTCCTTTTTCAAGGTGTCTGGTGCCATCCCGTCATGCAGAGACCTGTTCACCACACCATGAACCCACCCATTTTATGCCCCTCCTCCTGCTAGCATTACACAGCAATGATGGACAAGGATCCCAAAAGCACATTAGTAAAGGTAAAGGGACCCCTGACCATTAGGTCCAGTCGTGGCCAACTCTGGGGTTGCGGCGCTCATCTCACTTTCTTGCCAAGGGAGCTGGCGTACAGCTTCCGGGTCATGTGGCCAGCATGACTAAGCCACTTCTGGTGAACCAGAGCAGTGCACAGAAAGGCTGTTTACCTTCCTGCCGGAGCGGTACCTATTTATCTACTTGCACTTTGAAGTGCTTTCGAACTGCTAGGTTGGCAGGAGCAGGGACCGAGCAAAGGGAGCTCACCCCATCATGGGGATTCGAACCGCCGACCTAGCAAGTCCTAGGCTCTGTGGTTTAACCCACAGCGCCACCCGCATCCCTAGTAAAAGCACAGTATTGAGCACTTATTCACAAGCACCTTCTCAAAGGGCTTTCACTCAGAAGATGGATTAAGCTTGTTTTCAGCTGTTTCGGACGGTAGAACCTTATCCAACGGATTCAAGTAACAAGAAAGAAGATTCCAACTAAACATTTAGGAAGAACTTTCTGACAGTAAGAAATATTTGACAGAGGAATGGACTAATTTGGAAGGTGGTGGGTTCTCCTTCATTGGAGGTTTTCAAGTAGATTTCAGATGCCCATCTGTCAGATAACTGTGATTCCTGCATTGCAGGGGACTAAGGCATGATGACCCTTCGGGTTGCTTCCAGTTCTAGGATCCCATGAAAGCCATAAGACTGCAAAACCTTAAACTGATTCCACAAAGCATGGCTTGATGTAGCATTGGAAGTCTCACTCTTGATGCATCTATTGTGACATCTCTGTCATTACAGAAACAAATGGATTTGTCCTTAAGGTACCTAGGAGGTCTCTAAGGTATCCCAGGTTCCATCTGTCAAGATAGGTGTTAACAGCCAATGGACTGCCTTCACGAGCTGATTTCATGGAGACATGATAGAAGTAGCAATGTAGGCCCCCTCTTCACTGCTTTCACCGCCATGCAATGGGCACCATTATGGGCTCTAAACTTGTGTTGTTTCATCTTTGCAGCAATTGTTATGCCTCCTGCACCCACCCCAGCTGTTCTCTGGACTATTCCATGTAGGGTATACCAGTATACCAGGGAGTCAAATGTGCTCCACCATCCTTAAGGATTACACTCAGAAGCTATCATATCTATGGCCTTATGGTCACCATCCTATAGTGAGATGAGGGCCTAAGTTCTACCCACTGGAAAGATCATTAGATCTTCAAGGGTAGACTATCCTCATGAGTATGGGAAGGTCTGAGGGCTCCCTAACTGTTGCTGTTTTTTCTTCTCCTCCTCCTCCTCCAAACTTTGTCCACTACCGTAATACCACAGAACCAACCCTCAATCCCTGATCACTGTCATGTAGGCTTGCCAAATACCCTCAGTAGGAATCCAACTACTGATCCACTTTACTAGACATTTTCAATCAATATGTCCCTTTCATAGACACCTCTGCGATGATGATGGCATTCAAATTAAATTGAAAAGGAGGAAAAAGGAGCTGTCTCTTACTGGTTTTCAAATGTAATTGAAGGTTCCTATGAGCAACTAGCTAGAAGTGGGTCTCTCTGCCACAGCATGCATGGAAATCAATGAAATAAGTCCCTCTGGGAATGACAGGTCTTAAAGACAGCATTAGCTTTCCAAGGGATTAATATGGGCATCGGGTCATATATGTACCGCTTCTGGAACTATTTCATTTGGCATACTGTAGGTGATCACCCCTTGGAGAAGTATGGGAATGGGGACGTCCTACCCTAGAGGAGACTTCAGTGCTGTTAAAAGTAGCAGCTAGGTGCTGGGATGAGAAACAGGCAATTTTTCATCCCAAGGTGGTGCTGTGGTGATGAACGAAGTGGTGATCATAGCCTATGTGATGGACTGTCATTCAGGATGAATTACGGGCCTCTACAGTAAATTCAGGGTGGCGCTGTGGGTTAAACCACAGAGCCTAGGACTTGCCAATCAGAAGGTAGGCGGTTTGAATCCCCACGACGGGGGGAGCTCCCATTGCTCGGTCCCTGCTCCTGCCAACCTAGCAGTTCGAAAGCACATCAAAGTGCAAGTAGATAAATAGGTACCGCTCCGGCAGGAAGGTAAATGGCATTTCCATGCGCTGCTCCGGTTCACCAGAAGTGTCTTAGTCATGCTGGCCAAATGACCTGGAAACTGTACGCTGGCTCCCTCAGCTAATAAAGCGAGATGAGTTTTCAGCAACCCCAGAGTCGGCCACGACTGGACCTAATGGTCAGGGGTCCCTTTACCTTTACCTTACAGTAACTACATGTCTGTAGTAAATAAGTAAAGGCAACAAAGATGTAGCCTGTTCTGGAGTGGAATCTAATTTGGCCCAGCCAAAATACTGTTCACAAGACAATCACAAAAAAATAAAATAAAAAATACTAAGACCTGGAAGGGGGGCAGCTGTTGAGGTATTTGTCTGTTGCCTTCCTGAAATTTGGACACTTTCATGGCACGGAAAAGCCTGAAAATGGTGTGGAGTGTTCAGACAAAAAGGAAAACTGCAACATCATCATTGTCATTATTCAGTTTAAGAGTAACCACAAGAAATCTCTTGGAATATTTTTTTTATTTCTTTTTTTAAAAACCCTATTTAATAAATGAACAAACTGCATATGCTGCTTAACAAGTTTCTACTTAGGCGATGGCATCTTGAAATGTACCCTCCTGGGATTCCGGGTGTTCACTTTCCCCCTGATTTCCACAAAGGTTCTGTTTCTGGTTTCTGGAATGAACTTGAATATATAAACAAAGATGGCGAAACCAAATGGACAGAAAAAGATTAAGCTGTAGGGCCCAATATGTATCTAGAGATGGGGAAAATGGGGGCAGGGAAGGAGAGAAAGAGGCAGACATAGTATAATGTAGAGTTCTATCTATCATCTATCTATTCATCCATCCATCCATCCATCCATCCATCCATCCATCCATCCATAACACCCATATATCCTTCTTGGCTCCACCCAGCTCCCCTCATTATTTTGGGGGGAATAATGGTTGTAAGGAGCAAAGTCTGCACTCCTCATCAAAATTACCGTAACTTCAAAATCACTCACCTCTATGTAAAGGAAAATCAGTCCTACAAGGAAGCTTAGGAGCCAATGCAAAAATTGTGCAATCACAATGGCTGAAGATCGTGATGACTGAAGGAAGAGCTCCACCACTAGCACAGATGGAAGTGGACCTTTGGTGGATAGAAAGGATTCCAGGAATTTAATACTCCCCCACCCTTGAAAATTGATCTTTCCTAGTTATTGTTTTACTTGATTCAGTTTATTACTGCTTCCAGTGAGACATCTCAGATCAATTTCACAGTAAAAACAGCCACAATAAAACCAACTAAAGACAATCCCGTAATTTCAAAACCAATACAGGTGCAGATTAGGATGAAGATCTCCACTTAAAAGGCTTGGTGAAAAAGGAAGGTCTTCAAAAGGTGCCGAAAACACAACCAAGATATGGTGCCTTGCTGATGAGTGATGGGAGAGGATGCCAAAGGCAAGGTGGCACCACACTCAAGGTCAGATTCGGACATCATATGGAACAGACCTCCTGATGAGATGGTATTTGCAATAGGTCCCTGTGGCGTTTGCCCTCCTATGTGTGTGACAACATACTGGGTTCATAGGGAAAGAGTTAACTAATTGTAAAATGACTAACCAATAGGAACCCAGGGGGCAGAGTTAGCTGCGTATAAGGTTTAAGCACAGAGGGTTTTTTTAGAGAGTGAGTTAGAATTAGAGTTGTTGAAAAGACAGTCTGGAGTTAGGAGAAACAGAGAAGATAAGTGTGGGTTGGGTTGGGCTAGTCTGGTGTGAGAGAGGGAGAGAATTTGTTCAGAGGAGTCAGTCAAACAGTTGAGATAATCAGTCAAAAGTTATTAGGAAGGTATAGGCCAGTGAAGAAACTAAAGTTAAGATACTGACAGGTATATTATCTGAGAAACCATAAACTTGTTAATGTTTGTAAAATAAACTTGGGGGTTTTTTTGTTCACTTTTAACAACTGACTGGACTCAGTGTTTTACCAGAGAGTTGGTGGCAGCAGTAAAGAGAGCACAGTGGTGGCACAGGAATCAATAGACCATTAAATGTCCGGCGACCCTATGTGATCGCCATAGTCCTTACCTTCAGAGCACAATCGTTAATGGGTATATAAGGAGTGAGATGATCTCTTAGGCATTCTTATCTCAAGTTGGTAGGGGACTTTGCACACCAGGACCAATACCTTGAACTTAGCTTTGTAGCTAAACAACAGCCAGTGGAATCCCTTTAGTAGCAGTGTAACAGGGTAGTGAAAGACTGCACCAGTGACCAGTTGGGGCATTACTTATTGTGCTAGTTGTAGGTTCCAGCCCAACCTCATCGGTATGCTGGGGAAGAAGGCATTGCAGTAATCCATCCTAGAGGTTTTCAGAAAATGGATGGCATGGCCCACAATATTTGGAGGGTTCAAACTCAGTTTGCTGATCCTTATCCAGACCTCTACTGAGTCAAGGTGCCAGTGCAGGGTTTTGCAGACTTCTCCTGATACAGATGTTACAGAGAAATGGAAATTGGGTATCATTACTGCGCTGATGACAGCTCTTCCCAAATCTGCTAATGACTATTCCCACAATGGCTTCATAGGGAAACAGCATGGAGGAAAATATAGTACCCTGCAGGATGTCAGAGCACAATTGGCAGGGGACCAAGAGATAATCACCCAGGGCTCTGAAATAGGAGGAGTAGAACCACTGTAAAAGAATGTCTCCAATGCCCATCTCACCAAGTCACACCACCGTCAATGGTATCAAATGCTACCAAAATATCAAGTGAAAATAACCACATGCTCTTACTTTCCTCTGTGTCACTGCCTTGGCTTTACTTCTCTGGTATACCAAAGTGTAGAATGGCATCTTCTGCACCGGAGAGGGCAGGGTGGAGGGTACTATCTCCTCGTCCTGATGCCGGGTGCTGGCTCTCATGGCTAGCTCCAAGATGGATGGGTGTCCTATGAATCACAGCAACTCCTCCCTCTCCATCACCCCCAACACCTGCAGCCTGTGCTCATGCTACATCGTGTATCTTGACAGGCACATGTGGATGTGATCAGGTTCTCCTAGCTCACCCACCCAGGTCTCAGCAACACATCTCACACGAACAACCTTCTCCACGTTCAAGTTAGATCTAACTCAGGTTGCCACATCACACACAGCAGACAGGCATCCATGAATCTCTCTATGTGAGGAGTGCAACATTAATAGTAACTCCCTAGCCTTCTATGGTGAATTACCAACTCTACCATGATCACTTACATTGATCACTTATTCATCTCTCCCCCATCATCTAAAGAGCTCAACACATCATCTAAGCACTTACCTGGCCCAATGCCATGTGCAAAAAGGAATATGCAGATTAAGATTATGCTGAAATACCCCATATCTGAGATGACACTCTGTTGGAGAAAGTAGACTGTATTTCAGTTATGTACTTGTGATCTTGTCAGGTGCCCTTTATTTCAGAAAAGTTATATACTGCTTGATTGTTTTTTGATATACCTCAAAGTGCATAAAAAGGTAAAGGACTCCTGGACAGTTAAGTCCTGTCAAAGGCGACTATGGAGTGCAGCGCTCACCTCGCTTCAGGCCGAGGGAGCTGGTATTTATCCAGACAGCTTTCCAGGTCATGTGGCCAGCATGACATAGAATTATGCTGCGAGACTGTAATTCACATAATCCCTAACCATTGATCATATTGGTTGGGGCTGCCTGGAGTTGGGTCCAAGAGCAAAACTCACCTTTCCATTTGCTATCCCTTATTCCTTAAAATTCTGGCCCACAGAATGCAGTAAGAGTGCAATACAGCAAGAACCGAGCCCCTGTGAAATCTGTCATCTTGGAATGCAACATCCATGTACAGTGGTACCTCTGGTTACAAACGGAATCCGTTCCGGAGGTCCGTTCATAATCGGAAACCACCTGTAACATGAGGCGCACTTTCACTAATGGCGCCTCCCGCCACATGTGTCCCTCCGGCGCGCAATTTCCGCTTGCATCCTGGGGCAAAGTTTGCAACCTGGAACGGCTACTTCCGGGTTAGCGGAGCTCGTGACCCGGAGCGTGCGCAACCAGAGGTACTACTGTAATGTTCACAGGGTAGAGACTATACTCATTCTTATCCATTCATATAAACATACAAGGCTGACTTATACCGGCCAACATTTGAACTTGAGCCCCCATGACTGGAAGTTTTTAAGCAAAGTTGAGATCGTGAATTGTCATGGATGCTTTAGCTCAGATCCGTGCATTGCAGAGAGTTGGGCTAGCTGGCCCTCGGGGTCCCTTCCGACTCTATAGTTCTATGATTCCATGATTTTACCTCCTTGCTCACTGCTAAACAACAGAGGTGTTGGAAGCACCAACCAACAGTACAGCCATTTCAAATCACCTCAGCTTGTATACATAATTTGGGGGAAAGGAAATGTTCTGATGCGTCTACTGCCAGCTTCCCCACTAGCTTTGGAGCTGTTACCGTATTTTTCGCCCTATAGGACGCACCGTCCCATAAGGCGCACCTAGTTTTTTTGGGGGGGAAATAAAGGGAAAAAATTATTCCCCCCCCCCCCAGGCATGGGGCTGGGGCGGGAGAAGCCCAAGCTTCTCCCAACCCCAGCCCCCAGAACAGGCAACTCTCCGCAAGCCGTGGGAGCCCGGCGCCGGGCTCCCGCGCCTTGCGCAGAGCTGTGCGAAGCCTGGGCGCGCTGAGCTCAGTGCGCCCAGCCTTCGGCATGCAGGCAACTCTCCGCAAGCCATGGGAGCCCAGCGCAGGGCTCCCGCGCCTTGTGGAGAGCCGCGCGAAGTCTGGAGAGCGAGAGGGGTCGGTGCGCACCGACCCCTCTCGCTCTCCAGGCTTCAGCGAATGCCTGCATTCGCCCCATAGGACGCACACACATTTCCCCTTCATTTTTGGAGGGGGAAAAGTGCGTCCTATGGGGCGAAAAATACGGTACATAGTGCGTATTATAGGGGAAGTGGGCTAGAGGAAAGCCCATTTAGCGATTCTCAGCTCTACATGCCACCAGTTACAAACCTGCAGTTCCATGGCCACAGTTAACAGGACACAGATGAAACCGCTCACCCCAAAGCCAATGAGAAGCGAAAACCTGCGCCCCTTATAATCAGTAATAAAAATCTAAAGAATATAAAGACAAAGATAAAATTACTAAGCATATAGAGGAATAAGACATGCTGAAGAGGTATCAATTTGGCTTCTCTAAAGGTACGTCCTGCTATACTAGCATTTTAGAGTTTCTTCTTATTTTTTTAGTGAATGTCTTCCAGTAGCACCTTAGAGACCAACTAAATTTGTTATTGGTATGAGCTTTCGTGTGCATGCACACTTTTTCAGATACACTGAAACAGAAGTCACCAGACCCTTATATATAGTGAGAGGTTGGGGAGGGGTATTACTTAGAAGGGTGGTGGGAATGGGTGATTGGCTGATAAGTGTGGTAAACCTGTTGAAGACTGTTAACGACTGCAATTGGTCTTACAGGATAAAGCAGGGGGTGAGATGGCTAAAAATAGCTTTATCTTGTATAATGAGATAAGAATCCAATGTCTCTATTCAGACCAGGTCTCTCCATGGTTTGAAGTTTGGTAGTAAGTTACAATTCAGCACCTTCTCTTTCCAGTCTATTTCTGAAATTCCTTTGTAGTAAAACAGCTACTTTGAGATCTTGTATAGAATGTCCTGGGAGACTGAAATGTTCTCCTACTGGTTTCTCTGTCTTGTGATTCCTGATTCGACTACAGCAGACCAACATGGCTACTTACTTGTGATTAGTGAATGTTTGTGCAAGAAAGTTATGAATTGCAAGGGCCAGTCTGGATGATACCTTGTGCTCATTCCAAACCCATGGTTCTATGATGGGGGAAGGGGAGCGGAATCAGAATTACAGATCAAAGTGTAGAGAGCATGTGGCAACACAGAAACATATTGGGATTAAAAAATAAATAAATCAGGACAACTCTTTAGGTTCACATACAAGCTTACATTAAGCAAGAATCCATGTAAAAACAACAGCGCAGTCAGTGTTTGCCACAACTGTGTGTGTATATGAGTGTCAAGGATCTTAAATAAGAAGGAGTTGAATGACAGCCTGTAAATACCTACTCAAAGAAACCAGGACTTAACAGTAAAGTAAGTGTGCAGAGATGGTTTAGCTTCCAGATGTTGTTGGACTACAACTCTTATCAGCCTTAGTCAGAATGTTCAGTTATTGGGAATGATGGGAGTTATAGTCTAACAAATTCAGGAGAGCACCATGTTAACTATCCTGGGTGTATAGATTGCAGTCTTTTGGACATAGCTATACAACAGTCCTAAACTGGTGTAGCACTAATTTCCTTTTTCATACTTGGAAAGTATCAATTCTGTGGTAGTAGGACAGAGATAAGGCACATTCTCCTTAGAAAACAAAAGGCACAAAGGTAAGAATCCTTGCTCTCACCAACTCAAATTTTATTTAAACAAAAAATTCAAATTCTAAACTAATTTGCAAATTGATTTTTTAAAAACCCCTTCGGACAGCTTCCAAAAAGCCAGGTAGTATATGCTAATATGTAGGACTGTTCTTCAAAATAATACTCAGACAACTCATGTAAAACTATAATTCTTGTGGTTTTTATGAAAGGGGGGGCACCTAAATTGGCACAAAATAGTTATAAAATGTTGCATGCTTTTCCAAGATCTAGAAGGTTAGTGAGAAAGAGGTAGAAGCTGCTTACCCCAAATACCATTGAGATACATAAAAAAGTGGTGGCTGCTATTGTCGCAAATCGAGATGAATATATCCCCATATTTATATTTCTGAGGTTTCTATCTGCATAAGAGTATGCCTGAAAAGAAGATGCATACCATTACAAGTCTTATCTGAATGGAAGAAAAAGAATGTTGACAAAGATACATAACCAAGCCGATTCTGCAGGACTTGGATATCAGCTACCCCTAATCTAGCATGATCTCTATAATTGTCTCAGCTCTTTAAGTAACATATCCTATGCTTCAGAACTGCAATTTTCTTGGCATCCTCCTCCATTTCCAAATTTTCCTCTGTCTGCTGGACATATAATCTTGGCATGAAAATTCACATCTCCCTACAGTTTTTCTACACATTAGAGCAGAGCTTTCCAAACTTTCCATGTTGGCAACACACTTTTTAGCCATGTGCCTTTTTGTGACACACCAATTTCTGTTTCACTAGCAAACTGGTGGGTTGCCTGTTCCCTTTCCAGCCCCAGGAGGAGTGTGGGGCACATTGGCGCAACGCACCTACACACTGCAGCCGACACACTAATGTGTCGTGACACACAGTTTTGGAAAGCTCTGCATTAGAGGATCCAAGTTGGAAATGAAGAGAGCTATTCCCTAGAAACAGGCCCTTCTAAGATAAGGGAGATTGACTTGGATCTCTTCCTTGCAAAATCAGGTCCTACTGAGATTGGCCATCAGGTATATGTCTGATCAAAATTGCTGCAGAAGTTCTAAGGTATGTACTTTGGCATGTGATTGATCAAACAATTTCATGTAGCTGGATTATTTTGTGGAATGCAGTCTTGCTTTTCTCTGATAATTGAGAAAGTTTTTTGGGGGGAATCATCTCCTTCAATGGAATAGCATAAATATCCCTTTCTTAGAGCATCTGTCCCAATTCCATTTGAGAGCATGCATGCAACCTTTTGCATGTGTCCAAGCCTTGCTGATTCAGGTAATTATTTTTTAATAAGGGTATTTCAGCTCTGCATCAGTATTATAGGTTGGTAACGTTAGCTTGTAGTATGTAATGGTCTTATGCTATATATAACGTTTTTAACCTTCTCTTATTTGTATCTGCAAGCTGCCTTGAGTTTCATAAGGGAAAAAGGCAGGGTATAAATGGACACCCCCACCAAAAAATTTGTTGCACCATCCAACAGATTAGCTCCACCACTTGGCTTGGATTTTTGAATTATTGAAAAGTTAACGAGAATACAATTCACATTTAAGAAACAATGTCAGTCAATAACCTTGCATGACTCGCCATTCAGGATTACCCCAATGACTTCAGCGCTCTGTACTTTGGAACCTTTAAAGGTAAAGGTAAAGGGACCCCTGACCATTAGGTCCAGTCGTGGCCGACTCTGGGGTTGCGGCACTCATCTTGCTTTATTGGCCAAGGGAGCCGGTGTACGGTGTGGCCAGCATGACTAAGCTGCTTCTGGAGAACCAGAGCAGTGCACAGAAATGCCGTTTACCTTCCTGCCAGAGTGGTACCTATTTATCTACTTGCACTTTGACGTGCTTTTGAACTGGTAGGTTGGCAGGAGCAGGGACCGAGCAACGGGAGCTCACCCCGTCGTGGGGATTCGAACCACCGACCTTCTGATCAGCAAGTCCTAGGCTCTGTGGTTTAACCCACAGCACCACCCGCGTCCCTCTGGAACCTTTACCCCTTAGCAATGCCATCTTTCCTGTAGAGCAAGACCATTTACTTGGGCAGCAGTGGGAAATCTGCAGCCCACCATGTGTTTTTGGACAAGAACTCCCATTATCCCTGACCACTGGCCACATTGGCTTCGCCAATGAGAGCTGGAGTCCCAACAATACCCACAAGCCTACAGTTTCCCTCTCCTTGTGTTACAGAGTTTGATATTTCTAACACTTGGAGAAGCATCTGAAAAACAGAACAGGGGCAAAGAATGCAGCTATCCATAGAGACAAACAGTGGTAGCTCGTATGACAGCCTCTAAATTGTATGTACAACAGGGGCCTTCATTTTGCCTAGCTCAACCTTCCTTACCACACTGATGCCATCGAACTGTTGTCCAACCATCAAGACAATTATGGCAATGACTTGCCTTCGCAGTTTTTTGGCATATAGCAGTTTAAGAGGTTTCATGTTCTTTTCTGACTTTTCAACAACGTCCTCCTGATGGAGCTCTTCAATCTCATCCTCCACATCATTTCTGTTCCTTAGTTTCTTCAGTGCTATGTTAAGAATAGAGGCAGAGAGGATCAGACTTCAATAGAGGTACTTTCTAAAAGAAGAAGAAAAAAGGAAGAGGCTGGTAACAAAGGAAAAGTTGGATGAAGGAAGTCAAGAGGGTGAAATCTTTCCAGAATGCTTGGGAGCCATTGAATGCCATAAATACAGAAGTCAGAATGCTCACTGCAGAGCAGTAAATATACCACCAAGGTCAAGTGGATGCCTCTGTCGTGAATGAATACAATAAAGGAAGCATTTCAAGGTAAAAGAAAAAGAAAAAAAAAAGGTTTGTTTTGGAAAATAGAAGTCATGTCCAAATAAGAAAAACAAAAGCAGAGCAGAAGCTTTAGCAAAAGAAAGGCAGGGAGGCATAAACAGAATCTGAGGAGCATATTACTAAAAAAATTAAGAATGATAGAAAATTATGGGGAAAAGAGGTCATCACTCCAAAGGACAGGAAATATATCCCTTAGAAGTGGTCCATTCCTTCATGAACTGATATGTTTTTTGCTGAATAAACACATTCATAATCCGAATACAATTAAATTGTTAGGCAACAAAGATAGCTAATGATTTGCCCAACCAGTGCAAAGGCTGCAGAAGACAGCAACTGGAATGCTTGGTAGACAGTGCTAAGGAGGGGCATTGGTCATAGTGCATGTTATCATCAAATATATTATTTCCTTTACTTGGAAACATGGGATTTGTGGATCAGCATGAGGGAGGCTTGACTGCTCTGGAGTCCTTGCCCTCTTGCTAGGTCAACAAAAATGATGAAATCTCTAGTTACCTTGAGGATTTGTCATTGTGGCCAAAAAGTTTTGTCAGCTGAGGATTCCTTCATGTCTGAGTAGTGGAAATCCTCATACAAAACTTAAAACCCAGGCTAATACTGCCCTGATGACTATGTGGGTATAAAGTGCCTTTATAAAGTCCTACAAATTCCAAAGCATTCGGGCCATCACTCTAAAGGCCCCATTTCTTGCAGAAATTTTATCTTGCTCTCCATGTTGTTGGAATGTGAAAAGGAGCCAAATTTGAAAAGTGCTACATTCATTTATATTAACATAACAACATAAGTAAATCCATGGTTGATCACTACAAATGCTTATCATTATGGTTCTCTTAACACCTGTTCATAGAAGGACTGGAAAGAAACATTAAATATAAAATTATATCAAGCACGTAGAAGAACAAGTTTTGCTGAAGCAGAAGCAACACGGTTTCTGCAAGGGGTAAGTCCTGTCTCACCTTTTAGAGTTGTTTTACAATGTCAGCAAACTTACAGAGGTGATCAGTTGGCACTGTGAACTTTTGAAAAGCTTTTGGCAAAGCACTGCACCTAAGAATCCTAAATAAGCATCACAGCTGTGAGATAAAGAGAATAGGTCCTCTTCTGGACCAGAAACTGGTTAAGAAACAGTAGCAGAAAGTAGGGATCAATGGACTCCCAATGGAGAGATGTAGAAAGTGAAGTTCCCCCACTGGCTCGGCACCCAGTGCAGCAGAACCAGTTGTACTGCCCTAAATATATGATGGCCACACATATCACTCTGAGAAGGAAGAAGGAAGAAAAGTGCAATGGGGGCAGGCAAGGGATCTCAATATGATCCTTTTACATGGTTTTGTATGTTCTGCGGTATTTTATGCATTGTGATTTGCTCTTTATTGATTTATTGATTGATAATTCTTCATTGTGGTCTAAACGGTTTAATTATTATTTCTTGATGTTTAATTTTACAGATTACTATTAGATTCTGATGGATTGTTGAACGCTGCTTTGTTTGATATAAGTTGTTTATTTTAAAGTTATTATGACTTTTAATATTGGATCAGATTGTTACTATTAATGTTTGATGTTTTATTGTGTTTTTATTTGTGTTGGAAGTTGCCCAGAGTAGCTTGGGTAACCCAGCCAAATGGGTGGGGTATAAATACTACTACTACTACTACTACTACTACTACTACTACTACTACTACTACTACATGGCTGGCTCCAGAGAGACTGCCCTTCTTTCCACCACCCTGGCCCAATTCTACATTTTATACCATTTATTTGCTTCAGTGTTTAAACACTGGAAACTGCCTTGGGTGCCCTGACAGAAAGGTACTAAGTATATAAATGTAATAAATAAATTTATGTATATAATAAATGAACATTTACATAACATGTTTTTCATACTTCTCATATGTAGTTCTTCTGAAATGGATGCTAGTGGGCTCTTATGACTGACCACGTAGGAATAACAAGGATGCTAGAATGGCGAGACCTTATGTGACAAGCCAATAGTGGGTGACATTGCACAGCTATGTAGGGTGCTCACACTTAGAGGTCTCAGTGCAATTCAACATATCGTACCTTTCCTTGAGCTCTCTTCATCCCTCTTCTGAATGAGTAGGTACCGAGGGCTTTCAGGTAAGAAGGGCAATAGAGGCAACTGAAGAAATGGCATAACACCAAAAAGTTTTATCAAAATTGGGAAGCCTGTGGAAGAAGATAGTACGAAGATAAGGTGAAGAAACAGCAGTGCTCCATCTGATGCTATCTACCATATGTTTGAGAAAGGGTCTTGTTGGTTGGTTGGTCATTCTGTTCTCTATGCATTTGGACGCCTTTCAAGACATAATCAGCAAACTCAGCATGAGGGTTTCAACGTTGGGGGACCTTAGTCAACATGTGGATGCCAGATGTCATTTTGAACTAAGTTGGCAGGCCAAAATGTCTTTACTAATTTTGGGGAAATTAATGTTGCAGTACCGGCACCTTTTCCTCCCACATGTTAAAAGCGTGGCACTTATTCTAACAACATCCTGGTGAGTACCAGAAACTTACTTACTTACTCACTTACTTATTTTAAAAGCAAGCACATCCAAAAACCATTGTGGTTTTTAAATGGATAGTGTTATCTACAAAACTGGTTTCCACAAAATCCTGGGCAGCACTCCCCTCCGCTTTACTATAAGGCAAAGAATTAATATCACTGAATTACCTTTTCCCGTCCCCAAGACTTCTTGAAGACAAAGTATCTGAGCCACGAGGAAACCAAACAAATAAAACAGTTGGTACATCATGATAATGCCTCCCCTCAGGCTTCTAGGGGAGATCTCGCCAAGATAGAGAGGGCCAACACAGAAGCATATTCCTGGTTAGATAGAAATTCAAATGGTAATACACAACATGCATGTGACATGATTTATTTATTAAGGCTTGTATTCAACAAATTACTATGCAAATCATCCTATCAGCACAATGTGCGCAACTGAACATTGCCCAACTCTCACCCCCCAATGTGGTTGTCGACATGCAGAGGAATGGGAGGCCAGCTGGCAAGCTGCAGCTCAGAAGTCTCCTTACATCGGCCCATGCTCCGACGTAAATCAGCAACCTGGGCTTCAAAGCCAGGGCACACTATCAGCAGAGAGAACTGTGCAAACAGAACAGGCGTGAGGTTTGTGGAAGCATACTACAACTACAGATTTATTAATCATAAATCAGGACAAAGAAACATGTCATCTCTCTCTCTCATGTCATCTCAGAGAGAACGGGAAAAGCAAAAGCTATACACAACGGAAGTTCCCAGCATACTGTGCTGGAATGTAAACAGACATGTGGCATGCAACAGTTCCACATGTCTGCTCCTTAAGGTGGAATAGAAATGTCAACAGATGTCCCGGCAAATATTTTCCTATAGTTTTTTTCAATCCTCCAGAATAGATTTGGGAATACTGTGTGTTGCACATAGTGGGAGGAAATTGGGGAAGGTCCCTTTGCACCCATGGGAGCGACTCTTGGAAGGAATTAAAGGGCAAAAAGGGATACTTGGAATAATGGTAATCATCTCTTCATTGAGAAAGCATTAACTTCTTATCTTTGGTTTCAGCTAGGATTTGCTCCAGGGCAACATCTCCGAAAGGTTTAGTGCCTACAAAGGTCATAGAGGTTAAACCTGTACACAAGGAAGCATCCACTTCCCTGTCAGTTAGCCAGAGGTGTCTCCTTGTGACCATTCCAGCAGCCTATTGCATGAGAGGAGGACTGGGCAAAGTCCACAGGTGACTCAGAGATGAATGCAAGGACATGGGAAGGTTTTAGAAGTGGTTTCTGGATTCTGTCTGGGTCCTGAGTTGGATAGCCTAGAACATCTTCAATTGAAAATAGTACTGCCTTGGAAAAAACAGAGGTGGAGACTGAGGCTCTAATAGCTAATGTAGAAGCTTCATGTAGATGGGACGTGGGTGGCGCTGTGGGTAAAACCTCAGTGCCTAGGAGTTGCCGATCATACGGTCGGTGGTTCGAATCCCCACGGCGGGGTGCGCTCCCGCCGTTCGGTCCCAGCGCCTGCCAACCTAGCAGTTCGAAAGCACCTCCGGGTGCAAGCAGATAAATAGGGACCGCTTACCAGCGGGAAGGTAAACGGTGTTCCGTGTGCTGTGCTGGCTCACCAGATGCAGCTTGTCACGCTGGCCACGTGACCCGGAAGTGTCTACGGACAGCGCTGGCTCCCGGCCTATAGAGTGAGATGAGCGCACAACCCTAGAGTCTGGCAAGACTGGCCCGCATGGGCAGGGGTACCTTTACCTTTACTTTTAGAAGCTTCATGTACACATTTGAGAGCAGAGTCAGATTGACACTGATTGGCATCTTTCATTGTATATTCCCATATCTGGAAAGTGGGGCAATGAATCGAAGAGGGCAGATACGGGTTGCTCAGCGATTGAAGGCATAGGCACCTGAGTACCCTTGTCAAACTCTGTGGCAAAATCTGGTGAAGTTGCCTCCTTAACCTGCTGTAGCCAAGTTGAGAGCATATTGCTGTAAAAGGACTTGCTGAGAAGGAGAAAAATTATCATAGTGGGCTAAATGAATGGGATGTAAAAGGAACTGTTGCTGAGAAGAAACCAACTGGGGCACTGAAGCAGCAAACCAGGAGGGGGGCACAATGGCCAGAAATAAACTGTGCATGTGGAAGTAGGGGGCTGTCTAATGGATCCTGCAGCAGTGATACAGGCAGTCATAGATCCCAGGAAAACTGCTTCATGAAAAGATCTCTCTCACCCACAACAGCACAAAGGGTGCAAGGACCTATTCTCCTGCTCTTTTTCAGGTGCCAAATTTCAGTGTTCCTGATCTAATCAGCTTAATGGCACAAATTGCAAGCTGACTTCTGACCAGGTGTCCTTAACTTTTTAAAAATATAAGGCACTAAATCCAGGACCCTGACTCACCTGTGCTTATTCCAGAGCAGAGACGTGAAAAGATGATGTATCCGTGATTATGTATTGAAAGTGAGAATGTCATCACAACAGCAAATATGATTGCTGAAAGGTTAGTTATGAACAGTGCAACTTTCCTGAAAAGATAGTGAAATGGAGCAATGAGGTAGGGAATATATCATACCATCTAAAGAGCAAAGGAGGGGAGGTACTATGGAACTGCAAGGGAGTCCTCAGGGTTGTTGTTGTTGTTTTGGTTTTGGAGTTTTTTTGGGACAATTGCTTTTGGTTATCATAGTTTGCAGAAGGGAGAAAGAACTACACAGGGCACCAAAACTCCTACTACTAAATCAGATATCTCAAAGATTGCAGGACATACTGAATTTCCGCAAGGGCTAGAAAACTAATATTTGTCACTATGCTAGGCAAGTTTTGTTAGTTGGGGAAACTGGTGAGAGAGTCTGGGATCTTTTTAATGGAGGCATGTGCTCTACTACTGACCTGAAAAAATCTTTAGGTGCCTGCCCTAGGTACATAATTGAACGAAACCACATTGAAAGGATGATCCTGAATTCAGAAGGTATGTACCCACCTCCTAAAAACAAAGCTTCATTAGCTACCATTAGGTCTCCAGGGCCCTAACTAGATCCTATTGTGTTTTTGACTGCTACATATCCCTCCATGAAATGTCTAACAATTGTTAAATGTCATCTGACAAATACGTGTGCATTTTTCTATCTCTGAAACCCCACCCTATTGCTTGAATGAACAAGAGGAATGATAATGTTATTGTAGCTTTATAAGATGTTAACCGGGGTTAGAGGGGCTGTAGTCAGCAACATTCTCCCATCACCACACCCTGCCATAGTAGGACATGTAGATCACAAGTCTCAAGTTTCTCTCTATACCTGCCAAATCTATCTAACAACCAACCAGCAGGAATGGTTGCAAAGGAGGCTCCGAGTGGAAACATAGTCACGGTGATAGACAGAAGGGTAATCTGAAAATCTGCTTCTTCAGGTCTTGTTATGTTATAGAAGCTAGGCAGGAGCTAGGACATAAGCACATAATGATTAGAACCTCACCACAGATCACATGGCAAAAAACCTGGAGAGCTTGGGACTTAGCTGAAATCCAGGAGGGCCATAGCCAATCAGTGCATACAATGAGTTACATGGCCTATCTCCAACAATAATAACAATAATAGTTTTATTATTTATCTGGTTTCCCCAGCAACTCTGAGCAGCGTACAGCACATATAAAAACATAATAAAAGTTAAAAATTAAAAACTTCCTGATACAGGGTGCCTTTAGATGTATTCTAAAAGTTGTGTAGTTCTTTATTTCCTTGACATCTGACTGGAGGGTGTTCCACAGGGAAGGTGCCACTGCCGAGGAGGCCCTTTGCCTGGTTCCCTGCAGCTTCCCTTCTTGCAATGAGGGAACCACCAGAAGGACCTTGGAACTGGACCTCAGTGTCTGGGCTGAACAATGGGGGTGGAGATGCTCCATCTAGTATATTGGACTGAGACCCTTGGTTTTTGAAGGGCCAAAAGCCTTTGCTTTTTGAAGCCATCTTTGCTGTAGTGCCATCTTACCCCAACAGTGTTGTAGAGTACCCACAGATTGTAGCCCTGCTGCATAGGTATGAGACAGGAAGCAACCGTTACCAGAATCAGCACCACGGACAGCTCCTACAAGAAGGAGCAGCAAATACTGGGATGAGTCTGCACATTGTTAATTACGTACACTTACCACTAATAAGATCCTAAATGGAAAGACAGAATAAATATATAGGCCTGACACCTGGACATTGCTTCAGAAATGCATTCTTTTTGTACCAACTGTTAGCTGAGTTCTCTGGGTGGTTTCCAACCTCATTAAAATTAGAAACAAAGAAAAATATTAAATCTAAACAACACAAATAGCCATAATGTAGACACCGCCTGGAGACTTTCATGAAGGGGGCTCCACCTTTTAAAAAGCCCTTTCTCACTGAAGGGCCAGTTAGCATAGCAAGGAGCAGGTGGGTACCTACGGGAGTGGGAGAAGGCAATATTATATACCAAACCTTTTCCTTTCCTTTGGATTAATGCTATTTCACCACAATGCTAAACTGAGTCCTGCTTATTTTCAATTATCAGTAGTCCTTTATTGCTAAGCACCACACCATTGATAGATATGTTACCTATGCAATACAGATATCAGATGGTATCCTTTATTGTGATTAATTCAAGCTACACCCCTATCTTGAAGATCTATGACTTTCTATGACAGAGGAGTCAACCTAATGCCCAGTGGTGCCTACTCTTTGGAATAGATATATGGAGTCCATGGGCTGAAGCTACCATTCTACATTAAAAATGCTCAACTGGTAATCAAAACCACATACATAGAAGAATAGAATTGGAAGGGATCTTGAAGATAATCTTGTCCAACCCCCTGTCAGTGTTCAACTGTCATAGGCATATGACTGCATGAGGAAGGTGTGTTGAACTGTAGCTGGCTGAACTGACGCTGGAGTAAGTCCTCAAAAAAGGTATTCTGGGGGTGTGGGGGAGGAGGAATCAGAATGGATTTGGGTTCAATCTTAAGCATGTTACGCTTGGTCATGTAACCTGGGAACACAGCATAGAACACTATTTTAAAGTTTTGTTTTACCTCTGCCAGGCTTAAGCAGAGCAGCACTAGCCCCACTGATTAATGGAGTTCGGTTCTGGTGTAAATTTATGCTGGCTTAACTTAAATCAACTTGCTCGTTGTGCATAGGATTGCTCCTTTAGTGACTGATGGATCAGTTGTATCCTTCTTTTTATTCATGGTTTTTTAGGGAGTGGATTGGACGAAGCACTCCACTCTCACTCACCCCTTTCTTAATTGCTGCATTGCCTACATTCTTCTTGCTATTCCTGGCTTCTTCAAAAGTGGATTGGACAAAACCCTCGGAGTTCACCTCACTCTCCATTTCTGCACCAGCTTTCTCATCTCCTTGGTTCGTGCTTTCTTGTGTAAGAGTCAGAAAACACACTCACCTGTTGGGGAATAAGAAAGTTACCCTATTGGACTTACACTATTTCCCAGCACCTAGCTCCAGATTGATAACTTGAAGTTCTTCCTTTGAGCCCAAATCGTTAAAAGCAACAAAACAACAACAACCTAACCTAGCCTAAGGTTCATCACCTGTGGTGTAATGGAGGAGGACAGGGGATTGCAGCTCTGGGACTTCTTCAGAACAGAAGTGTTTATGTCATCTGGCAAATGCACCAGGATAACTGATGAAACCTCCTTGCTTTGTCAAGTGAATGAGGTGAAGTTTGTGATGGATATCTTAGAGAAAATCGGTATATAGAAAATAATCAAGTGGATGCAGAGTACTTTGATAAGGTTTCGTCTTAAGATAGCACTCTACATTTTAACACTTCTTTGCAAGCTTGTTTACATTTATAATGAAAAACTAAAATTTGCACTTTGTGTGGTCGAATGTATTTTGAATGAGGTCAGTAAGTTGTAGAAGCTGAATATCCATCGGAGTGCTATCACACAGCTCTTAATAAATTGAGTACCGCTACCTACATTTTTGGAGTCTTCTTGGGGACATGAGTATGGATCTGCCATGATGAGCATCTGCGCTTCAAAATTTACCACTATACTGGTCATCACCAAATCACTGGTATTGACCATGGGAGAGAACTTCTTTAGTCCTTGAACATTTGGCTCCTACAACATATACTGTTGTAACTTGGAAGTTGAACAGAAGTCATTTCAACTTCCAAAACATTCAAAAACCAAAGCATGGCTTCTGATTAGCTGCAGGAAGCTCTTGCAGCCAATTAGAAGCCACAGAAGTCATGTCAGATGCTCGGCTTCCAAAATTAGTTCGCAAACCGGAATGTTTGAGAACTAAGCTGTTTGAAAACCAAGGTATGACATGATCTCAGACAGAAGCTGGAGAAAGTACAGGAGCTACCCATGTCATTGATTGTATAAACAACAAGGTACAGATGGAATCTCTCTATGGGCAGTCTCCCCACCCAGTGCAGAGTATTCACCATGGAAGGATTCAAGGACAAATAGGCAAGAATCCACAAATGTGTATGCACAAGCATCACCAACCCACACTGCCTGCTATGTGCAGAAGGCAAGACAACTACTTCCTTGGGTCAAATAAGGCCACAGCTTTATTGATTATTGATGTAAGAGGTTTGGCATGGGAATTGGATATAACCATTTCCATCCAGCCTGCCTGCTGGATGTGTTGATTACTGGGGTCAACTCTAAAGTGGTGATGTCCTATGACTTATATCAAGTAGGAACATCCCTGTTGGATCACCATGTTGAGAATTGCCACAGCCTTCACCTGGCTGTCTGTATAGAAGCAGTTCTTCCTAGTTCCATTTATCAGGATACCCCTTACCCTTTGCAGGGACAGGCAGAAGATACAGCCTCCCATTAACCATGACTAAGGCTTACCCAATGCTTAAACCACTAAAGTTTTGGTGATTGCTATGAGGTAGGCAAAACCCACTAGACAAGGCTAATTGGTCCAAGGGGAGTTCCTGCCTGGCCCTAAATATGGTGGCCAACAATGTCCACAGCAAGGTCAAATGCACCACAATAATGACAACAACATAAAGTGAATGAGTGAGTGAGTGAGTGAGTGAGAGATCCGACAAGGAAACTGTGTGCAGGAGCAAGGGTAGGCCATTTTAAATACTGGACAAGTGAACCCAAGTGAAACCTGCTGGCCTCAATTGGTCCCAGGAAGAGTCCACCCTCCAGGCCTGCCTGCAATAGGCCAATTCAGCAGGCAGACCTAGAATCTGACCTCCTAGCTAGCATGGAAGACCAACTGGCTCCTCACTGGCCATGAGACGCCCACATGTAGACACTCCATGCTGGATCACACCAGGCAGGGTTCTGCAGGCCCGCAAGGCCACCATACCAATGGTTGGGTAAGTAGAATTAGGTGCACAAAAGTTGCCACCCCCTGCTGCCCAATATGTAGAGAAGAAACAGACAAAACAAGTACTTCTTACCACAGTGGTTCCAGACTGGTGAGGAGGGAGGAACAGAGTCAATTCCTATTTTAAATTTTTTTTTAAGCACTCAGAACTTTATTGGTGTTGCGAGAGCCAATCGGGGGATGGATGTCAGAAGGTTCCAATAAGCTGTTGACAGTTGGGAGCTGAGATGACCCAAGCTTTCTCCTGACAAAGGAGACTGCTCTATGGTTGTATTCTAACAATAATTTAACTTGGAACAGTTGCTGGGGCGATAGAACTAGAATTCTGTTTCCTGCTGAATCAGAAAAAAAGTCAATTGTTGTTGTTTTGTAGGCACTGGTAGGATGGTTCTGTTCAGATCATCTGGCTTCTGGTGTTATGATTCCAACGGTTGTAGATAAAATGAAGAAAGAAAGAAAGAAAAAGAGTTTCCCAGCTCTTTCTTCTCCTCCTTTGGTGTTACTGGTTTATTTTGGGCTGTTCTGTATTAACGTAGCTCTTCCCCAGGCCTATAGGACCCCCCATTAGTGTTGTGATTCAACTTACATGTCCCTGCCTTCTCTAAGTGGTAGGCTGAGTCCATCATTATCTGGACTGGAGGGAAGAACATTCATAGTCACACCCCCCCCCCCAAAAAAAAAGCTGTGGAGCTGTGGTTTACACCACAGGTCTAATTTCCAGTACCCTTAAGAAACCATAGTTCCCCAGATTCTTTGGGCTCTTTTGGAGGGGTGTCTTTAAAGTGATGGATCATTTTCTCTCCTCACACTAAGAAGAAGAAGAGTTTGGATTTGATATCCCACTTTATCACTATCCGAAGGAGTCTCAAAGCGGCTAACATTCTCCTTTCCCTTCCTCCCCCACAACAAACACTCTGTGAGGTGAGTGGGGCTGAGAGACTTCAGAAAAGTGTGACTAGCCCAAGGTCACCCAGCAGCTGCATGTGGAGGAGCGAGGAAGCGAACCCGGTTCCCCAGATTACGAGTCTATCACACTTAACCACTACACCATACTGGCTCTCACTAGGAATTTATGCATATGCTTCAGTCCGAACCACTATTCTTTCACACTTTCACCTGACATTTCCTGTTATTCTGCTACTGGTTTACTTTACACGTCTGTGTTCTGCTTTATCATCTACCGATGCAGAAACATTCATTTATTTATCTTTCACATAGCACAAAATAGGCACACATATCCACCCTCAGATATTGTCAACAGGAGGAGAACATTTGGGTGAAATTCTCGTGGAGATTTTCCTACAGTTTCCTTGCCTTTGAAATGGCTAAATACATTTGCGAGTGCTCTTTCATTCTACAAAATATCTCACCAGTGGTTTGCACTATGTAGCCTTCCCAGTTTGCCCATGCTTGAATTGCTTGTAACTCCCAGGGGAAGACATCATGAGGTAACTGCCACGTTGTCTTCTCACATCAGAAAGCTTGGGTTGAACAGCAACAATAAGGTATGCTAAAAAAGAAAGAAAAGAAAACCTAACACCCACAGAAATTCTGGGTAAATGCTTAAGTGCCATGAGAATGGAAGAGAAAAATAGCATTCTTTTTCATAGAAGAAGAAAACTCTGGAGAAATTGGAGGACATCTTTCAAAACACAAGGCATGGCATGGGTTCCTTTTGTGGGAGGGGACCCAAGTGCCCCCAAAATGTGATAGTGCAATTAGAAGGAACTTATAGTAGCCTATTGGGATGCGTGTGGCACTGTGGGTTAAACCACAGAGCCTAGGACTTGCCGATCAGAAGGTCGGCGGTTCGAATCCCCGTGATGGGGTGAGCTCCAGTTGCTCGGTCCCTGCTCCTGCCAACCTAGCAGTTCGAAAGCACATCAAAGTGCAAGTAGATAAATAGGTACCGCTCCAGCAGGAAGGTAAATGGCATTTCTGTGTGCTGCTCTAGTTCACCAGAAGTGGCTTAGTCATGCTGGCCACATGACCCGGAAGCTGTACGCCGGCTCCCTCAGCCAATAAAGCAAGATGAGCGCTGCAACCCCAGAGTCGGTCACAACTGGACCTAATGGTCAGGGGTCCCTTTACCTTTACCTTATAGTAGCCTATTGCTTTAAGAAACTGCTAAGAAACTGCTGAGAAAGCTTCTCACTTTGCAAGCCTCCCCCCATAAGAGAGAGAATCGGAAATCGCAATATACCGCATTTTTCGCCCTATAGGACACACTTTTTCCCCTCCAAAAATGAAGGGGAAATGTGTGTGCGTCCTATGGGGCGAATGCAGGCTTTCGGTGCTTGTGGAGAGTTGCCTGCATGCTGAGAGCTGCCTGTTTGGGGGCTGGGGTTGGGGGAAGCTCGGGTGGGCCTCCCCCGCCCCAGCCCCGTACCTGGGGGGGGGGAAATAATTTTTTCCCCTTTATTTCCCCCCAAAAAACCTAGGTGTGCCTTATGGGACGGTGCGTCCTATAGGGCGAAAAATACGGTATGCAGGTTCACAGCATACACAATACAAAGCACAATAGAAGCACAATAGCTTTTGCTACAAAATGTATCTAAGAGAAGGTTATGCTTGTGCACAGTAGATGTTGAGCTACGAATATGCTTATGTTAGAAGCACAGGCACACTAAAATGAAATTTAACTAAATAAGTTACGGCTAACAACAGCTTGTATGCTTTTTTTTTTTTTTGAATGAGGTAATGAGAAAGCAGATGGACTTCCGGAGGCGGCGCGAACGGTAATGGCTGCCCTCTTCTAACTAGGAGAGGGAAGCTCCGCTGAAAACGGGTCGTCCGCTACGGCGAAGCGGAGACCCATATCGGAAAACTGCAGGCGGCAGAAGCCTGCGGTCTTGGGACCCGGCGGGCGCCAGGAGCTGCCCCCAAAACGTTGAGGGAACCCCGTAAGGGGCTCCGGATCGCGGAGGGGGTAGCGGCGCTGAGGGTCGTTCCGCAATCAACGGAGCGAAGCCGCGTAGCTGTTGCCGGTGAGCGCTGACCTTTCTTCCTGGAAATTCTGTTTCGGAAATGCAACAACCCGTGAGTAATAAGGACTTTTAAAAAATCTAAAGATTCTAAAGTTACTGAATTTGGCTGAAAGCGGAGCGACGAAAAAAAGGAAGTCCGTCTTCCGCTGCTATTGAACTTCAAAGCAAAGAGCAGGAGGAGTGGAGGCAGAGAGTGAACTTTTAACCTAATGGATCTGAGCACCCACTGAACTTCTCTTGAAATAGAATAAGGACTGTAAGCATTGGATTTTATGTTTTTGACTTGGACTGTGATATCCTCTTCTATTGGAATTATAATTTAAGTAAGAAACCCAGGTGCTGGAACTGCCTGAGTAACTGTAGCTGTCAGTCTGCAGATCTGGATATTTTGAATATAAATTTGGAAACAATCTGAGGGGGTTTGGACTTGCTACTTTGAGGCACCATTTGAAACACCAGCAAGCACTGTTTGAGACATTGTGTTCTTTTAATACCAACTCTGCTAAAACTTATTATTTGAAGGCTCCTGGACATTAATTCTGATTTTATGAACTTTACTGGAATTGATCTCTCCCCGAAAGACATTTTAAGCTCCCCCTAGGGGTTCTGGAATTTACAGCAGTGGCATTGTCTTACTTTCTCTTTCCCGGCCTCCTGTCTGACTGTCACCATCTGGGCCGTCTCTTTCTCATGGGAATAACTCAGCTTGACCTTGACTTTTAGATAACTTTGGAATGAGTGGTGCAAGAAAAAAGGAGCCTAAAGAAAAGGAATCTAGAGTAAGAACTAGACAAACAACCTTAGCCTCAGCCTTACAGTCACGTAGATCGTCTGTGCCTATTTTGCTTTCTGAGGAAGAAGCTGTTTCTCTGCCACGGGCAGGGGAAGGAGAAACTGAGGAACTACAATTGGAAGATATGGCCTCAGGAACAACTGTTTCTATTTTAGAGAAAATTTATGAAAAAATGGAATCTTTGGACAAGAGAGTGGAATCTTTGGATAAAAAAGCCGATGAGCAAACATTTAAAATCGACCAAAATACAGAATGTTCAAATAGACTAACTGGACAAGTGGCACAGAATGCACAAGCAATTGGAGAATTGAAGGAGGCTACAGGTGAAAATCGGAAATTGGCTGAGGATACCAGCCAAAGACTGGGAAATCTAGAAAAAGAGGTAAGACCACTCAGTAAACAAGTAGGTGAACATCAGACCTATCTTTCTATGATAGAACTGCGGAACAGGGAGACCAACTTAAGGATAAGGTCGGTACCAGAAGTGGAAGAAGGTGACCTAGCTGAGTTTTTGACTAAAGAATTTTCCAAGTCCTGGAACTTAGAGGAAAGAGACTTTAAAATTGTATCAGCTTTCAGGCTTGGAAGACTTATAAAGAAAGACAAACCCAGAGACTGTTTGATAACACTGAGATCAAAGGAGGAAAGGGACAAGATTTTGGGCCTGCACTACGGAAAGTCACTGGACATCTTGGACAAAAGAACTGAAATTTACAAGGACATTCCTAAACAGCTTTTGGATCTTAGATCTGAGTACTTGGAACTAGCAAAATTGTTGAGGAGCAATTCAATTATCTTCAGGTGGGACTTTCCTCAAGGACTATCCTTTACTTTTAGAGGGAAGAAGATTAAAATTAGAACATTGGAAGACAGAGATAAATTTCTGAACGCCTACGAAGAGGACCTTCAAAAAGGACTCGGATTACCCTCGGGGCCCGGAGCACCAGAGGCACCTGCACCCTTGGATTCTGAAGACCCAGTGAATAAGGTACCACCCCCAGAAAAATAACCAGATTTATTCAGGATGTCTCTGCAACTTTTGAGCTGGAATATAAATGGCTGTAACATTCCGGAAAAAAGGAGGAAAATTTTTCATATATTAAAAAAGGAACAATTGGACATTATTTGCTTACAAGAAACACATGTGACTAGGCTCCATAGAAAAGTGTTAATAAACAAAAGACTTGGTCAGGAATTTATATCTTCAGACACAGTAAAGAAGAGAGGTGTGGTGATATATGCAAAAGAGAGCCTGTCACCTAAATTTTTATTCAAAGATGAACATGGAAGAACTTTGGCAATCGAAATACAACATCAAGGAGAGAAGATTTTGTTATTAGGCATTTATGCACCAAATGAAGGGAAATCGGAATTTTATAAGAAGTTGCACGAGACTATGCTGGAATATCTGGACTATGACAACATCATTATGATGGGAGATATGAATGGGGTCGTATCAACTAATATGGATAAGTCACAAAGTCAAAATGTCACGAAAGATGGCAGACTACCAAAGACCTTTTTTGAAATGACAGACAATATGGACTGGATTGACATCTGGAGAACGAAGAACCCCTTGGGAAAAGAAGGAACATTCTTCTCTGAAGCCCAGCTGACTTGGACAAGAATCAACCAAATTTGGATAACTAGAGGTCTGGCACCCAAGGTCAGGAAAGTGGAAATCTGCCCAAAGACCTGCTCCGACCATAATGCACTGAAAATGGACATGACATTATTACCAACCGGTTCCTTTAGATGGAAGATGAATGACAATTTGCTTAGAGATCAGGAGACCATTAAGAAGGCCCAAAAAGTTTTGAAGGACTACTTCGAGATAAATATGAACACTATGGTGGAAAAAAGAATTATTTGGGACGCAAGCAAAGCCGTGATGAGGGGGTTTTTGATACAACAGAATGCTGTAAAGAAAAGAATACAAAATGAGAGGAAAGATAAGATCTTGGGGAAAATTAAAGAGTTAGAGAAGAAGTTAAGATCGAATCCGAAGTCACAGCCGATTCTGAGAGAAATTAAACTCCATCAGGCACAATATTCTAAACTGATGAACCAGGAAATAGAGTGGAAGATCAAATTAATGAAACAAAAAACCTTTGAATCGGCAAACAAATGTGGGAAACTGCTGGCTTGGCAGTTGAAGAAGAGACAAAAGTTAAATATAGTCACAAACCTGGAAATTGAAGGAAGAAACATTCAGAACCCCGTGGAGATTAGAAAGTGTTTTCAGAAATATTTCAAAAAATTATACACTCAAGGGCCGCAGGATGAGGTTGAGATTAAACAATTTTTGGAAAAAAATGGACTTAAAAAACTGTCACAAGAAAATAGATCACTCCTGAACAGCAAAATAACACGACAAGAGATCGAACAAGCCATTCAGAACATGAAATTGGGCAAATCTCCAGGGCCAGACGGCCTGACCTCCAAGTATTATAAGACATTAAGAGATTACTTGATACAACCATTGATGGAGGTCAGTAATGAAATTATGGGGGGAAAGAAGGCGCCGGAATCGTGGAAGGAAGCTTTCATCACATTGATACCAAAATCGGAAATTGAGAAGACACAACTCAAGAACTATCGTCCCATCTCCCTTTTAAATGTGGATTACAAAATATTTGCAGATATCTTGGCAAGCAGACTTAAAAGAGTTTTAAATGAAGTAATTCATAAAGACCAGGCAGGCTTTCTCCCAGGTAGACACATGTTTGCTAACACAAGGAACATCATTGACATTTTGGAACTTTTGCAAACAAACATAAATACAAAAGCAGTGTTAATTTTTATAGATGCAGAGAAGGCCTTTGATAATATCTCTTGGAAATTTATGAAGGGAAACTTAAAAGAAATGGGAGTGGGACGGGGTTTTGAGAATGGGATTGATGCAATATATTCAGAACAGAAGGCAAAACTGATAGTTAACAATGTGGTTACAGAAGAGTTTAAAATTGAAAAAGGTACACGACAAGGCTGCCCGATTTCCCCTCTGTTATTTATCTCGGTTCTGGAGGTGCTCTTGAATAGGATTAGAGGGGACCGGTTGGTGCAAGGGATTCAGGTCGGAGCGAAACAATATAAACTTAAAGCTTTTGCAGATGACCTAGTTTTGACTCTGCAGGAGCCAGAATCTAGTACAAAAAGAGTATTACAACTGATTCAAGACTTTGGTCGGGTGGCGGGATTTAAACTAAATAAACAGAAAACTAAAGTGTTGGGGAAAAACTTGACAGATACAGAGTCAGAACGGTTTCAGAGAGAAACAGAACTAACTGTGGTTAAAAAAGTAAAGTACCTAGGGGTAAATATAACAGCAAAAAATCTGAGCCTATTTAAGGATAACTATGAAAAATGTTGGTCTGAAATTAAGAGACTTGGACAGTTGGACAAAATTGAAGCTTTCTTTGCTAGGCCGAATTGCTGCTATTAAGATGAATGTATTGCCAAAGATGTTGTTTTTGTTTCAAACATTGCAAATTGTGGACAAGACGGAGTGTTTCCGGAAGTGGCAGAGAGATATTTCTAAATTTGTCTGGCAGGGCAAAAAGCCCAGAATTAAGTTTAAGATATTAACTGATGCGAAAGAAAGAGGGGGCTTTGCCCTGCCAGACTTAAAGCTGTACTATGAAGCCGCAGCTTTCTGCTGGCTAAAAGACTGGCTACTTCTCGAAGACACTGATGTACTGGATCTGGAAGGTTTTAACAATGCTTTTGGCTGGCATGCATACTTATGGTATGATAAAGTTAAGATCAATAAGGCCTTTAAGAACCATATTGTCAGGAAAGCAGTATTTAATGTCTGGACAAAATACAAAGACTTATTGGAAAATAAAACTCCGAGGTGGCTTTCCCCTCTGGAAGCTAAGGCCCGAAAAAGACCCAATATGGAGGTCAAATGGCCAAAATATTGGGAAATATTAGAAAAAGATGGAGACAATTGGAAATTGCAGAGTTTGGAGAAAATGAAGGATAAAGTGCGAGACTGGTTACATTACGCTCAGATTAAAGAAGTTTTCAAAAATGACAAAAAGTTAGGGTTCCAGGTGGAGAAATCAAAGTTGGAAACAGAATTGTTAGAACCAAAGACTAAGGTACTATCAAGAATGTATAACTTGCTGTTAAAATGGAACACACAAGACGAAATGGTTAAATCTGCTATGATAAAGTGGGCACAGGATATTGGGCATAACATTATGTTTGAGGACTGGGAAAGGTTGTGGACCACTGGGCTGAACTTCACTGCATGTAATGCGTTGAAGGAAAATGTAATGAAAATGATATACAGATGGTACATGACCCCAGTTAAACTTGCCAAAATATACCATTTGTCTGATAACAAATGTTGGAAATGTAAAGGAAATGAAGGAACATTCTTTCACCTCTGGTGGACTTGCCCTAAAGTGAAGGCCTTCTGGGAAATGATATATAATGAGTTGAAAAAGGTATTTAAGTATACCTTCACTAAGAAACCAGAGGCTTTCCTCCTGGGTATTGTCGACCAGAAGGTGTTAAAGAAGGACCGAACATTTTTTATGTATGCAACAACGGCAGCAAGGATACTCATCGCTAAGAATTGGAAAACACAAGATCTACCCACACTGGAAGAGTGGCAGATGCAGCTGATGGACTATATGCAATTGGCGGAGATGACTGGCAGAATCCGAGACCTGGGAGAAGAAAGGATTGAAGAAGATTGGAAGAAATTTAAGATTTATTTACAAAAATATTGTAATTTGGTTGAATGTTAAGAAGGATGCTCGATCATAAATAATTGGCCACCACTAAACTAGACTGGAATTTGATGATAAGTGAGACTAAGGAAAACATAAACCTTTTGGAGAATTGCTAGACCATATTTAAATGAGTGGATATAAGATTGTAAACAAGATGATAATTTGCTTGGAAAAAAACTCTTTAACGATGTAAGTGGGAGCAGGAGACGTGAGGAAGTCCAAATAAGTTATGAAATTTTGTTATGACATAAGCAATGTTGTTTATTATCTATGTATTTCTTTTTTAAAAAAAAAAATCTTAATAAATATTTATAAAAAAAGAGAGAAAGCAGATGATTGGAGGAATTTGTGATGCTTTGTGGCAAAAGCTTATAAATAACCCCCAATCCCTGACCTCTGTGTGGGCATTCCAGCCTTTGTGGAGTGATCCCACTGAAACACTTTACTGCAGTAAATAAACTTTCTGGATTCTTTCTTCAGCCTGACGCATGAGTAGTTAATGGTACTAGTGAGACAGCAGATTTGCACTGCAACACCTTCCTTTCCTCTCATAACACCCACCAACAGTTCCTAAGAAATGGCTGGCTGTTGAAGCATTGCAATTAAAGAATTTAAAGTGGACGGGTGACCTTTTCCTTCAAAATTATAGGGAGCTTCACCATTTCCTTCATCTGGTGCAGGTATTTTAGTTTCAGTATAAACAGGACTTCCTTTTCGCACCTACACACACACACACACACACACCACTTTTAATTGTTCTACGAGACATGGAGGAAAAGAAAGAAGAAAACTAGGACATTCCAGGATCGAACCAAAAACTGGGATGACTTCTGTAATTCTGGGACTGTCCCTGTAAAATTGGGACATGGAGGGTATGGATCTGTTCCATGCTACCTAAGTCCCAAAGCTTATTAGTGCTGACTACTTGAGATTCTTGGTGCAATAAATAACTGGAAGTTCAGAACATAGAATGAACAGGAAGTTCTTTCCTCTTTGAATTTATAAGTGTCTAGTTTTTGGCCCCATAAATCCCCAGCTCTCCCAATCTACCAGATCTATTATTTTGTTACTTATCCCTGGTACATCATTCTCCCTGTTGGAAATTATTTCTTAAATGTGTGTTGGTGTCATCATTCTTTCAGGTTTAACTGCTTCCAAAGGGCATCTAGAAGTCAGACATGGAAGTCCCCCGTGAGCATGGCTGTACAGAGATACACATGAACACTGAAACATTGTGTCATGCACATGCAGCCATTCCCACATATCACAACTGCTGAAATGGTTTTAAAACCATTGATGGACTCTAGCTAAAGGTAAAGGGACCCCTGACCATTAGGTCGAGTCGTGACCGACTCTGGGGTGGCGGCGCTCATCTCACTTTATTGGCCGAGGAGCCAGCGTACAGCTTCTGGGTCATGTGGTCAGCATGACTAAGCTGCTTTTGGCGAACCAGAGCAGTGCACGGAAATGCCGTTTACCTTCCCGCCGGTAATTTGTCTACTTGCACTTTGACGTGCTTTCGAACTGCTAGAGTGGCAGGAGCAGGGACTGAGCAACGGGAGCTCAGCCCGTTGCGGAGATTCAAACCGCTGACCTTCTGAATGGCAAGCCCTAGGCTCTGTGGTTTAACCCACAGCGCCACCCGCGTCCCCCTAACTAAACCTGCGTCCCCCAAGCTAAACCATATATTGCCCTCTAAATACTGAAAGGAATGCAAAATGAGGGGCAAATCACAGCTCAGGACATAATATGCATACAGGAACTGGTGTTGTTCTCTTTGTCCTCTGTTCTTAATGAGAATTTGAAGCATATGGACTTGATCAAAATATTATAAGAAGAATTAAGGTGGGTGTCAGGGAACTGCCATCGGAGGGACAGGTGGTGGACAGGCTCCAGGAGAATAGGAGAGAATCTGCAGCAGAGGAAGGAACCAGCAGGGGGAGTGCAGGAGTCACAGCGGAGGGGAGGCTCTGGGATACTTCTAGTGAGAATAGCGAAGAGGTAACAAGACCCCCATTAGGAACTCCCACCCTTCGCCGGAAACTGTCACGCAGAGAGTCACGAAGGCGCATGTCCGTCAAACAGCTTTTATGTTGGCGTAAATTCCGTAGACGCCCACTGTCAGATTCTACCAGCGACTGACGGAGTCATGCTTTGGGGGCTCCGTTAGTGCCTCGGTTTGGATGACCAGCCAAACCCCAGAGGGATCAAGCTTTTACGCACAAGCAGCTCACTATCCCATCACAGCAATCTGACAGTCTTTGAAAGCAGCTTGTGCAAGCAGAGGGCATCATGAGCGAACCAGCCGGAACCGGAGGAGCTGGAGCAGGTCCAAGCCTGGAAGAAAGGTACAGGGCGTTGGAGGTCCAGCTGGCGCTGCAAACGGCGAGGCTCGAGGAGAGGAGGGCTCAAGATGCGGATAAAGGGAAAACCACCCCACTTGCCAGACGGGTGCCTGGATTGGTGCAGAAATTTGGGGGGGATCCCAGGAACTATCAAGCCTTTAGGACAGAGATGCAATATGCTCTCAATCTACTGTTTGATGACTTCCCCGATGAGAACTCTAGAGTGGCGTACGTGATTGGCCATCTAGAGGGAGGGGCGAAGGACTGGGTTCGGCCCCTGATGGCAGCCAATAATGAAATCTTAAAGGACACTATGAAGTTTTTTCGCGCCATGGACTTGATGTTTTCCAGCGAGATCGAGCAGGGGGTGGTGCGCAGACAGTTAATGGCGTGTAAACAGGGGAGCCGATCTGTACGTGAGTACTGGACTGAGTTCACCATGCTGATTCATAGACTAGGGTGGGACCTTGCTAGTGAACCTATTCAAATGCTGTTTGAAGAAGGTCTCTCTCCGGCAGTGAAAGATGAACTTTCCCGGGCGCCTAGGGCGGAGTCTATGGATCAGCTGACTAAATCAGCGCTGTCCATAGGAGCACGCCAGGAGGCTAGAGCTATGGAAAAGCGGGAAGGAAAGGGGGAACGTTGGAAGGACTTCCGCATTCCAGAGATTCCGGAGCAGCCTTTCCCGCCAGCAGAGCCGATGGAACTTGGAACAGCGCGCGCGCGCGCAGTTTCAAACACCAGTGAAGGGCGGAAGAAGGAGGGAAAGAGCGGCAAGAGATGCTATCTCTGCCAACAGCCAGGTCACTTTGCCAGAGTCTGTCCGCAAAGGAAGGAATGGCAAGGGATGGCGGGAACTGTTGGGGGGAAGGAGGAAGAAGAAATCACGGAGCAAGTAAAAGCCAACGCCTGGTTGCCAACATCAGGGCACAGCAGCCAGGCCAGGGAGTAGTGAATGTGCCCACGCCGGAACCTCCAAGACCAGCGCTTGTGATAGAGGTGTTGCTGGAACTGGCAAACGGACACCCACTGAAGATAAAAGCGCTATTGGATTCAGGTAGCTCATGTAATTTCATGAGTAAGGAGTTTGCAGCTGAACACCAGATACAGACTATCCCATTGAGTAAGCCTTTGCAGGTTACCACGATTGATGGGAGGGAACTGTTGGGAGGAGAAGTGAACCAACAAACTGTACCAATGATAATGAGGGTGGCAAGACACACAGAACTGATAGCGTTTAACGTAGCCACCTTGGGAGGAGCTCCTATTATCTTGGGAATGAGCTGGCTGGCACTACACGATCCGCTAGTAGGCTGGCATCAGAGAGTGGTTTCCTTTGGATCAGCACATTGCCTAGAACACTGCAAGGAGGGAGAGGCTCAGGCAGGGGCCAGGGCCACTCTAGCAGGGATGGAAGTGATAGACAAGGGGAGGGTGCCACCACAATACGCTGACTTGATTGACGTATTCAGCGAAAAAGAAGCAGATAAACTGCCCCCGCACAGACCCTTTGACTGTCAAATTAACTTACTCCCAGGAGCACAATTGCCAGTGGGCAAGCTGTATGCAATGTCAGACAGTGAGATGCAGGAGTTAAGGGAGTTCATTGACAAGAACCTCAAGCGAGGTTTCATCAGAGAGTCACGAGCGGTGGGGGGCAGCCCAGTGTTCTTTGTGGACAAAAAAAACACGGGCAGGCCCAGGCTTGTATGTGATTTCAGGGCCCTAAATGCAGTGTCAGAACCAGTGACTTTCCCTATGCCTAGAATTGATGACATTCTAACACGGGTGAGAAAAGGGAAAATTTTTACCAAGCTGGACCTTAGGGGGGCATATAACTTGATACGTGTGAGAAAGGGGGATGAGTGGAAGACCACTATGTTCACCCCCTTGGGGGCTTTTGAGTACCGGGTTATGCCTTTCGGATTACAAGCGGGCTCCGCCTGCTTTCAATCATTCATGAATCACGTCCTGGGGCCACTGCTCTACAAGAACTGCGTAGCGTTCTTAGATGACGTCCTGGTGTACTCAGAGAATGAGGAGCAGCATGTGCGAGATGTAAGAGAGGTACTGAGCAAGCTGCGAGAAAACCGGCTGTGGGTGAAACTGGAGAAGTGTCAGTTTCATACCAGGGAGGTGGAATTCCTGGGGTACCTGTTGTCTGACAAGGGATTGGCCATGGATCCCAGCAAGGTTCAAGCGGTACTGGAATGGAAAACACCAAAGACCAAGAAGGACGTGCAAAGGTTCCTGGGCTTCGGAAACTTCTATAGGAAGTTCATCAAAAACTTTGCCCATTTAACAGCGCCCATCACGGATTGTCTTAGTAGCAAAAAGAAATTTGTTTGGACGGAAGAAGCGCAGCGGGCGTTCGAACGTTTAAAGCAGGCGTTTGCGTCGGAAGAGCAACTTTTGCACGTGGATCTACAACAACCAATGAGAGTGGAGACTGACGCGTCAGACCGAGCGGTGGGGGCCGTTCTTCTCCAGCCGGGAAAAGATACGTCTGAATGGAGACCGTGTGCATTCTTCTCGCGGAAGTTGAACAAATCCGAGAGGAACTACACAGTATACGACCGAGAACTGCTCGCCATTCATGAAGCATTCCGGAAATGGCGGCACTTGCTGATTGGGGCGCAGCACAAGGTTCAAGTCCGAACTGACCACAAAAATCTGGAATACTGGAGAACAGCCCGAGTGCTGAACCAGAGGCAAGTGCGATGGGCCCAGGAGTTCTCCAAATTCCACTTTGAGATTCGTTACGTGCCCGGCTCCGAGAACGTGAGGGCGGACGCTCTTTCCAGGAAACCTGAGTACTTAGAGGGGGAGGGAGCGCCTGAGGCAAGGCATGTAATCCCTGAAGACCGCTGGGTGTGTGGGGCGGCATTGGTGGGGCAGAGGGAACTGATAGAGGGTACTGAGAACGATGAAGAAAAGAACGGGGCATTGTATTACAAAGGGGCACTGTACATACCCGATGGGGAACTGAGGGGCAGAGTACTCAAGCAGTTGCATGACAGCCCCACAGCGGGACATTTTGGACAGCACAAAACCATGTGGTTGGTTACCAGGGAGTTTTGGTGGCCCAAGGTGAGGGAGGACGTACGGGAATATGTCAGGGGTTGCGACAGGTGCCAGCGAGCGAAAGGAGAGAGGGTGGCGCCAGCGGGGCTATTACAACCCTTACCCACGCCAGAAAGGCCATGGGAGGCAGTATCCATAGATTTTATGACGGACCTGCCAAAATCCAAAGGCAAAACAGCTGTCATGGTGGTGGTAGATCTATTAACCAAGATGTGTCATTTTATAGCTTGTTCACATGCGGTCACAGCGGAGGAAACCGCCAAGTTGTTTGTAGAACATATTTTTAGGTTGCATGGCGCCCTCTTGAGGGTTTTGAGCGACAGAGGGAAACAATTTACTTCCAGGTTCTGGAGGAAACTTATGAGCTTACTGCACGTAGAACTCAATTTCTCAACTGCCCGGCACCCAGAAACAAATGGGCAAGCGGAAAGGGCAAACGGGATTTTACAACAATACCTGAGGTGTTATGTAAAAGACAGAGAAAATGATTGGGTGGATAAGTTACCTCTAGCAGAATTTGCCTACAACAACGCGGAGAACGTGTCCACAGGGATGAGTCCCTTTCTGGCAAATTATGGGTGTCACCCCCGGGCATTCCCAGGAGAGGGAGGGGAGAGGTGGAGCGTGCCGGCGGCGGAATATTTTTTTGAAGAGATGGAAGCGATCCACCGTCAGCTTCAACTTAACTTAGAGAAAGCCAAGGAAGAATATAAGAAGCAAGCAGACAGAAATAGGAGGGAAGGTGAAACTATAAGGGTGGGAGACCGGGTGTGGTTATCCACCCAAGGACTACCGTTCAAGGGCGGGAGTAAGAAATTGAGACCCAAAAGATTGGGACCCTTTGAGGTCATACAGCAGGTCAACCCAGTAGCATTCAAACTCAGGCTGCCCAGTCACATGAAATTACACCCAGTATTTCACAGGTCATTACTGTCGCCGTACCGAGAGGGACGTGAGTGGGGGGAGCGTGAGAGAGAGGCCACCCAAACGCCCGTGATAGAAGAGAGAGAGCGCGACATGAACGTGGCAGGAATCATTGATTCCAGGTGGAAGGGGAATCAGGTGGAATATCTGGTAGAATGGGAGGGGGAAGTAGAGTCGGAAAACACTTGGGTACCAGCAGAGGTAGTCAATGACGAGGTCTTAATAGAAACATTTCATCAGCGTTTCCCAAGAAAACCGCAACCCGTGGCACGATTTAGAAGGGAACACTTTGGGACCACCGATGAGGAAGGAGAGTTTGAAGGGTTCCCAGAGTCAGGGGTGGGTGAGGAAGCCGACTCCGACGAAGAAGAGGAAGACGGGGAGAGAGACGGTACGCCGTGGCTAGAAGTGTTTGAATCCTCGGATGACGAGGAGAGTTCCTTCAGGGGCTTTCCGCCCTCACCGCCAGTGGGAGAGGAGGCGGGAGGGGGTGAAGGGGGCCCTGGGGGGGAGGTGGATGTCAGGGAACTGCCATCGGAGGGACAGGTGGTGGACAGGCTCCAGGAGAATAGGAGAGAATCTGCAGCAGAGGAAGGAACCAGCAGGGGGAGTGCAGGAGTCACAGCGGAGGGGAGGCTCTGGGATACTTCTAGTGAGAATAGCGAAGAGGTAACAAGACCCCCATTAGGAACTCCCACCCTTCGCCGGAAACTGTCACGCAGAGAGTCACGAAGGCGCATGTCCGTCAAACAGCTTTTATGTTGGCGTAAATTCCGTAGACGCCCACTGTCAGATTCTACCAGCGACTGACGGAGTCATGCTTTGGGGGCTCTGTTAGTGCCTCGGTTTGGATGACCAGCCAAACCCCAGAGGGATCAAGCTTTTACGCACAAGCAGCTCACTATCCCATCACAGTGGGTATTTCTAAATACTGGGATGATACAAAAGGGGATGAATCAAAAGAGGGTAGATTGAGGGATCCAGTGATGGATCGAAAGAGCTTGACAAATAACTTTTCTTTAGTGGAGTAAATTGGGCACAAGCATAGAGAACAAAACACAAAAGATGACTTAGAAAAGTCAGGTGTATTTGTGCCAATATTGCTTCCATTTATTGAATAAGCAAATACTGATACTTCTCTGCCCAGATCCCCTTCTTCTCAATCAAAATGCAGGAATGACCGCTCCCCGCTTAAAACGAGGGGCGCCCTTTGCGTGGACGCGTGCAGCCCCTAGATCTGGAGCGGCTCCAACAGCATAGGCTTGGCTTTGCCTTCCCTCAGGTGGGATACCTGGAGGTCTCTGCCTACCTCAGTCACTTGTCCAATCCCACCTGGGGGAAGCGTTGCCAAGGAGACCAGGCCAGGAAGGGGAGGGACTACCTGCCCACACAATAGAGGAGGATCTTACCTGGGAATCCTCACTTGACTCCAGAGCTTCTCCCACCCTCAGTTAATGTCTTATTCTGCAGGTTAACTTTTCTTCACAGGTTTTGCAGGTTAACTTTTCTTCACAGGTATGCGGGCGCTGCTATGTTAAGTTCGCTGTTAAAGGGCCAGAAAGGAATTTCCCTGCATTGGCAGGTTTCACCTTTTCCGTAGCAAAACGTCACAAATTTGGCGGTTTCAGGCCTTGGGCGGAATCCTTTAGTCCATCTTCCTCTTTGCGGCGGCGATACCAGGGTTCCCCGTTAAAGGGGTTTCTGAAGGGAGGCTTTGACCGTACGCTGAAAGGTCATCATTGCTCTCCCCTGCGGTGGCGGCGTAACGGGGGCAGCTATCTCTGCTTGAACATATGTTCTCCAGAGCTGGCCCATCCCCCACACAAACACTAGATAACCCTGATGCTCCCTAGGTCCCCGGCTGAGGACTGGGGAGGGAAAACGCCCAATGCCTGAGCCAAGGTCTACCCACATTTGAAATTTAATAAAGTTGTGGCCAATTTAATCCCATAGCACGTTGTCATTATTCCACATGATGGGGGGACCGCGCGGGATCTGGGGACTCCGCCTGTCCACGCAATAATGCTTTGGAAGATGCAATCCTATCAATACAGATTTTCAATTAGTACAGTGGTGCCCCGCAAGACGAACGCCTCGCAAGACGAAAAACCCGCTAGACGAAAGGGTTTTCCGTTTTGGAGGCGCTTTGCAAAACGAATTTCCCTATGAGGTTGCTTCGCAAGAAGAAAGCCCATAGGGAAATCTCCGGGGACCTCTTTTAAATGCTGGCGGTGGGGAGCAAAGCCTTCCCCCCCCCTCCGGCCTTCAGAAGAGGTCCAGGAAGGCCGGCGGGGGCCGAAAGGCTTTGCTCCCCACTGCCAGCATTTTAAAAGCAGTCTGGGATAGCAGGGAAGCGCTTCCCGCTATCCCGGACGGCTTTTGAAGGCAGGCGCTGCGTTTCTCCGCTCTCCCGGGAAGGCAGGCAGGGGGGAGCAAAGACTTTTGCCCCCTGCCGGCCTTCAGAAGAGGTCCAGGACCTCTTCTGAAGGCTGGCGGGGGGCAAAAGTCTTTGTCCTCCCTGCCTGCCTTCCAGAGGGCTTTTAAATCACCCCGGGACAGCGGAGAAGTCTCCGCTGTCCCGGGGGCGCTACCGCCCGCCAGCATTTTAAAATCGCCCCGGGACAGCAGATAAGTCTCCGCTGTCCCGGGGGCTTTTAAAATGCTGGGGGACGGCAGCGAAGCCTTCACTGCCGCCCGCCAGCATTTTAAGATCGTCCGGGACAACGAGAAGTCTCCGCTGTCCCGGGAAGGCAGGTGGGGGGGAAGCAAAGACTTTCGCCCCCCGCCGGCCTTCAGAAGAGGTCGGGGGACAGACTGTCCCCGGACCTGGTCTGAAGGCGGTTTCCATAGGAACGCATTGATTGATTTTCAATGCATTCCTATGGGAAACGGTGCTTCGCAAGACGAAAAACTCGCAAGACGAAAAGACTTGCGGAACAAATTAATTTCGTCTTGCGAGGCACCACTGTATTTCAAAGAAATCCACCCCAGCATAAGAACTGAACTATTCTCAAAAGAGCTCCATGGTTTTAAATGTGAAATGTTCAATGGTCCATAAGATATAGTATTTGAATACAGCACTTCCAGGTGTGTTCCTGAGATTACACTGCGATTCTAACGATGACACTGGAATATCAGTCATTATTATCCCCATGAAGGAGTTAAGGCAGGAGGTCAGGGTGGGCAGGCTGAGAGAACATTAAGGCCACCTAGTGTTATTCAGGTATAGCTCGATGAGATCTGAATGGGTGCCTTCCTTATGCATCACTCACTCATTTTGCCACTATGCTATTCTTGCCTTCTCACACCAGTAATTAATCCACATTACATAATTGTGAGAGTACGATTCTAAACCAGTCTCCTTTGTACACAGTGATTATGCATCATCTTGGTTCTCAACTGTCAACAGTTTCTTCTAGAACCTTCCAACATCCTCCCCCAATTGGCTCCCGCAGCACTGCTAAGAGTTCCACTTGGCTTATTTCAAAAGAATTTAGGGTGTGGCTCAATTATTCTTCAACTCGCTGGTAATAGAAAACGACTGTAAGTTTGAGTGTTTTTTGCCTGCTCACTTGCAAAGATTTCTATCAAAACTCCCCTGCAGAGGTTGGGGTGACTACCACTAGACAGATTTCAACTCTACCCATTTCTGCGGGTCTTTATATTTTGAAGCCTGCCCAAAGAGGTCTGGATATAGGATATGACCAGACTGTGTGTATGTCAGGGACTGGGCAGAGGAGGAATGGTGGAGACCGCCTCCTCGTCCTGACCCTTTCAGGGAGGAGGAACATGAAGACAGTATAGATTTACAACAGGGATTTGGGGTAGGTCGCAGCTCAGAGGCAGATGAGGGTGAAAGCTGTGAAATTGTAAGAGAGCTGGAAAAACACCCAACTGGCACATTGTCATTAGGAAGCATTCCAGACCCTCCATCTCCCAGAACCTGGCGAGCCTTAAAAGTAGGAGAGCACAGAGCTCAAAGACAGAGATCATGTAGCAGCACCTGTAGAAGTAACGAAGGAGGAAGTGGGATAGATGGGGTCAACGCCATTATCCAAGATGCTGGGTTTTACAGCCTCTCTCTGTAAATATTGAAATAAAAAAGGATGGTAAGAAACTTTTTCTTGTCTTTATGCTTTCCTGGGCCACCAGCCGGGAGCTGCGGACAGCATCCTGACAGTGTAGCTTCATTATATATGGGGGAGAGGCTTTGGGTGGAAGCTATTTAAACCCACCCTTCCCACTTTCTGAACACTTTGCATTCTGGAGCATTTATTGTTATTCCCCTCCCTCCACCCCCAGTAGGCAGAGGAATGTGTCTGCCATGAATTGGGCATGGTTTCTATGTTTCCCCCCTTTTCATTTCTGCTTGGTATTTTGGATTTGCCATTTGTTAATTTGGGGTTTTCTAGGATATTTAAGATTTCTAGGATGGCGTACCCTCCAACATCTTAGGTCCCAAAATAGATTCCAGCTGTTAAGGAGGGTGCCATCCCATTTGGTGAGATGTTCACTTCTTTGAGAATACATATCCAAGCTAAGAAGAAAATGATGTAGAGGGAAGAATGCATAAAGGCCTTTCTTCAACCAGGCCTTTGGCTAATTAAACAATCTACGGACGTAATCAAGAACACTGCCAATAGCAGAACATGAACTCTCTACAGCTTCGGGCTTTGTTGAAATGTTCAAATAAGCAGTGTTCAAGCACCAAAGCAATTCATTCCCACAATATTTCAACTAACAAAAGATGTGGTGGTGGCCACTGGAGTAGTGGCAAATCAGTGTGGGAGACCTCAATAACCACCCTCCTAGGCATGTCCATAAATGTAGGCTTCTCCACTTCCCTTCCACTATACCATTGAGAGAGGGGGTCTGGGGATTAGGAAACTTATGGAGGAGGCCAAGTCTATCAGTGACTTCTAGCCTTAATACATAAATGGAACAACTTCAGAAGCTGTAGAGCAGGGACATGTTGAAAGACACAAACAAAAACAGAGCTGGTCTTACACTTCTATGCCTTGATTCTAACCTGCGTGCAGATATCTGGCAGGCTACTGCTGGAATTGCAATGCTGGTCTGATCCTCTTTTCTACTTCTTAAGTAAGTTGAAGTAGTTAATTATGTTCTGTCAACAGCACTCTCTTATTCTCTGACAGGTCAGCCATTTCCCCCGACTCTAAAAAAGAAACCATGAAGAAAAAGCAGGAGGCATCCAAAGCATCAAGAAAGCCCAAAACACCCAGAACACACAAAGCACACAAAACACACAAAGCACCCAATGAACCCAGTGAACCTAGTGAACCCAATGAATCCAAAGAACCCAGTGAACTCAGTGAACTCAGCGCACCCATTGCACCCATTGCACCAACCAGTCGTGAGGTGAGCTTGAAGAATCTGTGGAATCCGCTGAGTTTATAAAAACTGAAAACCCATGTTGTTATGTAATTGTTTCCCAAGGTTCAGACAGGGATGTAAACCAATTGTATGATATAGCATACAGTACTTTGGGTGGCATTCAGACTTCTGGAGCAATCCAAACCCAAGCAGAGTAGCAGTAGGGCAAGATGAAGCTGCCTAGTTCCTCCATCAATGCTGGCTGGATCAGAAGGCTGGGGGGAGGAAAAAGCCTGCTCTACGTTACCCCACCCTCAGGGCCGGATTTAGATTCAGTGAGGCCCTAAGCTACTGAAGGTAATGGGGCCCTTTATATGTCCAGCTGTCCTTTGTCAACAACAAACTGCTGCTGTTTTTTGTGTTGAATATATGCTATGTGGTAATTTATGGACCCTAATAGGTATCTAGGGGACGCGGGTGGCGCTGTGGGTAAAAGCCTCAGCGCCTAGGGCTTGCCGATCGAAAGGTCGGCGGTTCGAATCCCCGCGGCAGGGTGCGCTCCCGCTGCTTGGTCCCAGCGCCTGCCAACCTAGCAGTTCGAAAGCACCCCTGGGTGCAAGTAGATAAATAGGGACCGCTTACTGGCGGGAAGGTAAACGGTGTTTCTGTGTGCTGCGCTGGCTCGCCAGATGCAGCTTTGTCATGCTGGCCACATGACCCGGAAGTGTCTCCGGACAGCGCTGGCTCCCGGCCTCTTGAGTGAGATGGGCGCACCAACCCCAGAGTCTGTCAAGACTGGCCCGTACGGGCAGGGGTACCTTTACCTTTACCTTTAATAGGTATCTAAAGCCATTTGCACATAACAAAATATGTATCTTATCCAAGTAATTGTTGAACTGAAATACAATTAAGCAGAAATATCATTATAATATTTATATATAGTATTATAGTAGTAAGTGAGGGTAATAGGGAACTGTACTAGTAAATAATAATATAGGTCTACCAAATAACAAAGATGAATATTTTTCTAAATTAATTGTATAATGGTATCAAAATAAATAAATTATGTATTACATGAAATCAAACAGTAGGCATAAGACTCATATCCTTAGTCTATGCTGCCTGATCATCAGTCTACAAGCACTCTTTAATACTGTGGTCCCTCAGGTTACATACGCTTCAGGTTACAAACACTTCAGGTTACAGACTCCACTAACCCAGAAATATAACCTCGGGTTAAGAACTTTGCTTCAGGATGAAAACAGAAATCGTGCTCAGGCGGCGTGGCAGCAGCAGGAGGCCCCATTAGCTAAAGTGGTGCTTCAGGTTAAGAACAGTTTCAGGTTAAGAACGGCCCTCCAGAATGAATTAAGTACTTAACCTGAGGTACCACCGTATTAGATAACAGGTACAACAGCTTGACCTACATTCAACTGTGGGGCACTGCAGTCTGCAGTTGCATACTACCTGTTGCCATGCGGCCAGTCCCTGCAGAATGTAGGCACCCTATATATAGACATGAGCAAACTAGTGATATTTTAGGGAGCAGGCTAGCAGGCAGGGCTCATTACTTACATCATAGGAGCCTATACAACACAAAACACTGTTGCTGTATGTAGGTTTTGTTTTATTTGTTTTTTCTTCTTATATTTTGGAAATGTACATCCAGTTGTTTTTCCCTTTACATTTTTTTTTGGGGGGGCAAGAGAGTGGGGCCCTAAGCTATAGCTTGTTTAGCTTATACATAAATCTGGCACTGCCCACCCTGGAGATAACTTGGCATTTGGGCATAGATGAGGCCAGATGCCATCAAGCGACAACAGTAGGGCCAGCATGGGATTCAGTGGATGCCGAACCATCTCATCCCCCTTCTCACCTACACTCAGCAAGGATCCCACCAATTTTGCTTCCACCTGGCCACAGTGAATGGAACGGAAAGTTCTGCAAAGGCAGGGCGAGACTTGCAGAGAGTCAATCTGGGGTGTGGGGGTGGAGGGAGATGTGAGCTCCATCTGTTTCTCCACCATGAAGGACCTTGCAAGGTTGGGTTGTAGCCTTACTCATGCAAGTATAACCAAACTTTGATTCAGTTTACTATATTTTAAAAGTTTGTGACCATCTACAGATATCAAGGATAGACAGCAGAGACCCACATCATATGCCTCAATAAAACATAATTGATGCTATATCATTAACACCCCTAATTAGCCGCTCTTTCCTATAAAGGTCCGGTGGAGTACCGTATACACGAAAAGGCTTTCTTTGATTGTTTTGTTTAATAAGGACCTTGTCAGGGGAATGCCCTTCCCACAGAGTATCCCCTTTTAGGCAACAAGTGACTATCACTGTATTCTTCCGGGTACTTAAATTTAAAATCAAACAAGCCTGTCTATTTGAACTATAGTCATTTCCCTATACAGTGGTACCTCAGGTTAAGAACTTAATTTGTTCCAGAGATCCGTTCTTAACCTGAAAAGGTTCTTAACCTGAGACATGCTTTGGCTAATGGGGCCTCCTGCTGCCGCTGCACCACTGGCACACGATTTTCGTTCTTATCCTGAGGCAAAGTTCTTAACCTGGAGCAACCACTTCCTGGTTAGCAGAGTTTGTAACCTGAAGCGTCTGCAACCCAAGGTTCCACTGTACTCATTTTAGGATGCAGTTAAGTTGACTTTATGTTGTTGGTTTGCATTGACTTTTGGATGCCTTTACTTTCCATTTGTTCTGTTTACCACTGGTATTAAGTAAGCACTTTTTACCTTAAAGGTAAAGGTATCCCTGACCATTAAGTCCAGTCAAAGACGACTCTGGGGCTGCGGCACTCAGTGTGGTTTACTGGCTGAGGGAGCTGGCATTTGTCCACAGACAGTTTTTCCGGGTCATGTGGCCAGCATGACTAAGCTGCTTCTGGCAAAACCAGAGCAGTGCATGGAAATGCCATTTACCCTCCTGCCAATTTATCTACTTGCACTTTGACATGCCTTTGAACTGCTAGGTTGGCAGGAGCTGGGACCGAACAAGGGGAGCTCAGCTCATTGCTGGGATTCGAACCGCTGACCTTCTGATTGGCAAGCCCTAGGCTCTGTGGTTTAGACCACAGCGCCACCCATTTCCCTTACCATATATATATATATCACTGGTATATTCCTTTGTTTTTAACTTGGTTGCATTATGGATTTTAATATGGTGGTAAGCTGTTCAAAGGCCCCAGTTAATAGCTGGTATGCTGATAATAAGAACCTGCTGGATCAGGCCAGTGGCCTACCTGGGCCAGCATCCCATTCTCACTGAACCAACCAGATTCTGATGAGAAGCCCCCAACCAAGACCTGAGTGCAACACAATCCCCTCCTATGGTTTCCAGAAACTGGTATTCTCTGATTCCAAAAGTGTAGAGCCATTGTGGCGTAATGGTTAGAGTGTTGGGGAAGCACCCTAGGAGAGGAGGGTTCAAATCCTCACTCAGCCTTGACCTGGGGCCAGCCACCATCTCTTAGGCCAACCTACCTCACAGGGTTGTCGTGAGGATTTAATGAAGAGGAGAACCATGCAGCACTACTTTAAGATCTTTGGGAGATAAAGGTGGCCTATAAATGTACTTAACACAAATAAATAAATAAAATAAAATAGTAGATAATAACCATCACGACTAGCAGGAGATGGTGTGGCAATGATGATTATGTTCAGCTGGAGTAGCCAAAGTATGCAAATGTTGCCATTATAAAATAATGTCTTAATGTTTCACTCTATCTTTCAGTCTACAAACGTTTTAGTGATAACTGTAGTTAATCAAGAGTTATTTAATGTAAGTATTCTGCTCTGTGCATTCTCATTATGTATCTTCTTCTTCTTCTTCTTCTTCTTCTTCTTCTTCTTCTTCTTCTTCTTCTTCTTCTTCTTCTTCTTCCTCCGCCTCCTCCTCCCCCTCCTCCTCCTGCAGGATGTTCCAATGAGGTTTATTTGGATTTCAATGGCTGCCTGCTTAATTAGTGTACAATATGGATACAATATGTGGTTACTCTACACCCCTTTTGTGGTAAGATAGCCCTGTGTTTCACATGGCTTCTTAAAGGAGGGGTTATTGTTGGCCTGGGAGACCTTTTCTCTGTTGAGCATCACATTACTTCTGGGATACATTGACAGGGAACATAGGCTGGCACTGGTGTAGCCAGACCCCAAAGTAGGTAGGACACTGCGGCAAATCTCTCTCCCTCCCTCCCCCTCCCTCTCTGTCTCACACACAGAGAACTTCCTTCTTAAGTTTTCCAAAAAGAAAAGAGAGGGGATAGTCATAGTCATAGTCAATTTCCCAATGCATCCTGTTTTAAAAGCCAGTATATGACAAGCTACTGCTCAGTAAATAAAAGTAGAATATAGAAGGCAAAAAGGAGAGTGCTCCTTGCTCTTTGAGTCTAGATATTTAAAAAAGGGACATATTTTCCTATTTTCACTTGTGAAAGTGTGGACAAAACTTTTGTGATATCTCCTAGCAGGGGTGTCAACTTGAATACAATATGGTGTGGCAGGTAAGTCCCACCCCACATAATTGATCACAAGATACAGTGCACACACACTGTTTGAATGGCAATACCTATTAACTTGGGGAGGGGGTTCTGACCCCCTTAAATAGTCTATGGGAGGAGGGAAAGTGACCTCAGCCCCGAGGAGTTGGCCCCATGCCTCCTAGTTCTCAATGTGAGTGGGGGAGACATGCACACATTTTCTCTGGGCATCCCAGAATTGCCTGTAGATCATTGGCCATCATTCAGTTGGTCCCAGGCTCTCGCATTCTGCTGCCACATGATATAATGCCACATGAGCAGTCCTAATCTCAAGCATTTATTGTGCTTCTCCCTCAGCTCCTACATGACTTGTTCAACATAACAACCTTTGAAGAGATGGAAGATCCAGGTTCTCAGATGTATATTGTGGCTATCACCATTGCTTTATTTCCACTTGGAGCCATTTTTGGGAGCATTCCTATTGGTTTTCTGGCCAATAGATTTGGCAGGTATCGAGATGTGACTGCTGAACGACAAGGAGAGGGAGTGGCAGGGAGAGACACAGTGAGATCCATTTAGGTCCATGGAATCATACCTGAAAACCTTTTGTCAGCTGATAAAGCTTTGTTTGAAGGTAGTCAGAACATGCCTACCAATTGCAAGATAATCCCACCAATGCGGTTTTGATCAATTTGGTTCTTAAGACATCATCTAACATACACCAGCAGATTTTCTAATATACAGCTGAGAAAGAACCCAGAAGTTAGTGGTAGAACACATGTTTACATTCAGAAGATCCCATTTTCTCTCATCATCATCCCTCAATTAAGAGATTTTATCTAGCACAGCAGAAGGTTTCTAGCTCTGGTGGAAACGTATGAGCAATCCCTCCTGATATTTATTAAGATAAAGAAAGTGTGTGAGTAATTTTACAGTGCTTGGGTGCAGAAGTTTCAGGGCCTTCCATGGGTCCTTGTTTCCTCCCATTACTATCAAACCCAGAACAAATTATCTATAAAGGGATTAGGAGATTCCTGTATTTCTATAGCTCCTCTCCCCCCTTTGCTGCTTTGATGGTATCATATATTGACATCTTCCCACCTCACTGACCCCTTTCACTGTCTTTTCAGGAGAGGTGCTGTGAAGATAACTACCTTTTTGAGTCTGATCCCTCCTGTCCTCTTGGCTATTGGTGATACCCTAGATATCCATGAATTCACAATTGCTGTACGTTTCTACACTGGGATATGCACAGGTGAGTCGAGGTCCCAGGATTAGGAGTTTGGCATAGAATTCATGTTGTTAGTTTGAGCCGAGCAGAGACACTGAGCAATAGTTTGTTTCCACAACAGAGGGAGGGTGGGCTGCCAAAGAACCAAGTAAAGCAGTATCAGTGTGTCTCATTTTCACACACATCTCCCTAATTGACTTTGGAAACCAGTGTTGTGGCTCAGATAGGTCACCAAGGATGGAGTAACTGGTAGAGGTGGAATTGAAATTCTATAGGACTGTGAGTTGGAAAATGGATTTTTGTAAAATACGAAAAGAGGAATCGCTGTGCAGAATTATTATTATTTAAATATAAGTATGTGATGTCCCAAGGCCTTGGGTTAATTGGTATACTAATTATTGTACCAACAAACACACCACCATGGAGGTTGTTTGACCATAGTTTCCATCCATCGCAGCCAATAGCTATTCCATGGCAACTAGACAGAGAATTGTACATGAATTGTAGTCCACTACTATCAGTTTGGCTTGTCCTGCTACCTTAATAGTGGCCAACACTATTAGTTTGAATTAAATGATTTAATGCCATTTCTCGGAGATATACAGGCTCTGGGCAAGTTCCAACAAAAGAACATTCCCAAGTTGAGAGGCAGCTACTGAGAAGACCAGTCTGTATGCCCTTGTGGGGGCCGGTTTGGTTCAGAGCTACAAGTGGATGGTGTTGCCATATCTATGGTGTGAGATGTGAAATGTTGGTGACATTTTGCAAAATTCTACAAAAGAACAGCTTGGCAACATGAGATATGACTTGCATGGCCTACTGGAGCCTCAGGGTTGTTCATACATTTTGCACATATCACATGTTCATTGTGATTTGTCTGCTTATTTATCAACTAAATAGGACTAATCTCCGTTGTTGTTCCTCTGTATCTTGGAGAGATCGCCCCTGCAAGCGTGAGGGGAGCTTTCGTCATGATGCCCCAGCTATTTTATGCTTTGGGCGTCCTTGCGGGTCAGCTAATTGTTTTTGAAGAATTATTTAAGATGCGAGAAGGTAATTAAGAGAAATTAATCCTTTGGCTTATACGAGATCAGATGCATGGCCACAGTTTCTTCACATTGTTGTCACTCTATCTTCTTGCACAGGTTACCTGATTGTGATGGGCATTTCTGGGGTCATGCCAATTTTTCAGATCATACTACTACCCTTCTTTCCTGAAAGTCCGAGGTATCTGTTCATTCAGAGGAAGAATGCAGAGAGTGCAAGGGAAGGTACAATACCTTGAATTGTATTGAGATTTCTGGGTGTGAGCATCATACATAGCCATGAGAACCCATCAGGCTGAAGAGTTGTATTTTTCCAAGTTGATGGAGTTGCAAACAGATTTTCTTTCTGGAAATAGTTGACATGGAATGAATGCTAACCTTCTGCTAGATATCCAGAAGAGACCTTTAAGTTGTGGGAAGGGTCACATAAATTGTGGAAATTATCAGTTAAATAAATGCCTGGAAGTGGAACAAAGTACTGTCTGAATGCAGCCGAATGTGCAAAATGATTGCTGACTCCTCCCCATTACTGCCTACTGGGTTCCCCCACTCTCCAAGTTTTAGTTTCATTTGTATGTGACTTCCATTTTCTGAAAAAGGTCCCTTTTATTTTGCTTTGAATAGCTTCCTTAACTCTGTTCATTCACTACAGCGGTATCCCCTTGGCCCTGTTAGATATTATTACCAATCAGAGTTGTATATTCTAGCTGAACATTTATGCTGACCATTTTAAATAACTTCCAGACATTCTAAAGAGAATTGACCCTCTGGACTTCCCCTTTCCCGCTTCCTTCTTAACAATATCCTCATTCTTCTGAAACTCTTATTCTACTGAATTCAAATACTTTCTGCCTCTTTTCCCATGCAGAACTGAAGGTGCTGAGAGGCAAGGATGATGTGGAGAATGAAATAGACGAACTCCGTCAGGAGGACCTCTTTGAGAAAGCAGAAAAGAACATGACTGCTATTAAACTGCTATCATCCCCAAACCTGAGATTTCAGGTCATCGCCACAGTTCTCTTGACGAGTGGTGCACAGCTTAATGGCATTGGTGCGGTAAGTAAGGCAATGCCCCCCCCCCCAAAAAAAAATGTTTGGAGGTGGAGCCAGATAAATGAGGGCTCATAATGTTTAATGGCTGTGGCACCAATTATCACTGCTTGTCTCTAGGCACAGCAGATTATTTCTACTCAGTGAACTACTCTGTGGGTTTTGTTGGGACTTCAAAGTCCATCAGTCATAGCTAGGAGTTGCTGTCCAATAGCACCTGGAGAACCACAAGTTCTCCGTCCATGCGCAAGTTATAGTCAGGCTCTAGGGGAAATATGGTATTGCCTGGGAGTAAAGGTTTGACTGCTGCAGAGCACTAAGATCAGTTTGGTTTAAACTGGAATCATGCAGTGGAAAAGATTATCACTGGCCTTTCTGAAATTTTGAGTGTACTACATTATTTGTGTGCCAAGACTCCATGACCTTGCAGTTCCTGAAGGGTGATTAATCAGACAAGACAACAGCATATGGTTTTATGGGATCAAATAGGCCACAACTTTTACTGGTTACAGATGTGGTTTGACATAGGCATTGGGTGAAACCAAACTATATCATATTATATCATGCCAGCCCAACTGCTGGGAGTGCATCTAAGGAGAAACCACCATTAGGGGAAGACCTATGACCTACATCAAACAGGGGTATCCCCCCCGAGTTTGGTATCCCCCCCCAAGTGTGGAGGAGTAGGAGTGGTATGGCCCTAGAGCTCATCTGGGCTTCAGACAGAAGCCACTCCACCTCGGCTTACCCAGAGTTCTCCTTAGTATTTACAGTTGGGGCTGAGACAAGCTTCAACCCTTACAAGCATCAATCATTCACTGTAAGCAGTAACTGAGCTCTAAGTAGACCAAGAGCTGTATATACCAACTTTCTATCATTGGGATGTTGGAAAACTTGCCCCCTCGGGAGAGGCTGGCCCCTCTCCCAGGCTCCTGGGGTTTGTTTGCTGGTGATCTACCCTGACTGACATCCCCGCAGTCCAGGGAGATCTTGATAGGCGACATCTCCCTGCGTAGAAGATGCACACCCCCTTCTTCCTTCCATACCAGCAGGAGAAAGAAGATAGTCAGAAAGTCTATTACATCTCGTTTATTTCTGACTGTACAAAGGAACCAAAAAACATGTCCGTTCTCTCAGACTCCACCAAGCAACAGACTGAGACTTCATTTACACAAGCAACAGGAAGGTCTCATATTACACTGAGAATAAATCCCTGTGAATCCTGTGAACTGCCGTGTACATCCTGTCCCACGGTCAGGCACATCATGTGATGTAAACATCGAGCTGCTTGTTTGCAGCTGCGTAGTACTCATATTCCAACATGGGAATCATGCAAATTCAGTTCAGTCTGTTTGATTGAAGGAAACTCAACATGATGATGTCATGTAACATATTTCTCTTAATTAACATTCCTTGGTGAAGGGGGAACATTCCAAGAACATCCCATTAAGCCCTTTTTGCAAAGGAAGAAAACCAAGAGTTTCTACTGCTAGCAGGTGCTGTTTAATTTCCCAACTATTACAATTTCTATTTTTGTAGGGTTTTTTTAATTATTTTTTTCACTCCTCTAACATGTAAACAAACTGGCAGTAGACACAAATTCATCCCATGACTTGTGAATTGTCCTTCAAACTCTGAGAAAGATTCTGGAAGTAGAGGTGGAAGGCAAGCTGATGTGTGCTCCATATCTTACATACCCCTTCCTTGTGACTCAATAATATTAAATCTGGTGTAGGCAAAGAAAATGGTGGCTCTGAGTCACAGGAGTTGTTAAGGAATCCTGGCAATCTGGGAGACAATGCTAAAGTAAACACATTCACTGTGTGTGTTCCACATTCACTGAGGAAGTGAACATCTAGATTAAGGGCAGCTGAAACACAAGGTTAGATGCAGGTCATAAGAGCCCAAGAAGCAGACCAGTGGAATAATGGAATAATAAGATCAAATAATTGTAGAGTTCGGGATGAACCCGAAGGCATCCGGTCCAGCCCCCTGCAATGCAGGAATCTCAACTAAAGCATCCATGGTTGATGGGCATCCAACCTCTGCTTAAAAACAACCAAGGAAGGAAAGCCCACAAGCTCCCAAAGGGAGACCATTCCATTGTTGAACGGGCAAAGATCGCACAAACGTACTGTAGCTTTCTCTGGCTGGTGAAGAAGTGGGAACTAAGACAAGCCCTATTTGGAACCCTAATAGCATTGTGAAAGCCAATCAGGAGATCTATGAATGTGGCAGCCAGACTGGTGACTGGGAGTGGCCCCCGAGACCATATTACACCCGTCCTTAAAGACCTACATTGGCTCCCAGTACGTTTCCAAGCACAATTCAAAGTGTTGGTGCTGACTTTTAAAGCCCTAAACGGCCTTGGCCCAGTATACCTGAAGGAGCGTCTCCACCCCCCATCGTTCAGCCTGAACACTGAGGTGCAGAGCCAAGCAACTTCTGGCGGTTCCCTCCCTGCAAGAAGTGAGGTTACAGGGAACCAGGCAGAAGGCCTTCTCAGTAGTGGTGCCCACCCTGTGGAATGCCCTCCCATCAGATGTCAAGGAAATAAACAACTATACAACTTTTAGAAGACATCTGGATGCAGTCCCCTTTAGGGAAGTTTTTAATGTTTGATATTTTATTCTGTTTCTAATCTGTTGGGAGCAGCCCAGAGTGACCGGGGAAACCCAGCCAGATGGGTGGGGTATAAATAATAAGTTGTAGTAGTTGTTGTAGTAGTAGTTGTTGTTGTTGTAGTAGTATTTGTTGTTGTCGTCAGAAAGTTCTTCCTGATATTTAGTTGGAATCTTCTTTCTTCTAACTTGAAGCCATTGGTTTGAGTCCTACCCCCCAGAGCAGGAGAAAAGAAGCTTGTTCCCCCTTCCATGTGACAGCCGTTGAGATAATTGAAGATGGCTACCATATCTTCTCTCAGTCTCATCTTATCCTGCCTAAACATATCCAACTCCTTCAACCAGTCATCATAAGGCTTGCTTTACAGACGCTTGATCATCTTAGTCGTCCTCCTCTCCACACGTTCCAGCTTGTAATATCCTTATTAAATTGTGATTCGCAGACAAATTACTCCAGAGACTCAGATAGATTGGTACAGAGAAAGCTTTTTATATGCGTTGTATATGCATTATAAGCAATGGCAAACCTAGACAGCAGCTTAAAAAGCAGAGACATCACCTTGCCAACAAAGGTCCGTATAGTTAAAGCTATGGTTTTCCCAGTAGTGGTGTAAGGAAGTGAGAGCTGGACCATAAAGAAGGCTGGTCGCCGAAGAATGGATGCTTTTGAATTATGGTGCTGGAGGAGACTCTTGAGAGTCCCATGGACTGCAAGAAGATCAAATCTATCCATTCTGAAGGAAATCAGTCCTGAGTGCTCACTGGAAGGACAGATCCTGAAGCTGAGGCTACAATACTTTGCCCACCTCAGGAGAAGAGAAGACTCCCTGGAAAAGACCCTGATATTGGGAAAGATGGAGGGCACAAGGAGAAGGGGACGACAGAGGACGAGATGGTTGGACAGTGTTCTCGAAGCTACCAGTATGAGTTTGACCAAACTGCGGGAGTCAGTGGAAGACAGGAGTGCATGGCGTGCTCTGGTCCATGAGGTCACGAAGAGTCAGACACGCCTAAATGACTAAACAACAACAAAGTCCAGCATCTTGTTCCCCACATTGGCCAACCAGATGCCTAAGGAAACCCTAAACAGGATTCTTCGGTTCCTCAATATCTTGAGTCACCACCAGTTGCTCCTTCGTTTCATATTAGACTATTATTTAGATATAATTTGGATGTCTGACAGTTGACAGTTAAGTCCAGTCGTGAACAACTATAGGGTTGTGGTGCTCATCTCACTTTACTGGCCAAGGGAGCCGGCGTTTGTCCTCATAAAGCTGTCAGGTCATGTGAGCAGCATGACTAAGCCACTTATGGTGAAACCAGAGCAGCGCTCAAAAACATTGTTTACCTGCCCACCGAAGCGGTACCTATTTATCTACTTGCACTTTGACATGCTTTCGAACTGCTAGGTTGGCAGGAGCTGGGACTGAACAACGGAAGCTCACCCCGTTGCGGGGATTCGAGCCACCAACCTTCTGATTGGCAAGCCCTGTGGCTCTGTGGTTTAGACCACAGCGCCACCCGCGTCCCTTACCATATATATACCACTGGTATATTTCTTTGGTTTTAACTTGGTTGTATTATGGATTTTAATATGGTGGTAAGCCGTTCAAAGACCCAAGTTAATGGTTGGTGTACTGATAATTTAATAATATGCTGGATCAGGCTGGTGGCCTACCAGAGAGCCAGTGTGGTGTAGTGGTTAAGAGCGATAGACTCGTAATCTGGGGAACCGGGTTCGCGTCTCCGCTCCTCCACATGCAGCTGCTGGGTGACCTTGGGCCAGTCACACTTCTTGAAGTCTCTCAGCCCCACTCACCTCACAGAGTGTTTGTTGTGGGGGAGGAAGGGAAAGGAAGGGAAAGGAGTAGGGAAAGGTTGACCAAGACTAGACTATTATTATTTTTTTCTGATTTCAGGTGCACTATTATGTAGATATAATCTGGATGTCTGCAGGGGGGCAAGAAAAAATGGTCCGGTACCTTCGTATAGTATTTACTGCTGCTGGCTCAATCACAATCTTGATCACGGTAAGCCTTTTCCACTTCTTTGTCTCTTTCCTTTTGAATCTTAAAACTCACTGTTCTTCAAAGGAAATAAATTTAAGTTTCACAGTCTCCCCCCGTCCACAACAGCCTCATGAAAAATAATCATTTTTTAAATTATATTATTATGAGCGTTCTCTAAGCATTCTTTGTCAGAGAACCATAGTTATTTACACACAGTACCTGTATTCTAGTATGCATTGGAAGTCATCCAAAGGGGTGAAAAATCAGCTTGAACATTTTTTGTTTGCTTGTTTGTCTGTGTTTGCATCAAAAATAATTTTGCTTATTTGTTTCTTTCATTTTGGAGGATACATTCCTATTCACTAAGTGAAACACTTGTTTTCATTCCGTTAGTGAATTTATGTGGAGGGGTAATAAGATAAAAAGTATCCAGACAATTGAATTTCAAATCTAGACTAAGTGTAAGGAGAAGCCCCTACCGCAGAAGAACCAAAGTTCTCAAAATTCCCTTAAGAAAGTCCAATTAAATTTAAACTGTCTGTGGTAAAGATACACCCTATAAGCTGCAATTCTATACAACAGGGGAAACCAGTCTGTTGTTCTTCAGATACTGCAATTTTTTGAAAAACTGAACCTTATTACTTAATTTATTTATTACTGACTTACTGAACTTTCTCTACACCTTTTCCTCATCCAGCTCTACACCTTTTCCTCATCCAGCTGAGCTGATGGGAGTCCTTAAGATTTAGAGAGTACCATGTTGGCTAAATGTGCAAACTCAAAGGCACACCATGCTTCAGTAGCTGTTGTTTATATGTGGATTCCTCCATAGTGAAGGGTATCTTCATTCAGATATGACCGAGAACTATAATTCCTTTAGGGACACATATTTTTAGTAGTTGCTGGTCTCATCAGTCAACCTCACACATGGCAGGAACACAGTTTGAAATCATTTACTACCACTACAAACTACAAACAACATTATACAGCATTACTTCAACACGAAAACACAACTATCCTGTCTTAGATGCCTACAGAAAACTTTTTTATTATTATTTCAGAAAGTCTGCTTTATTTGAAAATTTTGCTGATTTTATCTGTGCTCTGTTGATCATTATTTTATATTTTAAATGTACACCATTTAGATATGTTAATTTTGATTAAGAATAATAATGTAAATTAAATTAAATTAAATACTACAGTGATTTCACTTGTGCACTTGATGAGAATTGCTCATAAAAAACTTTCTCCAAGGCAGGATTGTCCTGAGAAGTGTAGGAATAAAATACAACTGGTCCTTTTATATACTTGGAGTTTTCCTCTGTTCCTTTTGTCTACTATAGTTTTGCCCCTCGGTCCTGGTTTTGTGGTCAGTTTCTACCATGGTCCAACCCACACCACATAACACCACTGGCTTTTAAAATTTCATTAGCATTTTTATCCCACCCTTCTACCAAGGAGCATGGGGCATTCTCTTTTTATACTCCAAAGAATCAAGTCAATCACTACTTACTACACACCTTATCTGCTCTCATAATAGGAACATTGAAAGATTCTTGTTGGAGACTCTAGATGAGAAAAAGGCGCATCTAGTCCAGAATCCTGTTCTCAGAGGGTGTGAAGTTATGTTGAAAAAATATCCCCCAAATGTATAATTAGGTTACACAGTGGTACCCTCCGGTTACAGACGTGTCAGGTTACAGACTCCGGTACAACAGAAATAGTACCTCTGGTTAAGAACTTTGCTTCAGGATGAGAACAGAAATTGTGTGGCGGCAGTGGGAGGCCCCATTAGCTAAAGCGGTACCTCAGGTTAAGAACGGACCTCCAGAATGAATTAAGTTCTTAACCAGAGGTACCACTGTACAGCATTAGCTTGCTTACACTGACACTATCAATGAACTCTTAAAAGGTTAGTTAGTCAGGACTTGCCTTTTAAGAAGCTACACTGATATATTCATCCATATGCTTCCTAATATTAGCTTTAATAATGTTTTGTACCAGTTTTACAGGAACCAATATAAGCTAACTTATGTTGCATTGTACTTTTCTGTATCACCTTTCCTCCTCTTTATATTCTCTAGATGTGTATTGCTGATTCTAAGGGACATAGGTATCTGCTTCTGATTGGCTTTGCGATGTGCAGCATCGTCTGTGTTCTGTTAACCATGGCCCTGGAAATAGAGGTTTGTAATTGAGAGTTGAGAATCACCAAATGGGCTGTCATTTAGCCCCATTCTTGGTCCCCCTATACTCCGTGCTATGTATTTTTTTATATATATAATAATATTTATTGAGTTTTACAAAAAGAGATTTACAAAGCAAAAAAACACACACACACACACACACACACACAAACAGACAAAGAAAACAAAAAACAAAATTTAAAAAGAAAAATTAAAAATCACTTTTTCAAATATCATACCATACATTAACTTATTTTCATGACTTCCTCACATCTCCCTTTTTTTGTATTCCATTCACAAATTCATTCAGCAAATTCATACCCTCTTATTTTACCCTTAATTATTTATCCTCACGTGTTATAACTTCTAATCATATTGCTAGAACCACTTCGTTTCATTCCAACATCATTCGCATTCAAAATTTTTGCAGTGTTTCTGTAAATACATTTTAAATTTCTTCCAATCTTCTTCCACCGACTCTTCTCCCTGGTCTCGGATTCTGCCAGTCATTTCCGCCATCTCCATGTACTCCATTACTTGCATCTGCCAATCTTCCAGAGTGCGTACATCCTGTGTCTTCCAATGCTTTGCAATAAGGATTCTTGCTGCTGCTGTTGCATACATAAAAAAAGTTCTGTCCTTCTTTAACACCAATTGGCCGACTATGCCCAGGAGAAAAGCTTCTGGTTTTTTAGGAAAAGTGTACCTGAGTACCTTTTTTAGTTCATTGTATATCATCTCCCAGAAGGCCTTAATCCTTGGGCACGTCCACCAAAGGTGAAAGAATGTGCCTTCAGTTTCTTTACATTTCCAACATTTGTTATCGGGCAAATGATAGATTTTTGCAAGCTTGACTGGGGTCATGTACCACCTATACATCATTTTCATGATATTCTCTCTTAAGGCATTACATGCCGTGAATTTAATCCCGGTGGTCCATAACTTCTCCCAGTCTGCAAACATAATGTTATATCCTATATCTTGTGCCCATTTTATCATAGCAGATTTTACCGTTTCTTCCTCAGTGTTCCATTTCAACAGCAAATTATACATTCTTGACAATATCTTAGCATTGGGTTCTAACAATTCTGTCTCTAACTTTGATTTTTCCACCTGGAAGCCCACTTTCTTATCTTGGTTATAAACCTCTCTTATTTGAAAATAATGTAGCCAGTCTCGCACCTTATCTTTAAGTTTCTCGTAACTCTGCAGTTTCAATTTGTCACCTTCCTCTTCCAAAATTTCCCAATACTTTGGCCATTTAGTCTCCATATTAAGTTTTTTCAACGCTTTCGCTTCCATAGGTGAGAGCCACCTTGGGGTTTTACTTTCCAAAAGATCTTTATATCTCGACCATACATTAAACAATGCTTTCCTGACAATATGGTTTTTAAAAGCCTTATGTACTTTAACCTTGCCATACCACAAATATGCATGCCATCCAAATGCATTATCATAACCTTCAAGATCTAAGATGTCTGTGTTTTCAAGAAGTAGCCATTCCTTCAACCAGCAAAAAGCTGCTGATTCATAATAAAGTTTCAAGTCTGGCAGGGCAAATCCCCCTCTATCTTTAGAATCCGTAAGTATCTTAAATTTTATTCTGGGCTTTTTGCCTGGCCAGACAAATCTAGAGATATCTCTTTGCCACCTCTTGAAACAATCCATCTTGTCAATAATTTGTAACGATTGAAACAAAAACAACATTCTCGGCAATACATTCATCTTAATAACAGAAATTCGGCCTAGCAAGGAAAGCTTCAAATTTGTCCAAATTTCCAAATCTTTTTTCACTTCTGACCAACATTTTTCATAATTGTCTTTAAATAAGTTCACATTCTTAGAGGTCATGTTTACCCCCAGGTATTTTACCTTCTTTACCAATGTTAAATCTGTCTCCTGAAACCTTTCTCTTTCAATCGGAGTCAAAAAAAATTCCAAAACCTTAGTTTTTGTCTTATTTAACTTAAATCCTGCCAATTGACCAAAGTTCCTGGATTAGTTCTAATGCCCTCTTAGTGCTAGCTATTGGCTCTTGTAATGTCAAAACAAGGTCATCTGCAAAAGCTTTAAGTTTGTAATGTTTGACTCCGACCTGAATGTCCTGTATCAAACGGTCCCTTCTTATCATGTTAAGCAAGACTTCCAGGACTGAAATAAAAAGTAATGGGGAAATTGGGCAGCCTTGTCGTGTCCCTTTCTCAATTCTAAACTATTCTGTCACCACATTATTAACTATCAGTTTAGCCTTTTGTTCAGAATAAATCACACCTATACCATTTTCAGAGTTTTCTCCTACCCCCATCCCCTGAAGATTTTTCTTCATAAAACTCCAAGAGATATTGTCAAAGGCTTTCTCCGCATCTACAAATATCAAAACTGCTTCTGTATTGATGTTCACTTGTAGCTTTTCTAGAATGTTAATTATATTCCTCATGTTGTCAGATAGATGTCTACCAGGGAGAAAGCCAGCCTGGTCTTTATGTATCGTTTCAGCTAAAACCTTTTTCAATCTCTTGGCCAAAATATCTGCAAAGATTTTGTAATCCACATTTAAAAGGGATATGGGACGGTAGTTCTTAAGTTGCGTCTTCTCAGTCTCATCTTTTGGTATAAGTGTGATGTATGCTTCTTGCCACGACTCTGGCGCTTTCCCCCCCTCCATAATTCCGTTGCAGACCTCCCTTAGTGGTTGGATTAAATAGTCTTTCAAAGTTCTGTAATATTTGGAGGTTAGTCCATCAGGCCCTGGAGACTTGCCCATTTGCATATTCTGAATGGCACCTTCAATTTCTTGTTCTGTTATTTTGTAATTCAGAAGCAGTTTATTTTCTTGAGAGATTTTTTGCAGTCCATTAACTTTCAAAAAATGGTCAATTTCAGTCTCATTCTGTGGCCCTTGTGTGTAGAGTTGTTTAAAGTATCTCTGAAAACAATTTCTTATCTCCTGTGGATTCTGAATGCTCTTTCCATCAACTTCAAGGTTAGTAACAGTGTTTAATTTTTGTCTCTTCTTCAACTGCCACGCTATGTAATAGCAATAAAGTTAATGTGGAAGTTGGCTGTATATGCTGATGGGTACATCTGTAGAAGGAGACTTGAGAGAAAAGTTCCTTTGGTTTATACAATTCATTTGGATTTTGTGCAAAGGCTTGTAGGGAATGGCCGAGAATGGACATAGTCTCCCATCTGTGAAAGTCCTATGGATGTTGCAAGAGAACTCAGAGAGACGGAGATCTTGGTGTTCTGTCTCACCTGCTGTTTTCAGTTGGCCAGCAATTCTAGCCAGAGTGGTTGCTGTCCCATTGATGTTAGAGTCCAACTCCCATCAGGCCTAACTAACATGGAAAGTGGTGAGGGATGATGTGAACTGTAGTCTAGCAACATTGACTACCCCAGCACTAGATAAGGGGCACCTGTTAATATCACATGTACATAACTGAAATGCAACCTACTTTCTCTAACAGGACACCATCGACGAGATGGCATATGTCGGCCTATTTTTAGTCCAAGTATTTGTCATAGCACACTCCATTGGGCCAGGTAATTGCTCATATTGTGTACTCATCTCCTTAAGTGATATGCAAGATATTAATTGGATAGAGGAATATTTGAGTTCTATGGTGAAACGTTGATCCATGTCATGAACCCTTTCTTTCCACCAAGGTCCAATTCCAAATGTAATTGTGATGTCAATGTTCCTTCAGTCGTCACGGGCCTCAGCCTTTGTGATTGCGGGATTTGTGCAGTGGTTCTCACACTTTCTTATGATGATGGTGTTCCTTCAGATTGTGGTGAGTGATATTGATAGTCAGCTTGATGCAGGGAGCAAGGTTTGCGTCAGTGAGCTTCATCCATCTCTGTTCCTCACCATTATCCACCCAGCCAGCCCTCGGATAAAACCCAAGATATGAAGCCATAACCTCAGATGGATGGATTTGTCAGCATTCTTGTCTTGTGCTTTGTTCAATGTGAACGTTAAGGCATCTTGAAGATGTGCATATTTTCTAATAAGGTTCAAACAATCTGAACAATATTCAAATACCCAGTTGGCCATGAAAACCACTGCTTAGCCTTGAGCAAATTGCTCTTGCTTTCAGGAAAGGAGCCATAGTTTTGTATGCAGAAAGTCCCAGACCTGATCTCTAGTATCTCCTGGAAAAGACCTCTGTCTAAGGACCTGCTGCCAGGCAGTGTACTGGACTGGTTGGACAAGTTGTCTGACTCTGTACAAAGCAGTTTCATGTGTTCATCTTTGTCTGCTGCCAGGTGGTCTGGGCCTTAACCAGGAACTGCTATAGCCAAAGGGTCAGAGCTACTGTAGACTATGTGCTCAAGCCCACTACAGATATGGAAGGGAATAAGGAGTATGTCACTTCAGCTTCTGTCAGTGGCATAGCGTGGGTTGCTGGTGCCCAGGACGGGGCAAGTGTTGCAACTCCCTGAACTGGGCATTGGTCAGTCTCTTTGCTGGCCAGTATCTAATCAAGGGATCTAATCAATCTCTCCTTGCAAAGTAGTCCCAACTTGGGAGTAGAGATAAGGCAGAGAAATGCAAAGCCAAGAGCACCGCTGTGTTGCCTTGCCCTCCTGTCCTTGGAAAAAGGTGTTCTGGGCAACAAACGTGGCTCCATAATTGCTTTCCCCCCTTCCTCTTCCTCCCTCCCTCCTTGGTGGGCTCACTAAAACCACCCTTCCCCTCTCCTTCTCGGTTAGCCCAGGGGTGGGGCATGTGGGGGTATCCCTTCACCAGCCGTGAGGAGAAGAAGACGCTGTTGTCGCCGCGCCCCATAACCCCAGCCTGGGTGTGGCTTGCCTCCCCGCAGCTCCAGCCTCGAGGTGGGAGCCTTTTGTGGCAGCACCTGGTTGCTCTCCTTCAGAAATTTGTGCCCAGGACCATGCCCCCCTGCCCTCCACACTATGCCATGTGTGAAGCCTCTGAGTTTACTGCTCTACATAAGAAATCTTCCAGCCTACTGCATACATCTCAATCCTCTGCTTCGAGTGGTTGAGTGGGTTGCAGGATACACACTTCTTATATCATCAAACCTTGTGCTTGTGTACCCTAAGCTCAAAAGAACAGCTGCTGTTGGAGGAAGTAGCAATATACAGTCATCACTTGGTTTCCCCACTCTCTATCAGTAGTGAGGCAAGCAAGCTGACCACTGCTGCTATGATCCATCTTACCTGTAGAAGGGCTCTTTTTGTAGAGCATAAAGAAAACTCCTCTGGTCAAAGCTAAAGGGTTTGGGGATGGCTGTTTGTTGAATGTAGTGGAGAAGACCCTCCTTGAGGAGGTACTCAATCTCAGGTATAGGTGAGATGATCACATTTAAAAGTGGCTCTGATAGCTCCTCCAAGCAAGACTGGAGCAGCATTTTGGACGGTGGCATGGGCAGGGGCTCGTGGTTCTCACTGCAATATCCTCCAGTTTATCCTATGCCAGAAACTCAGACTGAGGATAGAGAATCAGAAGCAGCCTCAATGAAGTGTCAGCAGAGCATCATGTAGAACACGTGGTTCCCAACCTTTTTTTGGCCATGCCCCACCTAAGCATCTCTAAAATCCTGATGCTCCCCCCTTGACATATTACTCTTATTATTCTAAAAGTGAACTCATATTCACATGTTAAAATAGTTAATATCTATTCACTGTTAATAATTCATTCTAAAATTGCCCCCCCATTCAAATTGCCTCCCTGTCGGGTGTGTGCCCCATGATGGGAACTACGAGTCTAGAAGCACTTTGAGCTCCTGGGTGGGGGGAGGGTCCCAGAATGATATGTGTGCGAAATATGGATGAATACAATTCTCTATTATGCTCAAGTCTGTCCTTTTCATCTCCAGGTAAAAGTCGGGACCTACAGCTTCCTTATGTTCTTGCCTTTCTGTGGAGGCCTATTTTTTTTCCTCTTCAAGCATTTCCCAGAAACCAAGAATAGGACCTTTGTGGATATTAGAAGAATCATAGCAATCCAGAGGCTCAGGAAGTCCAACCTTATGAAACTGACAGAAAAGTAGAAACTTGGGACGCAACCCATGCAGTTTATTTATTAAATTGTGTTTAATAATGATTCAAGAGAGCACTTCTTGTTATCCTTTACTTGTTTTAGCCCAGTTGACATACTTATAATAGCAGTTTCCCTCCTGGTGTGAAGGCACTGCCTTTATTTTAATGTTTATCTCCCCCCTCTCTCCATATCCAGGCTATTCTGTGAACGTAGGTAGATTTCAACAAAGCAGAAGATCTAAACCTCACTAGCTACCACCCTTCCAGGTCTTAGTAGCTGTTTGTGAACATTGTGTGAACAATATTCTGGGTGGTCTGAAGCACATACAGCTCTGGGACAGACTGCAGCTCAATGGCTGCAATTGCAGCTTGGGAATTTGAAATAGGCTTTTCAAGTCTGATTGGAAACCTGTGAGGAGAGAGAGGGAGATGCTTAACTCATACTGAAGAAGCCTTAAATCAGAGATGAGGAAACAAGTGACCTTCTAGATGTTCCTTCCAGTAGCACCTTAAAGACCAACTAAGTTAGTTCTAGGTATGAGCTTTCGTGTGCATACACACTTCTTCAGAATTTTTTGTTTTGACTATGGCAGACCAACACGGCTACCTATCTGTAACTGGAACTTCTAGATGTTATTAGACTGAAGGTCCATCATCCCAAGACAGTAAGGCCAGTGGTCATGTATGATGGGAGTTGAGGTCCAAGAGGCTCACCAATCTTGGCTTAACTCAGGCTGGACATATTCAGACTGCTTCTAAAGTGAAGCCGCTCTCTTCGTAAGCATTCTGAAGCAAATCAGCCTGATTTCTAAGCTTTCATCCTGCTTCAGAGCTCTGAAGAGCAAGGTAAAGGTAAAGGTAAAGGTACCCCTGCCCGTACGGGCCAGTCTTGACAGACTCTGGGGTTGTGCGCCCATCTCACTTAAGAGGCCAGGGGCCAGCGCTGTCCGGAGACACTTCCGGGTCATGTGGCCAGCGTGACATCGCTGCTCTGGCGAGCCAGAGCCGCACACAGAAACGCCGTTTACCTTCCCGCTGGTAAGCGGTCCCTATTTATCTACTTGCACCCGGAGGTGCTTTCGAACTGCTAGGTTGGCAGGCGCTGGGACCGAGCAGCGGGAGCGCACCCCGCCGCAGGGATTCGAACCGCCGACCTTTCGATCGGCAAGTCCTAGGCGCTGAGGCTTTAACCCACAGCGCCACCTGCGTCCCCTGAAGAGCAGTTAGAAGCAATTGTTGTTTCACCTTTGGCAGCAAAATATTTTGAGACAGTCCTGCCTGCTGTCATTGCTGAAAAGCCTGCCCTTTACTCTTGCATTGAAACAGAAACAGTCATTTTGCCACTATGCTATTCTTGCCTTCTCATACCAGTAATTAATCCACATTAAATGATTATGAGAGTACGATTCTAAACCAGTCTCCTTTGTACACAGTGATTATGCATCGTCTTGGTTCTCAACTGTCAACTGTTTCTTCTAGAACCTTCCAACATCCTCCCCCAATTGGCTCCTGCAACACTGCTAAGAGTTCCATTTGGCTTATTTCAAAAGAATTTAGGGTGTGGCTCAATTATCCTTCAACTTGCCAGTAATAGAAAACGACTGTAAGTTTGAGTGCTTTTCGCCTGCTCACCCTCAAAGATTTCTATCAAAACTCCCCTGGCCACCTCCTCATCCTGACCCTTCCAGGGAGGAAGAAGAGGAAGACAGTATAGATTTACAACAGGGGTTTGGGGGAGGTCGCAGCTCAGAGGCAGATGAGGGGGAAAGCTGTGAAATCATAGGAGAGCTGGAACACCACCCAGCTGACACATTGTCTTTAGAAAGCATCCCAGACCCTCCATCTCCCAGAACCTGGCGAGTCTTAAAAGTAGGGGAGCAAAGAGCTCAAGGACAGAGGGCACGTAGCAGCACCTTTATGATGAGAATGACAAATGAGGAAGTGGTAGGGTGGTGGAGATCCATTCAGGACAACCCTATTATCCAAGAGGCTGGGTTCTATAGCCTCTCTCTGTGAAGATTGAAATAAAAAAGGACGGTAAGAAATGTTTCCTTGTCTTTATACTTTCCTGGACTACCAGCCGGGAGCTGCAGCATCCTGACAGTGTAGCTTCATTATTTATGGGGGACTTTGGGTGGAAGCTATTTAAACCTACCCTGCCCACTTTCTTAACACTTTGCATTCTGGAGCATTTATTGGTGTTTCCTGTTTTTGTCCCCCTCCCCCCAGCAGGCAGAGGAGTGTGTCTGCCATGGATTCAGCATGGTTTCTATGTTTTCGCCCCTTTCATTTCCGCTTGGTATTTTGGACTTGCCATTTGTTAATTTGGGGTTTTCTATGATATTTAAAATTTCTAGGATGGCATACCCTCCAACATGCTGGGTCCCAAAACTTGGGTGTGCATTTTCCTGACCATGCTTCTACATGAGTCACGTGACTAGTTTGAGATCATGGAACCCCAAAGACAGGCTTTTTTCAGGGCTGTTCTCTTGCAGCACAACATGACACCCAGAAACTCGTGTTTTGGGGCACTGCACGAGATCATGGCCCCATTTTTTTTGGGGGGGGGGTGAGATCCCAGTGCCAAAAATGGCTGCCATGCTCTTGCATGAAAAAAATGGGATGTGCTGGTGGGACAAGTGTGGAAAGACTAGTGTAGTCCCAGAAGCCATGAGGGAAACATGAAAAGCAGCTGACACACAGAGAGAGATGAAGAAGGACCACAGAATGTTCGGAGTCTTTGCATAGCCTCACTAATGAAAAAGACAGCTAGTGGAAAAACCTCAAGCTAAGAGGTCTGGGATTAAGAGTGCAGAGCACCAGCTACAGGTTGAATCTTGACTTGATGTTTCAGTTCATTCAGCTGCAGCTTATGCCTCAACCAAGAAGGTTGCCGTAGATGCACCTGTTTCTGATGTGATACTGGTGGATACGGCACTGGAGACCCAACAGGACCTCACTGTGGCTGTGTACTCTGGTCCAGGTGAGTACACAACCTAAACAACTAAACAGCAGTGGCCTGGTTGACCTCCATCACCCTGCCCAGAAGTGGGGAACAGTCAGTATAGGTCTTATGCAACACCACAAGGATTTTCCAGGTGATGAGTGGGAAATAAACAATATTACTCCCTTTAGAGGCTACTTATAAGTAGGTTTGGAGGAATGACACAGGTCTGGCTGCCACGTCAACTGAGGTAGGAGACAATTCATCTGACCTTGATCCTTCAGCAGCTATTAAGGAGGGTATCATCTCATATGGTGAGATGTTCACTTCTTTGAGAATACACATCCAAGCTAAGAAGAAAATGATGTAGAGGGGAGAATGCATAAAGGCCTTTCTTCACCCAGGCCTTTGGCTAATTAAACAATCCACAGACGTAATCAAGAATACTGGCAAAAGCAGCACATGAACTCTCTACAGCTTCGGGCTTTGTTGAAATGTTCAAATAAGCAGTGTTCAAGGACCAAAGCAATTTCTTCCCACAATATTTCAACTAACAAAAGATGTGGTGATGGCCACTGGGGTAGTGGCAAATCAGTGTAGGAGACCCCGATAACCACCCTTGAGGCATGTCCAAAAATGTGGGCTTCTTCATTGTCCTACATTTCCTGTACGATTGGTGGTGACCCTTAGATTAGAGGACCTTTTGAGAGAGGAGGTGGGGATTAAGGAGCTCATGGAGGAGGCCAGGTCTTTCAGTGACCGCTAGCCCTTCAGAGGCTGTAGAGCAGGGACATGTTGCAAGACACAAAATAAAACAAAAACACAGCCAATCACACTTTCATGACTTAATTGTAACCTGCTGGTCTGATCCTCTTCTGTACTTATGTTCTGTCAACAGCACTCTCTTATTCTCTAACAGGTCAGCCATTTCCCCCGACTCTCAAAAAGAAACCATGAAGAAAACGCAGGAGGCATCCAAAGCACCCAGAACACCCAAAGCACCCGCTGCACCCACTGCACCCAGTTCACCCAGGAAACCCAGTGCACCCAGTAAACCCAGTAAACCAAGTAAACCAAGTGCACCCAATGAACCCACTGAACCCACTGAACCCAGTGAACTCAGTACACCCATTGCACCCATTGCAGCAACCAGTCATGAGGTGAGCTTGAAGAATCTGTGGAATCCACTGAGTTTATAAAAACCGAAAACCCACGTTGTTATGTAATTGTTTCCCAAGGTTCAGACAGGGAGGTAAACCAATTATACGATATAGCACGCAGTACTTTAGGTGGCATTCAGACTTCCGGAGCAATCCAAACCCAAGCAGAGTAGCAGTAGGGCAAGATGAAGCTGCCTAGTTCCTCCATCATTGCTGGCTGAATCAGAAGGCTGGGGGAAGGAAAAAGCCTGCTCTACGTTACCCCAGCCTGGAGATAACCTGGCATTTGGGCATAGATCAGGCCAGATGCCATCAAGCGACAGGAGTAGGGCCAGCATCCCATTCTCACCGAACTAACCAGATTCCGATGAGAGGCCCCCAAGCAAGACCTGAGTGCAACACTCTCCCCTCCTATGGTTTCCAGAAACTGGTATTCTCTGACTCTAAAAGTGTAGAGCCATTGTGGCGTAATGGTTAGAGTGTTGGGGAAGCACCCTAGGAGAGGAGGGTTCAAATCCTCACTCAGCCTTGACCTGGGGCCAGCCACCGTCTCTTAGGCCAACCTACCTCACAGGGTTGTCGTGAGGATTTAATGAAGAGGAGAACCATGCAGCACCACTTTAAGATCCTTGGGAGATAAAGGTGGCCTATAAATGTACTTAACACAAATAAATAAATAAAATAAAATAGTACATAATAACCATCACGACTAGCAGGAGATGGTGTGGCAATGATGATCATGTTCAGCTGGAGTAGCCAAAGTATGCAAATGTTGCCATTATAAAATAATGTCTTAATGTTTCACTCTATCTTTCAGTCTAAAAACGTTTTAGTGATAACTGTAGTTAATCAAGAGTTATTTAATATACCGTAAGTATTCTGCTCTGTACATTCTCATTATGTTTCTTCTTCTTCTTCTTCTTCTTCTTCTTCTTCTTCTTCTTCTTCTTCTTCTTCTTCTTCTTCTTCTTCTTCTTCTTCTTCTTCTTCTTCTCCTCCTCCTCCTCCTTCTTCTTCTTCTTCTCCTTCTTCCTCTTCTTCTTCTTCTTCTTCCTCTTCTTCTTCTTCTTCTTCTTCTTCTTCTTCCTCCTCCGCCTCCTCCTCCCCCTCCTCCTCCTGCAGGATGTCCCAATGAGGCTTATTTGGATTTCAATGGCTGCCTGCTTAATTACTGTACAATATGGATACAATATGTGGTTACTCTACACCCCTTTTGTGGTAAGATAGCCCTGTGTTTCACATGGCTTCTTAAAGGAGGGGTTATTGTTGGCCTGGGAGACCTTTTCTCTGTTGAGCATCACATTACTTCTGGGATAAATTGATGGGGATCATAGGCTGGCACTGGTGTAGCCAGATCCCAAACTAGGTAGGACACTGCTGCAAATCTCTCTCTCTCTCCCTTTCTCTCTCTCTCTCTCTCTCTCTCACACACACACACACACAAAGAGAGAGAGAGAGAGAGAGAGAGAGAGAGAGAGAGAGAGAGAGAGACTCATAGCAATTTCCTTCTTAAGTTTATCAAGAAGAAAGGAGAGAGGATAGTTATAGTCAATTTCCTAATGCATCCTGCTTTAGAAGCCAGTATATGACAAGTTACTGCTGAGTAAACAAATGTAGAGTGCTCCTTGCTCTTTGAGTCTAGATACTTAAAAAGGCAAATATTTGCCTATTTTCACTGGTGAAAGTGTGGACAAAACTTTTATGACATACAATATGGTGTGGCAGGTAATTCCCACCCCCACATAATTGATCACAAGATGCAGTGCACACACACTGTTTGAATGGCAATGCCTATTAACTTGGGGAGGGGGTGCTGGCCCCCTCAAATAGTCTATGGGAGGAGGGAAAGGGACCTCAGCCCCAAGCAGTTGACCCCTATGCCTCCTAGCTCTCAATGTGAGCGGGAGAGACATGCACACGCTTTCTCTGGGCATCCCAGAATTACCTACAGATCCTTGGCCATCACTCAGTTGGTCCCAGGCTTTCACGTTCTGTTGCCACATGATCTCATGCCACATGAACAGTCTTAATCTCAAGCATTTATTGTGCTTCTCCCTTAGCTCCTGCATGACTTGTTCAACATAACAACCTATGAAGAGATGGAAGATCCAGGTTCTCAGATGTACATTGTGGCTATCACCCTTGCTTTATTTCCACTTGGAGCCATTTTTGGGTCCATTCCTGTTGGTTATCTGGCCAATAGATTTGGCAGGTATCGGGATAAATTTGTAACTGGTGAATGACATGCCCTAGGATGGTGGGGAAGGGGAACAGATAGGTGCTGCTGATCTGCATGCCCCCAGTAACAGCTAATCAAATATGCAATATCATCACTTTAGCTGGATGGGATGTTAGGAAAGGACAAAGGACACATCAAGAAGGGGTGTGTGGGAGGGAGAGACACAGTGAGATCCATTTAGGTCCATGGAATCATACCTGAAAACCTTTGTCAGCTGATAAAGCTTTGTTTGAAGGTAGTCAGAACATGCCTACCAATTGCAAGATAATCCCACCAATGCGGTTTTGATCAATTTGGTTCTTAAGACATCATCTAACACACACCAACAGATTTTCTAATATACAGATGTGGAAAAAGCCAGAAGTTAGTGGTAGAACACATGTTTACATCCAGAAGATCCTATCTTCTGTCATCAGCACCCCTCGATTAAGAGATCTTACATAGCATGGCAGCAGGTTGCTAGCTCTGTTGGAAATGTGTGAGCAATGCCTCCTGAAATTTATTAAGATAAAGAAAGTGTGTGAGTAATTTCACAGTGCTTGGAAGTAGAGGTTTCAAGGCCTTCTGTAGGTCTTTGTTTCCGCACATTTCTAGCAAACCCAAGCTCCAACTACCGCACAATCACACAATTGCGCTCATTTCACATGCTAGCAAGGTTATGCTTAAAATTCTACAAGGCAGGCTTAAGCAGTATGTGGACCGAGAACTCCCAGAAGTGCAAGCTGGATTTCACAGGGGTAGAGGAACCAGAGACCAAACTGCAAACATGTGCTGGATTATGGAGAAAGCTAGAGAGTTCCAGAAAAACATCTACTTCTACTTCATTGACTATGCAAAAGCCTTTGACTGTGTCGACCACAGCAAACTATGGCAAGTTCTTAAAGAAATGGGAGTGCCTGATCACCTCATCTGTCTCCTGAGAAATCTCTGTGTGGGACAAGAAGCTACAGTTAGAACTGGATATGAAAAAACTGGTTGGTTTAAAATTGGGAAAGGAGTAAGACACGGCTGTATATTGTCTCCCTGTTTATTTAACTTATATGCAGAATTCATCATGTGGAAGGCTGGGCTGGATGAATCCCAAGCCGGAATTAAGATTGTTGGGAGAAATATCAACAACCACAAATATGCAGATGACACAACTTTGATGGCAGAAAGTGAGGAGGAATTAAAGAACCTCCTAATGAGGTTGAAAGAGTAGAGCGCAAAATATGGTCTGAAGCTCAACATTAAAAAAACTAAGATAATTTGGTCCCATCACCTTCTGGCAAATAGAAGGGGAAGAAATGGAGACAGTGAGAGATTTTACTTTCATGGGGTCCATGATCACTGCAGATGGTAACAGCAGTCACGAAATTAAAAGACACCTGCTTTTGGGGAGAAAAGCAATGATAAACCTAGACAGCATCTTAAAAAGCAGAGACATCACCTTGCCGACAAATGTCCGTTTAGTTAAAGCTATGGTTTTCTCAGTAGTGATGTATGGAAGTGAGAGCTGGACCATAAAGAAGGCTGATCGCCGAAGAATTGATGCTATTGAATTATGATGTTGAGGGAGACTCTTGAGAGTCCCATGGACTGCAAGAAGATGAAACCTATCCATTCTTAAGGAAATCAGCCCTGAGTGCTCACTAGAAGGATAGATCCTGAAGCTGAGGCTCCAATACTTTGGCCACCTCATGAGAAGAGAAGACTCCTTGGAAAAGACCCTGATGTTGGGAAAGATGGAGGGCACAAGGAGAAGGGGATGACAGAGGGCGAGATGTTTGGACAGTGTTCTCGAAGCTTTCAACATGAGTTTGACCAAACTGTGGGAGGCAGTGGAAGACAGGAGTGCCTGGCATGCTTTGGTCCATGGGGTCACAAAGAGTGGGACACGACTAAACAACACTAGCAAACCCAGAACAAATTATCTATAAAGGGATTAGGAGATTCCTGTATTTCTATAGCTCCTCTCCCCCCTTTGCTCCTTTGATGGTATCATATATTGACATCTTCCCACCTCACTGACCCCTTTCACTGTCTTTTCAGGAGAGGTGCTGTGAAGATAACTACCTTTTTGAGTCTGATCCCTCCTGTCCTATTGGCTGTTGGTAATAAAGTAAATGTCTATGAATTCACAATTGCTGTACGTTTCTACACTGGGTTATGCACAGGTGAGTCAAGGTCCCAGGTTTAGTAGTTTGGCATAGAATTCATCTTGTTAGTCTGTGCTGAGCAGAGACACTAAGCAATAGTTTGTTTTCACAACAGAGGGAGGGTGGGCTGCCAAAGAACCAAGTAAAGCAGTATCAGTGTGCCTCATTTCCACACACATCTCCCTAATTCACTTTGGAAACCAGTGTTGTGGCTCAGATAGGTCACCAAGGATGGAGTAACTGGTAGAGGTGGCATTGAAATTTTATAGGACTGTGAGTTGGAAAATGGATTTTTGTAAAATACGAAAAGAGGAATCGCTGTGCAGAATTATTATTATTTAAATATAAAGTATGTTTTATCCCAAGGCCTTGGGTTAATTAGCATACTAATTATTGTACCAAAGTACATACCATCATTGGTGTTGTTTGACCATAGTTTCCATCTGTCCCAGCCAATAGCTATTTCATGACTAATAGTTAGAGATTACATGAATTGTAGTCCACTACCATCAGATCCTGAAGCTGAGACTCCAATACTTTGGCCACCTCATGAGCAGAGAAGACTCCCTGGAAAGGACCCTGATGTTGGGAAAGATGGAGGGCACAAGGAGAAGGGGACGGCAGAGGATGAGATGGTTGGACAGTGTTCTTGAAGCTACCAGCATGAGTTTGACCAAACTGCAGGAGGCAGTGGAAGACAGGAGTGCCTGGCGTGCTCTGGTCCATGGGGTCACGAAGAGTCGGACACGACTAAACGACTAAACTACAACAAACCATCAGTTTGGCTAGTATTACCAACAGTATTACTGTAGTTTGAATTAAATGATTTAATGTCATTTCTCAGAGATATACGGGCTCTGGGCAGGTTCCAACAAAAGAACATTCCCAAGTTGAAAGGCAGCTACTGAGAACACCTGTCCGTACTTCCTTGTGGTGGGCTGGTTTGGTTCAGAGCTACAACTGGGTGGTGTTACCATATCTATAGTGTGTGATGTCATGCCTCCATATAGTTCCACTCAGCGGTCGGTGACGTTTTGCAGAATTCTACAAATGAACACCTTAGAGACATGAGACATTACTTGCACATCCTACTGGAGCCTCAGGACTGTTCATACATTTTTGTACATGTCGCATGCTCAATGTGATTTATCTGTTTATTTATCAACTAAATAGGACTAATCTCCGTTGTTGTTCCTCTGTATCTTGGAGAGATCGCCCCTGGAAGCGTGAGGGGAGCTATCGTCATGATGTCCCAGCTATTTTATTCTTTAGGCCTCTTTATGGGTCAGCTAATTGTTGCTAAAGACAATTTTAAAATACGAGGAGGTAATTAAGATAAATTAATCCTTTTGCTTATACGAGATCAGACGCATGGCCACAGTTTCTCCACATTGTCGTCATTCTATCTTCTTGCACAGGTTATGTGATTGTGATGGGCATTTCCGGGGTCATGCCAATTTTTCAGATCATATTACTACCCTTCTTTCCTGAAAGTCCGAGGTATCTGCTCATTCAGAGGAAGAATGCAGAGAGTGCAAGGGAAGGTACGATTCTCTGAACTTTATTGAGATTTCTAGTTGTGAGCATCATACATAGCCATGAGAACCCATCTGGCTGAAGAGACATCACCCACCATTCGCCAGTATAATCAAATCTCCCCATTCTAGCATTTTGAAATAATTGCTTGTATTCCTGTGTTATTAATATAGAACCAACCACATCCATTTCATTACAATGTGCACGCATATGAAATATTAGTGTAAATGGTTATAGAAGAAGAAGAAGAAGAGTTTGGATTTGATATCCCGCCTTTCACTCCCTTTAAGGAGTCTCAAAGCGGCTAACATTCTCCTTTCCCTTCCTCCCCCACAACAAACACTCTGTGAGGTGAGTGGGGCTGAGAGACTTCAGAGAAGTGTGACTGGCCCAAGGTCACCCAGCAGCTGCATGTGGAGGAGCGGAGACGCGAACCCGGTTCCCCAGATTATGAGACTACCGCTCTTAACCACTACACCACACATGTTTATGGCCACTGGGCTTCCAATGGCTCCTAGTAATGATGGTGATACATTACCTCTACTAGAGGCTGTTGTTTTGTTTTAGTTTTTATAGTCCTGCCGTTCAGTAGGTGGTTGAAGTTTGGAAAATATACAATAAAGCTGCAATGAGACAACTAATTCATAAAATGTATCTAAAACACCAATAAAAATATTTAAGTAGGAACTGAGTAAAATACTGCTTCAATCAGCAATGTCACTGCCCCCCCCCAGCCCCACTGCAAAAAAAGTCTGGACAAGGAAATGGTGTCTGCATGATGGGCAGGCTTGGTATATACTGAACAATTAGCCTGAAAACATGCAAAGATGCCAGCGTAAAACAGTTTCATGTGATATTTTCTGAGGAACTCATACACTGTCCTCCAGTGGAAGTGGTAGATAACTTTATAGGCAATTTTCCTGTAATGCAGTTTCATAGAATTGTAAAATTGGAAGTGAGCATGAGAATCATCTAGTCCAACCACCTGCAATGACAGAATAGTACCCCAATTTTTTTCACGGTGCAAGAATTATAGTGCAAACCTCCTGCATTTTTTTAAAGCTAATGGAGTTGCAAGCAGATTTTTTTTCCAGGAAGCAATTGACATGGAAATGAATGCTAACCTTCTGCTAGATATCCAGAAGAGACCTTTAAGTTATGGGAAGGGTAACATAAATTGTGGAAATTATCAGGTAAATAAATGCCAGGAAGTGGAATAAAGTACTGTCTGAATGCAGCCGAACATGCACAATGATTGCTGACTCCTACCCACTACTGCCTATTGGGTTCCCCCACTCTCCAAGTTTTAGTTTCATTTGTATGTGGCTTCCATTTTCTGAAAAAGGTCCCTTTTATTTTGCTTTGAATAGCTTCCTTAACTCCGTTCATTCACCACAGCGGTATCCCCTTGGCCCTGTTAGATATTATTACCAATCAGAGTTGCATATTCTAGCTGAACATTTATGCTGACCATTTTAAATAACTTCCACACATTCTAAAGAGAATTGACCCTCTGGACTTCCCCTTTCTCGCTTCCTTCTTAACAATATCCTCATTCTTCTGAGACTCTTATTCTACTGAATTCAAATACTTTCTGCCTCTTTTCCCATGCAGAACTGAAGGTGCTGAGAGGCAAGGATGATGTGGAGAATGAAATAGACGAACTCCGTCAGGAGGACCTCTTTGAGAAAGCAGAAAAGAACATGACTGCTGCTAAACTGCTATCATTCCCAAACCTGAGAACGCAGGTCATCACCATAGTTGTCTTGACAGGTGGTGCACAGCTTGATGGCATTGGTGCGGTAAGCAAAGCATTGCCCCCCTTAAAAAAAAGTTTGGAGGTGGAGCCAGATAATTGAGGGCTTGTTGGGTTTAAAGGCTGTGGCATCAATTATCACTGCTTGTCTTTAGACACAGCCAAAGTATTTCTACTCAGGGAACTACTCTATGGGTTTTGTTAGGAGTTCAGTGCCCATCAGTCATAGCTAGGAGCTGCTGTCCAATAGCACCTGGAGAACCACAAGTTCTCCATCCATGCACAAGTTATAGTCAGACACTACGGGAAATATGGCATTGTCTGACAGCTACAGAACACTAAGATCAGTTGGGCTTAATTTGAATCATGCAGTGGAAAAGATTGATACTGGGCTTGGACTTGCCAATCAGAAGGTTGGCGGTTCGAATCCACACAACGGGGTGAGCTCCCATTGCTCGGTCCCAGCTCCTGTAAACTTAGCAGTTCCAGAGCATGCCCCAAAGTGCAAGTAGATTAATAGGTACCGCTCCGGCGGGAAGGTGAACGGCATTTCCGTGCGCTGCTCTGACGTTGGTGTTTCCACTGCGCCAGTAGCGGCTTAGTGATGCTGACCACATGACCCAGAAAAACTGTTTGCGGACAAACACTGGCTCCCCTGTAAAGTGAGAAGAGCGCCGGAACCCCAGAGTTGTCTGCGACTGGACTTAACTGTTAGAGGTCCTTTACCTTTACCTTCTTCTGAAATGTTGAATGCACTACATTATTTGTGTGCCAAGACCCCATGACCTTAATCAGACAAGACAAAAGCTTATGGTTTTATGGGATCAAATAGGCCACAACTTTTATCAGTTACATATGTGAGTGGTTTGGCATAGGCATTGAGTAAAGCCAAACTGTATCAGATTATATCACGCCAGCCTGCCTGCTGGGAGTGCACCTAAGGAGAAACCACCTATGACCTACATCAAATGGGGGTACCCCCCCAAGGGTTCCCCATTTGAGGAGTGGTATGACCCTATTCCCTGTCTGGGCTTCAAACAGTAAACACTCCCCTTGGATCCCTTTAACAGGATGCCTTTAACCAACGAAGGGCAGGCAGAGGCTACAACTTCCCCTCCAGCAAAGACCTAGGTTTACCCAAAGGTCTCAGTACCATTTACAATTGGGGCTGAGAAACGGTTAAACCCTTAAAGGTATCTACCATTCAGTGTAAGCAGTTGCTGTTGTTGTTTAGTCGTTTAGTCGTGTCCGACTCTTCGTGATCCCATGGACCAGAGCACGCCAGGCACTCCTGTCTTCCACTGCCTCCCAAACTCATGTTGGTAGCTTTGAGAACACTGTCCAACCATCTCATCCTCTGTTGTCCCCTTCTCCCTGTGCCCTCAATCTTTCCGAACATCAGGGTCTTTTTCAGGGAGTCTTTTCTTCTCATGAGGTCGCCAAAGGAGCCTCAGCTTCAGGATCTGTGAGCAATCAGGGCTGATTTCCTTAAGAATTGATGTGCTTGATCTTCTTGCAGTCCATGGGACTCTCAAGAGTCTCCTCTAGCACCATAATTCAAAAGCATCTATTCTTTGGCGATCAGCCTTCTTTATGGTCCAGCTGTGTGCTAAATAGACCGAGAGCTGTATATGACAATTTTCTATAATTGGGCATCATGCAAATTCTATTTACTTATTTATTAAATTTCTATACCACTTTATATTTTTAATAAAAACCTCAAAGCGGTGTACAGCATATTAAATCAATAAAACAATAGCTGGGCGATGTTCTTCAGGCCTCATGAGGAGCCTCTTTTATAGGGCTGGGTGAGTGTGGGCCTTGCCCCCTAGGCCAGGTGGAAAGGGCCTTGCAGGGAGCGGCCTCCACACCTCACAGTCAGGCGATGTTCCTCCGGTCTCATAAGGAGCCTCTTTTATAGGGCTGGCCATCCAACCTCTGCTTAAAAACCTCCAAGGATTTATTACATTACATTACATTGTCAAACAGCTCTTACTCAGTTACTGGTGCCCGCCCTGTAGAACGCTCTCCCATTAGATGTCAAGGAAATAAACAACTATCTGACTTTTAGAAGACATCTGATGGCACTCCTGTTTAGGAGGACGTTTGATGTTTTATTCTGTTTTTAATCTGTAGGGAGCTGCCCAGAGTGGCTGGGGAAACCCAGCCGGATGAGCAGGATATAAATAATAAATTATTGTTGTTGTTGTCAGAAAGTTCTTCCTGATATCTACAGTGGTCGGAATCTCCTTTCTTGTAACTAGAAGCCATTGGTTCGAGTCCTACCCCCCCAGAGAAGGAGAAAAGAAGCTTGTTCCACGTGACAGCCCTTGAGATATTTGAAGATAGCTATCATATCTTCTCTCAGTCTAATCTTATTCTGGCTAAACATATCCAACCCCTTCAACCATTCACAATAAGGCTTGGTTTCCAGACCCTTGGTCATCTTGGTCGCCCTCCTCTGCACATGTTCCAGCTTGTAATATCCTTATTACCGTATTTTTTGCTCTATAAGACTCACTTTTTCCCTCCTAAAAAGTAAGGGGAAATGTGTGTGTGCGTCTTATGGAGCGAATGCAGGCTGCACAGCTATCCCAGAAGCCAGAACAGCAAGAGGGATTTCTGCTTTCACTGCGCAGCGATCCCTATTGCTGTTCTGGCTTCTGAGATTCAGAATATTTTTTTTCTTGTTTTCCTCCTCCAAAAACTAGGTGCGTCTTGTGGTCTGGTGTGTCTTATAGAGTGAAAAATACGGTAAATTGTGATTCCCAGACAAATTACTCCAGAAACTCAGCTAGATTGGTAAAGAAATATCATTTTGTATGCATTGCATATGCATTATAACACGGTGAGACCAGATGGCACTGTGGAGTTCCGTTTTTGCCAACGTGATTTCTCATATAATGTTCACCACGCGTTTTCCTGAAACGCTTCTTTGATGTGTCTGGATCCAGCCCAGGTGTGGGCTGGACCAAGATTAGAATATTGATTATTCTTTTCTGATTTCAGGTGCACTATTATGTAGATATAATCTGCATGGCTGCAGGGGCAGATGAGAAGATGTTGCGGTGGCTTCGTATGGTCACAATTATTATTGGCTTAATTTCACTCTTGATCGCGGTAAGCCTTTTCCACTTCTTTGTCTCTTTCCTTCTGAATCTTGAAACTCACTGTTCTTCAAAGGAAAGAAATTTAAGTGTCACAGTCTCCCCACCCCCACAACACAGCCCCATGAAAAATAAACATTTTTTTAATGATAGCATTATGAGAGTTCTCTGACCATTCTTTGTAAGAGAACCATAGTTATTTACACACAGTACCTGTATTCTAGTTTGTATTGGAAGGCATCTAAAGGGGTAAAAAAATCAGATTGAACATTTGTTTGTTTGTTTGTTTGTTTTTGCATCAAAAATAATTATAAGATAAAAAGTATCCAGACAATTGAATTTCAAATCTAGACTAACTGTAGGGAGAAGCCCCTACTGCAGAAGTACCAAAGTTCTCAAAATTCCCTTAAGAAAGCCCAATTAAATTTAAATTGTCTGTGGTAAAGAAATACCCTATAAGCTGCAATTCTATACAACAGGGGAAACCAATCTGTTGTTCTTCAGATACTGCGACTTTTTGAACAACTGAACCTTATTACTTAATTTATTTATTACTGACTTACTGAACTTTCTCTACACCTTTTCCTCATCCTGCTGGCTGGAGCTGATGGGAGTCCTGAAGATTTAGAGAGTACCATGTTGGCTAAATGTGCAAACTCAAAGGCACACCATGCTTCAATAGCTGTTGCTTATATGTGGATTCCTCCATAGTGAAGGGTATCTTCATTCAGATATGACCAAGAACTATCATTCCTTTAGGGACACATATTTTTAGCAGAATGCTGGTATCATCAGTCAACATCACACATGGCAGTAGCACAGTTTGAAATCATTTACTACCACTACAAACTATAAACAACATTATACAGCATTACTTTAGCAGAAAATACAGCTATCCTGTGTTAGATGGCTACAGAAAACTTTTTATTATTATTTCAGAAAGTCTACTTGCTTTGAAAATTTTCCTGACTTTATCTGTGCTCTATTGATCAATATTTTATACCTTGGGTTACAGACACTTCACGTTGCATTTTTCCGGGTTGCGGGCCGCCAAAACTCGGAAGTATCGGAACGGGTTTCAGGAGCCGTGCACGTGCAAAAGCGCCGAATTGCAACCCGCGCATGCGCAGATGTGCCTCTGTGGGTTGCGGACACTGCGTGCTGTGAACGTGCATCACGCACGGATCACGTTTGCAATCCGAGCGTCCACTGTATTTTTAATGCACACCATTTAGTCATTTTATTTTTGATTAAGAAGCTTATATGTTATAGAAAATAATGTAAATTCAATTCAGTTCAATTCTACAGTGATTTCACTTGTGCACTTTATGAGAATTGCTCATAAAAACATTTCCCAAGGGAGGATTGTCCTGAGAAATGTAGGCATAAATTACAATTGGTCCTTTTATGTACTTGGGGTTTTCCTCTGTTCCTTTTCTCTACTATAGTTTTGCCCCTCGGTCCTGGTTTTGTGGTCAGTTTCTACCATGGTCCAACCCACACCACATAACACCACTGGCTTTTAAAATTTTATTAGCACTTTTATCCCACCCTTCTTCCAAGGAGCATGGGGCATTCTCATTTTATACTCCAAAGAATTGCGTCTAACACTACTTACTACACACCTCATTTGCTCTCATAATGGTCTCTCTCACACTTCATATGAACATTGAAAGAGTCTTGTTGGAGACTCTAGATGAGCCAAAGGCACATCTAGTCCAGAATCCTGTTCTCACAGGGTGTGATGTTGAAAAATATCCCCCAAATGCATAATTTGGTTATACTGCGTTAGCTTGCTTACACTGACACTATCAATGAACTCTTAAAAGGTAAGTCAGGACTTGCTTCCTTATATTAGGTTTAATAATGCTTTCCACCAGTTTTACAGGAACCAATATAAGCTAACTTATGTTGCATTGTATTTTCCTGGATCTCCTTTCCTCCTCTTGATATTCTCTAGATGTATCTCGCAGATTCTAAGGGACATAGGTATCTGCTTCTGACTGGCTTTTTGATGTGCAGTATCGTCTGTGTTCTGTTAACCATGGCCCTGGAAATGCAGGTTTGTAACTGAGAGTTGAGAATCACCAAATGGGCTGTCATTTAGCCCCATTCTCCCTCCCCCTATACTCCATGCTATGTAATAGCAACAAAGTTAATGTGGAAGTTGGCTGTATATGCTGATGGGTACATCTGTAGAAGGAGACTTGAGAGAAAAGTTACTTCAGTTTATACAACTCATTTGGATTTTGTGCAAAGGCTTGAAGGGAATGGCTGAGAATGGACATAGTCTTCCATCTGTGAAAGTCATATGGATGTTGCAAGAGAACTCAGAGAGATGGAGATCTTGGTGTTCTGTCTCACCTGCTGTTTTCAACTGGCCAGCAATTCTAGCCAGAATGGTTGCCGTCCCATTGATGTTAGAGTCCAACTCCCATCAGGCCCAACTAACATGGAAAGTGGTGAGGGATGATGTGAACTGTAGTCTAGCAATATTGACAACCCCGGCACTAGATAAGGGGCACCTGTCAATATCACATGTACATAACTGAAATGCAACCTGCTTTCACTAACAGGTCACCATCAACGAGATGGCATATGTCAACATACTTTTAGTCCAAGTATTTGTCATAGCACACTCCGTTGGGCCAGGTAATTGCTCACATTATGTTCTGATCTCCTTAAATGATCTGCAAGAAATTAATTGGATAGAGGAATATTTGAGTTCTATGGTGAAACGGTGATCCATGTCACGAACCCTTTCTTTCCACCAAGGTCCACTTCCAAATGTAATTGTGGTGTCAATGTTCCTTCAGTCGTCACGGGCCTCAGCCTTTGTGATTGCGGGATTTGTGCAGTGGTTCACACACTTTCTTATGATGATGGTGTTCCTTCAGATTGTGGTGAGTGATATTGATAGTCAGCTTTATGCAAGCTGCAAAGTTTGCATCAATGAGTTTCATCCATCTCTGTACCTCACCATTATCCACCCACCCAGCCCTCAGGTAAAACCCAAGATATGAAGCCATAACCTCAGATGGGTGGATTTGTCTGACTCTGTACAAAGCAGTTTCAGGTGTTAATCCTTCACTCCTTGGTGGGTGCACCAAAACCGCACTTCCTTCCTCCTTCTTGGTCAGCCTAGGGGTGGGGCATGTGGAGACATCCCTTCAACAGCCATGAGGAGAAGGAGGCGCTGCTGCTGTCCCCCCAGAAACCCCAGCCTGAGTGCGGCTTGCCCCCCCCCCCCGCAGCTGCAGCCTCGATGAGGGAGCCTGTTGTGGCAGTGCCTGCTTGCTCTCCCTCATAAATTTATGCCCAGGCCCATAACCCCATGCCCCCCACACTATGCCACCAGCTGCTGTGATTGATAGAATGTGTGAAGCCTTTGAGTTTATTACTCTGCATAAGAAAGCTTCTAGGTTACTGCACACATCTCAATCTTCTACTTCCAGTGGATGAATGGGTTTAAGGATACTCACTTCTTATAGCATCAAACCTTGTGCTCATGTACCCTAAGCTCAAAATAATAACAATAGTAGTAGTAGTAGTAGTAGTAAATTTATACCCCACCTATCTGGCTGGGTTTCCACAGCCACTCTGGGTGGCTTCCAACAAATATTTAATATCCTTCAGATATTAAAAGCTTCCCTAAACAGGGCTGCCTTTAGATGTCTCCTAAAAGTCTGGTGGTTGTTTTTTCCTTTGACATCTAGTGGGAGGGTGTTCCACAGGGCGGGTGCCACTACCAAGAAGGCTCTCTGCCTGGTTCCCTGTAACTTCACCTCTCGCAGTGAGGGAACCGCCAGAAGGACCTCAGTGCCGGACCTCAGTGTCCAGGCAGAATGATGGAGGTGGAGACACTCCTTCAGGAATACTGGACTGAGACCATTTAGGGCTTTAAATGTCAGCACCAAACTTTGAATTGTGCTCAGAAACGTACTGGGAGCCAATGTAGGTCTTTCAAGACCGGTGTTATGTGGTCTTGGTGGCCACACCCAGTCACCAGTATAGCTGCCGCATTCTGGATTACAGGTAGTTTCCGGGTCACCTTCAAAGGTAGCCCCACCTAAGCGCATTGCAGTAGTCCAAGTGGGAGATAACCAGAGCATGCACCACTCTGGTGAGACAGTCTGCGGGCAGATAGGGGCTCAGCCTGGGTACCAGATGGAGCTGGTAAACAGCTGCCCTGGACACAGAATTGACCTGCGCCTCCATGGACAGCTGCGAGTCCAAAATGACTCCCAAGCTGCTCATCTGGTCCTTCAGGGGCACAGTTAACCCATTCAGGACCAAGGAGTTATCCACACCTGCCCGCCTCTTGTCCCCCCAAAACAGTACTTCTGTCTTGTCAGGATTCAACCTCAATCTGTTAGAACAGCTGCCGTTGGAGGAAGTAGCAGTGTACAGACATCACTTGGCTTCCCCACTCTCTGAGCAGTCCAGCTCTAGCAGTAGTGAGACAAGCAAGCTGACCCCTGCTGCTGCGACCCATCTTACCTGTAGAAGGGCTCTTTTTGTCGAGCATGAAGAAGTAGCCAGCAGTTCACCACTGAAAACTCCTCTGGTCAAAGCTAAATGGTTTGCGTGTTGAGGTCCCCAAGCCACCCCCCAAATAACTCACAACACACACTTAATTTTTGTTTAAGGTTTTTGGCATAATTTTGGCCACAACTTTATTTAAATACAAAACCATAAGTGGTTGTTTAGGCATTGGTTAAGACTATCTGTCCCCCTGCCTGGGGACAGAACTTACTTCTGGGCACCACCGAAAGACAGTGTGGGGGAAAGCAAGTCGGGGAGAAATGGAGCTGAGTCACAGACCCTCAATTCTCATCCGCATGCTCCCCGAAGGCTTGCCGGCCCTAGTCCCATTCCAGGGATTGGACGAAAAGATGGCAAGCCCCAGGATTCTTTTAACGGAATTCCCTTTCCGCAGCAACCATGGAGGGGCAGGCCCAGCCTATCCTAACCCCTCCTCCACCAATTTATAACCAATGCCTAACTGCAAGCTTACAAGTTGTGACGATTTGCTACACAGTAGGCAAAAACCAAATGGCCCAGCCAATCAGCCAGATGGACAAAATTCCTACCAAGCCCCTGCCCCAACGGCAGACGACCCCATGCCAGGCATAGCAAGGTCAATGCAACAACCCTTTACTCAAGGGTGGGTTGGCGGGTGATCCGTTGCACACAGCAAAGAGAAAGCTCCAGGCTGCGTGCAGAGTATTTAAATATTTTACCCCTCCCACCAAAATTGCAACATAACTTTTACCCCAGCAACCCAGTGAACCAATCACTGCCCCAGGCCATCTTTAGAGACCCTGCCTGGTAACAGAGGGGTGGCTCAGCAGACCCCACCGCAACATGTGCTCTCCATGAAGGAGAACACGCTTTGGGGATGGCTAAAAGTAGTGGAGAAGAACATCCCCGAGGAGGTGCTCAATCTCAGGTATAGGTGAGATGATCACATTTAACAGTGTCTCTGATAGCTCTTCCAAGCAAAACAGGAGCAGCATTTTGGACGGTGGCATGGGCAGAGGCTCGTGGTTCTCACTGCAATATCCTCCAGCTTATCCTATGCCAGAAACTCAGACTGAGGATAGAGAATCAGAAGGAACATGGTCTAGAACATGTGGTTCCCAACCTTTTTATTTTTACCATGCCCCACCCAAGTATCTCTAAAATCCTGATGCTCCCCTGCCCCTGTGATATATAATTCTTATTATTCAAAAAGTGAATCCTATTCACGAGTTAAAATAGTTAATAACTATGCACTGTTAATAACTCATTCTTGAATTGCCCCCCTTAAAAATAAAATTCCACGTTTGGAACCATGAGTCTAGAAGCACTTTGAGCTCTGGATGGTGGGGGTGGGGAGGATCCCAGAATGATATATGTGCAAAATATGGGTGAATACAATTCTCTATTATGCTCAAGTCTGTCCTTTTCATCTCTAGACAAAAATCGGGACCTACAGCTTCCTTATGTTCTTGCCTTTCTGTGGAGGCCTGTTTATTTATATCTTCAAGAATTTCCCAGAAACCAAGAATAGGACCTTTGTGGATATTAGAAAAATCATAGCACTCCAGAAGCTTAGGAAGACCAAACTTAAGAAACCGACAGAAAAGTAGAAACTTTGGAAGCAACCAATGCAGTTTATTTATTAAATTCTTTTTAAAATAATAACAATAATAATAATTCAAGAGAGCCCTTCTTGTTATCCTTCACTTGTCTTAGCCCAGTTGACATACTTATAATAGCAGTTTCCCTCCTGATTTGATGACAGAGCCTTTATTTATATTATTTCCACCCCCCTCCCCATATTCAGGCTATTCTGTGAACATTGGTAGATTTCAACAAAGCAGCAGATCTAACTCTCACTAGCTACCACTCTTCCAGGTCTTAGTAGCTGTTTGTGAACATTGTGTGAACAATATTCTGGGTGGTCTGAAGCACATACAGCTCTGGGACAGACTGCAGCTCAATGGCTGCAATTGCAGCTTGGGAATTTGAAAGAAGCTTTTCAAGTCTGATTGGAAACCAGGGAGGAGAGAGGGGGGAGATGCTTAACTCATACTGAAGAAGCCTTAAATCATACATGAGGAAACAAGCAACCTTCTAGATGTTATTAGACTGAAGGTCCACCATCCCAAGACAGCAAGGTCAATGGTCGTGTGTGATGGGAGTTGGGGTCCAAGAAGGCTCCCCAGTCTTGGCTTAACTCAGGCTGGACATATTCAGACTGCTTCTAAAGTGAAGCCGCTCTCTTCCTAAGCATTCTGAAGCAAATCAGCCTGATTTCAAAGCTTTCATCCTGCTTCAGAGCTCTGAAGAGCAGTTAGAAGCAATTGTTGTTTCACCTCTGGCGGCAAAATATTTTGAGACAGTCCTGCCTGCTGTCATTGCTGAAAAGCCTGCCCTTTACTCTTGCATTGAAACAGAAACCGCTGTTTCTTCTTCAGAGATGGAGAGTGAGAGTTCCCATTCCATTCCAGGGAAGAAATTAAGCACTAGAAAATGTAACATTTCAGAAGAACCCTTGATCAGGCAGAAAACCTCTCCCCATATTTGCAAGAACTGTGCCTCTTTCCAAGAATTTTTGCCAGGAGGAACGCACTAATGAGTGTCAGGTGCTGTTCTGAATGCTGGGAATGATTTGTTGGAAATCACATTAAATACCAACATCCGTCTGCAGATGAGATCTGCGATGTCCTCGTTCCAATCCCGAGCAGATGGAGAAATGTAAACACTTGCCGCTTCCCCATAGATTTGCACATTTGCGTCCGAAATGTCTACCTATATCTCCTACATTGTCCTTGCATTCAGGCGAAGTTGTAGTGAGAAGAGTGAGAGGCTATCCAGCAAAAAATATCAAGCCGATTCAGGATGCAGAAATATATCAAAAAGCTGATATTTATCTTCCTCCAGGTTGCAACCTGTTTCAAAATCACACATAGCATCTTTCTCTTTGATTCTGGTTTTCAAAAATCTATTTCACCCATTCCCCCACTCCTCCAAATGGAGAACTTAAAGCCTATTAATGTTCAATTGATTCTGAAAGGGCTGTTTTGATGACACTTGGTGCAAACAGCAGTTACATATTCAGGTCTGACTTCTCCACATTATTTTGGGCTCCTGTAATACCTAGGTATATATGAATTTTCTTTTTCTAGCTTGATCAAAATTATTTATATTTCATAACAGGTAGATAGTTAAGAGGTTAGGCAGTTTCAACGGCGGGCGCCTGGCACCCCCCAGAATTTGGCACCCGGGTGCCCCGCACACCTTTCACCACGGGTAAAGACGGCCTTGTTTATAGTCAGCATGACCTTAATTGGAAGAGATAAGAGAACTCCTTCAAATCAGCTTCCCAGAAGGTATAACCCAAACAATCATGACCCTTCTGCCTGCTGCTCTCACACAGAGAAGCTGCTGTTAGCTTCTAGAATCCTCTTGTATTAATCAGAATAAGAAAGATCTCCACACACCAGATCAATACTTTCTGCACTAAGAAATGAAAACTGACAATTTTGGGGTAAGAACATTACACTGGACTAGGACTTGGGTGACCCAGGTTCTGTTGACTCTGTAACTTGGAAATCCTGGGCAGGATACCAGAAGAGCCAGTGCAATTCCAAGCACAGCATGTTGGATGGACACTGGGAGACTGAGGTTTAAATGTCGTTTCACCCAGTAGCTTCTGACCATAGCTGGAAGTAAAAGCAAATGGAGTTGGGGGACACACAGGATCTCTGCTTCCAGATCCAACATGTCTAGGGGTATAAATGTGGGAGAACCTCCAAACCATTCTTATTTTCAGTTATGGGGAGTTTGCCCCCCTGCAGATTCATTCTGGATTGAACTCTGTGGTAGTCTGAATTGAATCTGAATGGGAACTCTCCTTGGTTCCTTGGTTCCGTGGGGAAAACACCATTCGCTGCCTCTGTTGTTTGTGAGGTGGACCTTCGCTCAGTGGGAGAGAATGTGCCTTACATGCCAAAGTCCTGGATTTGATCCCAAGCAACTCCAGTTATAAAAGGACTGAGTAGGTGGTGATGAGAAAGTCCTTTGACGGAGACCCTGAAGAGCTGTTGCTGCTGCCAGGGAACATGGGAACATGGACAAAATTGTCAGACCTGATACAAGGCAGTTTGCTACATGTACACAAGTAGTGGGGGTTATGGCTGGAAATTCTAAGGACCAGCATTCTACTTCTGAAATGTATGGTGTGTTGTGTACACATTTGACTTGGCTCTTGTCTTATGATGCTCTTTTGGTCAAATGTCACCTCAGAGCCCTAAAACAGCCACCCTGCATCCTCTATCATAGGACCCTCACTGTCCCTTTCAAAAAAGAGTGCCCATTTGTGGGTATAGTTCAGAGTGCTTGAAACTGTTCCCTAGAGACAAACCACCACTTCAGGAGAGCTAACAGAGGAAAGATCAGGCCTCAAGGAAGTGTTGAAATCAGTTACTGTTAACACCCTTCATATTAGAATCCTTATGCAACACAGGGGGGTTGTGTGTGGGTTTTTTCTTTGCAAAAATGTCTCTGGGTTGTTTCTTCTAACGTCTGTCCTTGTGGGTGGCTTCCTTTGGGACAGTTTGTTCTTTGTCGTTCTCCCCCACCCCCCGCTTCTCCCAAGCAAGTACTCTGCCAGCCAAACAGGGAGAGTTTGAATGACTTCATTGTGGCAGCACTCCAGGGATAGAAGAAGCTACACATGTTTGCGCTGCATACTTAATGAACCCATCCAATTTTTGTTTTACAATTTTTATTTGAGAGCTGGGATGGGATGAGACAAAATTGCCTCATTTGCAATACCTTTGTAACCTCAGAGGGGAACAGGTTATGAGCTATGTGTTGTATTGCACACTAATAGACACACATGGCCATGACTAACTTAGTTTCCTTAGTTTTAGTGGGTCTATTTTAGTGGGACTTGCATAGAATGCAACCCTACTCTGGTGTCTCTTTTAATCTTTTATGGTTGCCTTGAAGATGCAGGTAGAGCTCCCTTACCTCAGTGCCATGTTGACCTCCAGCAGGTTAAGCCTTGGAAAAAACTCATCTTCTTTTCACCTAATTAAGGCGGCAACCTAGTCCAGAGGATGTGCCTGGGAATGGCCCAGACAACTGCTATGTGGGAGCTCAAAGTGATGCCTTGAGAGATGTGGGCTCTCCTCTCCATCCTCTGCCCTCTGAAGCTTTGTGAGGGCTGCAGCCCACTCCTGGTTCTCCTTGTTGACAGAGTGGAGAAAATTGATCCCACTTCACTTGGAAGGGGAAGACAGATCCTTCCATTGTTCCTGCTGTTACTACAGCTTCTCAGTAGCTTCTCCTCACCTTCTTCTTTTTCCTTGCCTCATTTCCATTTCCTTTCCTCCACCATGACCACAGGGCTCCATGACCTCCCCGGCACTCTTCTGCTTCTGCCCCACTGTTCCTGCTTCCTGTTTACATCAACCTTTCTCAACCTTGAGTCCCCAGATGTTGTTGAACTACAACTCCCATCATCCCTGACCACTGGTTCTCCTAACTAGGGATGGTGGGATGTAGTCCAGCTGTGGGATGTGATACATAAGTAGTAGTCAAGTACAACATTCCTTGTTTTCCTAGAGTGGATATGCAGGGGAATGTTCAGTCCAGCCAGTCGCAAACTTCCTGTTTCCTCCTGACTGGGACATACTTCCTTTGCATGTGACTAGAGATGGGTGTGACCTTACCTGTCCTGGTAACACAAAAGGACAAGGCGCACTGCACACTCTCTCCTTTTGACTTCCTTCGTTGTTGGAGCAGCTCTTTAGCCAACAGAGGACACTGGGATTATGCCTATATGGGATAGATCCACATGTATATACTTTGTAACTAAGTCTGCCTTCAGGGATCCAACTGTGAACTGAATGTGTGAGTAAACGTATTTTATATACTTTACACAAGATTGTCATGTGTTTATTCTTTTAAGAGGGATAAAAGGGAACTTACAAGGAATATACAATACTGAAATGTATATCATAGTGAGAAGCTTACACAAGTCTGCAACCAGCTAACTGTTGTGCATGTAAAAGGGGAATGTAAACTCTGCTAAGTAAAGGAACTTGCTAACACAAGTTAGGAAGGATATTAATAAACAATATACCCTCTCCTGCCTCCATGAACATTCCCACACCAACAACATCTGGGGACCAATGGTTGAGAAAGACTGGTTTCAATAGTAGGAGTGGACTGAATGTTCATTTGTTCTGTGGCAAGGCGGGTTGGGTGTGGGTGAGTGTGAATTGTGTTGTCAGAGTCGACATTGCTTTGTGTGTGTGTGGGGGGGGAATCTTGCATAAATAACCTTTCCCAGCACACATCTGCAGCTGTGTCCCCCTTGTTTGCTGCTGCCCCCCATTTCCCCCCTTCAATTACAGCTTCTTCTTCCTTCACTATGTGATCCTAGTCAATCCAGAATCATTCAATGAATGTGATGATGTCAGAAGACTTTGTGGTTGATTAGACTTGGTTATGTGCTGAGGTGGAGCCAGACAATTGTTCTTTGAAAGATCACATTAATGTCATTCATAGAGGTTATTTAAAGTGGTGTGTGTTTTGCTATGCCTCTCTTTACTCATGTTGTATTATGCTTTGTAGTTGAGTGTGTTTCTTGCTAAGAGTTAGGGACGTCCCTTCCCAAAACGACAGCGAAGACTCCGGAGAGGAAGGAGGGCAGGCTGAGGGGGGTAGAGGCTTGATTCCTTCCCAAATTGAGTGTGATGTAAGCCCCTCCCATTCTGGAATACAGGCTATAAATTCCCAAGACAGAACAGGGCAGACAGAGCCTGCTGCAGAGGAACTGCCACTGTTAGATTCGGCTCAAGAGGAGGAGGAGGGACAGGCTGCTCCCGAGTCTCCTTGGAGTAGGCAGAAGAGTAGAGTACAAGCACAACACCAGCCTAGCGGGAGGTGGGGCAACCAGTGGATGATATCCTGCTGGCATCAACAGCATCATCCATTGGGTCCAACTGTCTCATCCAGAGAGGATTGAGCTGGGAGGGCTCGGACTGAAACTACTTTGTAATAACTAAATATATTGAAGAGTGATAAACCTGCCAGCTTGCCATGTCTTAGTGTGAGAGAGACATCGTAAATCCTGACACTAAGTATATTTTGGGTTGCCCTTATTATCGGTTTATACACAAGATTTGAAGTATGCTCGTGAATGCCAGTTTCTAGGAATCACAAGTGGGGAGAGTGTTGCTGTTGTGCTTAGTCCTGCTTTCAGGCTTCCCACAGGAATCTGGTTGGCCACTGAGAGGATAGGATACTGCACTCGGTGGGCCATTCTCCTGATCCAGCAGGCTCTTCTTATAGCCCTACAAAGATATTTAAATATAACACAAAATCAAGCAATGCACAATAATGATGAAGAAAAATGCTGTAAACATCCCTCAGTGCATTTGTGTGCCTTTACTTCGACTGTGGGACAGTGGAGTTGAATCATAAACAACCAGCTGGGCCAAATACAGTATATCATTGGCTGTAACAAGGAAATTATTATTTCTAGTTGGCTGGGGCATTTTAAGAACAGAAATCATGCTCTGGTAGCATGGTGGCAGTGGGAGACCCCATTAGCTAAAGTGGTACCTCAGGTTAAGAACAGTTTCAGGTTAAGAACAGATCTCCGGAACAAATTAAGTTCTTAACCAGAGGTGGCACTGTATTGAAGCTGAGGCTCCAATACTTTGGCCACCTCATGAGAAGAGAAGACTCCCTGGAAAAGACCCTGACATTGGGAAAGATGGAGGGCACAAGGAGAAGGGGACGACAGAGGACGAGATGGTTGGACAGTGTTCTCTCAGCTACCAGCATGAGTTTGACCCAACTGCGGGAGGCAGTGGAAGACAGGAGTGCCTGGCGTGCTCTGGTCTATGGGGTCACGAAGAGTCGGACACGACTAAATGACTAAAGAACAACAACCACTGTACTGGGCCAAATCATAGCAGAGACATACGTTGCCTTACAACTTGGAAGAAATCCATTGTGATTGGGGGAAGAGCAGAGCTGGTCCCCCATGAAGGAGGGTGAAACAATGGGCTCAGGTGGCACAAGTAATAAAGGCAGCACTCCGCCTGCCCACCCCACTGCTTCCGCCACCAAGAGGAAGCGCATAGTGTTACCGTACATCTTCCTTGCCCCAGATGGAGAAGCAAAGTGAGCGGCAATGCATGGAAGAGTGCCCCAGCTCCCACCGAGTTTAGTGAGAACTGGGACATGGTGGCAATGGGACACGGCAAGTAGGGCCAGGAGATGGCAATTCCCATTTTGCCTCAGGTGGCAAAACTGGGCAGGCCACCCTTGGGGAACAGAAACTAACAATAGCCCTTTTAAGTTTTATTTGTACTGGAATTGTGGAGTAGACAAGGAGGAATAATGCAGCAGGAGCTCAGTCCTGGCCCCTTTCCTTCCTAGTCAAAGCCACACCATGCCAAACAAAATAGCATAGTTCCTCTTCGTTCCCATCTCATTTTGAGAGACGCCAACATGGAGGAAGACCTTTAGCAGGTTCTGCTTCTGTTTTGGGAGGCGAGGTGAGTTATGTAATAACACCACGTTCCCACCCACCCTCTTTTACACTCTCCTGTTATGCAAACATGTAGCTTGACACACATACATAATGTGTTACCTAACACATCATCAACCATGAGCTATTTTGTCCATTTTATTTTAAAGTAGCAACAAAGTTTCAGGAATTGAGAGGGGAGGGAAAATAAATTGAAGGCTGTCATGGGCTTCAGAATTACTATTTTTTAAAAAAATTAAAATGTTGTGCCAAGAGCTGAAAGGTATTTCTCAAAGATGTTTTTTGCAGACTTGTCAAAGTTGTTTGACAAATTTATGGCTAAGCGGGACTTTGAGGAGAGGAAGAATTCACTAGAAGAGTGGACTTGCTGCTATTATTACTGGAGCAGCACGATGTCTATTCTCACAATTTCCTGAGAGAGCAAGCTCTGTCCCTTCTGGCAATCCCCACTTTCCCTTTTCTAAGACCTCCACAAATCGGTCAGCTAAGTTCTAATGCAAGGGGATTTCTCCACTCATGGATGATAGTGGTTCTACATTGTTTGGGGAGAATTCACAAGTTTGTTTAATAGCATTTATATTCCATTTGATTGCTATTTAAAAAAAAAAAACCCAAAACCCTCCAGCTACAAAGTTGAGGCTTCAGAACTTCACCCTCCAACTCATGGATGGGCTGAAGAAGGGAGAAGAGGTTGAGGCAGAGGGGACACGTCCTGGCATTGCACCCCTACTCTTCTTGGTGTGATTGTCACCACAGGTAAACACAGAATGCCCCCAAAGGATTTAAGTGTCCTTAACATAGGATGGCAGCATATGGGAAGGCAGAAATGTTGACATTCAAAAAGGCCTCCTTAGGAGACAGGTTTTCTAGAGTTCTCATGTTTTCCCCTTAAGAAAGCAGAGCTGGATTTTTGCTTCTTCGCAACTTCACTGCATTGCACTACCTTCCTCGCCAGGTATTTGTGCTTGCCTGGCTTCCAGGCATTCAGCCTCGCTTGCTTAGGACCACGTCCCCATTAAGTCTGGCATTTCCCTGCCGCTTCAATCAGATTGAATAAAGCGTCTCTTAGCCACTGCTTGAACTTCTGATATTTGCATCCCACTGTGTTCAAAGCAAGCTCGGCGTTGCGCCGTTTTCAGCAGCGTCCTGTTTAGAGGTAGCCCTGTGGGAAAGTACAAAGGATGGAATCGAGTGTTCTATTTATAGAGCACGCCTGGCTTTTAATGGGCAGCCTTGCTTCCTTTAGTGGGCAGGCTCGCAATCACACAGCATTCCAAAAGGCACACACAACCAAAGCTTAGATACTTATTGCAGAGAGCAAATGGTGAATGTGTACGGGGAGCTGTGCCCACCTTTATTGTTCGGGTCAGCGGATAAACAACAATCCTTCAAATTATCGAATTTGGCCGTTTTATTTTCAGCAGCATGAAAGATGCCGGCGCAGCCCAGCGGTCACTCTCCAGGCCAAGGAGCCATGATTTCAACAGCACAAATCAGCACTGGCCCTACAAAGCAGGGTGCAAGTCAGTTGCAGGGCATGGCTCTGTCCAAGGACAAGTACAGATAGCCGAGACTCAAAGAGAACAACATAGAATCAGAATCAGAATTGTAGAGTTGGAATTATTTATTTATTTATTTATTTATTTATTTATTTATTTATACCCCGCCCATCTGGGCTGCTTCCAACATAATATTAAAATACAATAACCCATTAAACATTAAAAGCTTCCCTAAACAAGGCTGCCTTCAGATGTCTTCTAAAAGTCTGGTACTTGTTTTTCTCTTTGACATCTAGTGGGAGGGCGTTCCACATGGCAGGCGCCACTACTGAGAAGGCCCTCTGCCTGGTTCCCTGTAACTTGGCTTCTCACAGCAAGGAAACCGCCAGAAGGCCCTCGGAGCTGGACCTCAGTGTCTGGGCAAAACGATGGGGGTGGAGACGCTCCTTCAGGTATACTGGACCGGGGCCATTTAGGGCTTTAAAGGTCAACACCAACACTTTGAATTGTGCTCGGAAATGTACTGGGAGCCAGTGTAGGTCTTTCAAGACCGGTGTTATATGGTCTCGGCGGCTGCTCCCAGTCACCAGTCTAGCTGCCACATTCTGGATTAGTTGGAAGGGACCCTATTCTATTCCAATTCCCCGCAGTGCAGGAATATGCAGCTATCCCGTATGGGGAGTCAAACCTGAAACCTTGACGTTATCAGCACCATGCTCTAACCAACTGAGCCATCTAGGCTGACACAACACTGTGGTCTTAAAGAATGCACTAGCTCTGAGCCATCTGCTGTAATGAGTTTTCTTGCTCTATCTCGATGGCCCTGATGCTAGGAATTCTCTCCCTGCACACCTATGTAGTCCCCACCCCAATATCCTTCCTTCCTTCAAGTCCTTCCTCAGAGTATTGACTTTTCAGGAAGCCTTTGGCTTGATATCTTAGTTCTCAGTCTCAGCTGTAAGGCATAGCTGTCAACTTAAATATTTGAAAATAAAGGTCCAGCAGCCTCGAAAATAAGGGATCAGCAGGCAAAATAAGGGATTTTCTGGACACAGGTATGTTCAACTTCTGAGTCCCTCCAAGCCAAAGGCAGAAAGCCCAGCCAGCAGCCAAATGAAGCCTCAAGCGGCGGTTCCCACAGAGTAGCAACCCGGCAAAGGGGATGTAGCAAGGAAAACCACTGTCACCTCTCCGCTGGGAAGCACTGAGCAAAGGTGAGTCCCCAGGCAACATGGCCGATTTGATCGGCACAAGGCATGCAAGCTCCACCCCCCAGACGTTCTTAGACTCCTTATTGGGTGAGCAACGCAGACAAGCAACACAGTTGGAGCCTCCCTCCTCCCTGGCTGGCAGGGAGGAAGGGAGAGGAGCTGCTTCCTTTGAAACCCAGGAAATTTTAAGGACATCATCAATAAGGGACAGCAGCGGGACACAGCGTTGAGATAAGGGACTTTCCCGCCAAATAAGGGACGGTTGACAGCTATGCTGTAAGGGAGCCTAAACATGCATTTATTTTATAACAAGAGATTGCTGGATCAGGCCAACGGTCCATTTAATTCAGCATCCTTTTCTCACAGTGGCCATCCAAATGCCTATAGGAAGCCCATAAGCACTATCCAAGCTCAACAGTAGTCTCCCCACTGTGTTTTCGCAAGTGGTATTCAGAAGCATTTCTTCCTCCATAGAGGCAAAGCATAACCATCATGGCAAACAGCCACTGATAGATTTTACACAATGAAATTTTCTAATCCTCTTTTAAGGCCACTCTTGTTGGTGGCAATCACTGCTTCCTGTGGGAATGAATTTCATAGTTTAACTTTCACTACATGAAGAAGTGCTTTCTTTTGTGTGTTCTGAGTGCTCCAACATGGGATGTCCCCAAGTTCTTGTGTTGTGACAGAGAAAAAATTATCTATCCACTTTCTCCATCCCATACACAATTGTATACATTTCTGTCATGTTGTCTCTTACTTGGCTTTTTTTTCTAAACTAAAAAGTCCCAGATGAATGCATTCCAACCTTTCTTGAATGAATGAATGAATGGATGGATGGATCTTTATTGCTAAAAGCTATAAGCCATCACAGCATCTTAAAAAGCAGAGACATCACCTTGCCAACAAAAGTCCATATTGTAAAAGCTATGGTTTTCCCAGTAGTGATGTATGGAAGTGAGAGCTGGACCATAAAGAAGGCTGATCACCAAAGAATTGATGCTTTTGAATTATGGTGCCGGAGGAGACTCTTGAGAGTCCCATGGACTGCAAGAAGATCAAACACATGCATTCTTAAGGAAATCAGCCCTGAGTGCTCACTGGAAGGACAGATCCTGAAGCTGAGGCTCCGATACATTGGCCACCTCATGAGAAGAGAAGACTCCCTGGAAAAGACCCTGATCTTGGGAAAGAGGGCAGAAGGAGAAGGGGACGACAGAGGACGAGATGATTGGATAGTGTTCTCGAAGCTACCAGCATGAGTTTGACCAAAGTGTGGGAGGCAGTGGAAGACAGGAGTGCCTGGCGTGCTCTGGTCTATGGGGTCACGAAGAGCCGGACACGACTAAATGACTAAACAACAACAACAAATAAGCCATTACAATTGGTCACAATGAGTAGGATACAAATAATTGATTTAAAACTGAACAACAAGAACCATACAAAAATGCAAAAAATCACTCTTGCATAAGTTAAGCACTCCCCCTTATAATACTTGTCTTGGTGCCTAGCTCTCAACTTACTTGCAGCCAAGGCAAATTTTGCAACCCGTGCAGTAATAAATACATTATTGCCAGCCAGCAAAATAGAGATTTGCTCAAGGGGAGTTCGGTTGGAAAGAGAGCAAAGGATGTAATTGGGGAATTTTTGTCTAGAGGATGTATATAAAAAGGGCATCGTAACAAATAGTGTTGAATGTCCCCCAAGTCTCTTGACTCACAGTTGCAGAGTCTTTGGTACACAGAGGGTGTCCAACCTTTCTCCATACAGAATTTTCTCCATCACCCTGATCATTTTTTATTGTTCTTTTCTAAACCTTTTGCAACTGCAAAATATCCTTTTGGAAGTGAAGTGAGCAAACCTCATGTGTTCCCTTTCACCCCTGCATGGTGCCAGGTGTAGGGCAGGGAAGGACACAGCTGGTACCAGTTGCACTAAGGTGTTCCCCATTGGGAATTCCCTAGTTCAGCTGATGGGACTCTCTCTCTCTCTCTCTCAGTGCTAAAGCCACTTCCGCCCTGCAAAGGGTTCACGCCCCCACCATGCGCACAGCAGCTGGAACCCAGTGCCCGTGTGATTGGGGGAATCCCCGGCTGCGTCACCCTGGCCAGCCAATCAGCTGGCTCTGGGAGCATGACCTGCCCTATTTAAAGCAGACGCGGCCGGGTCCAGCTGTTCCTGTTTCCCACCGTCCCGCCTTTTAAGGGTTTCGTTCCTTGACCTTGCCATGGACCTTGGTTGGTCGCCGTTGAGGGGCCTGGTAGGAATTTTTCCACTTGGCAAATTGGCACGAGCCACTTGGTTTCCGCCTACCTCGTAGCAAATCGTCACGACTTTCTTGGTATTGGCAGTTGGGCATTGGTATTGGTATTGTTATGTAGATGGAAGAGGGGAGGAAGTGCCATCACCTGCCCCACATATTGAAGGGTAGTCCGATAAAGGATTCCAGGGGGTGTGGCTCTGTCCAAAGCCCATGGAGCTGAAGGCCTAAGGCATGACCCCGAACGGTGACCTGGAGGCGTTCCTAATTGATGTGCATTAGCAGGACTCCCCCTACGGTGGTTAACCCTTCCTGGACTTCAAGTGCATGGGCTGAAGCCAGATATAGTCGGTTAGGACCAATGCCTAAGCCAATATCACTCATCACCTGTAACCAATAAAGTTGTGGCCTTATTTGGCCCATTAACCTCAATACTTGTGTCATGTGTCTTTATTTCCACTGGGGGGGGGGGACTCACCATGCAATTAGCTGACAGGCCCTGAGAGTGAGCCCACCTGAAGATTCATTGCTTGTCAGCTGATAAGTGCTGGCAGCCATCAAAAGACCTCATTCAAAGTGAAGGTCACCCGATTGATGTCGGCAGCAAGTCCTGTTGCATACATCTCCTGACATCAGGTGACTGGCAGGTTGGGAGCCCTGCCCACTTCTCAGACTTGGCCTGTGGTGTGTGTGTGGCCCACTGGCCAGATTCATTTCCCAAACAGTTCTCCCACATAAACTCCCTGTTTGTGGCATGTTTCGTGAACAGAGCTTACGAAGTCTGAATCGAAAAGGATCATGTGGAATTAAGGCAAATTGCTCCTTGCCACAAAGACTCTCCTCCCTGAAAGAGAGGGGAGTGGTTGTGGGTGGGAGCCCGAGCACCGCCCTAGCAGGGGGCGTTTGCCCCCTGCCTCCAGCTCACCTGGCTGGCGCTCACGCCCCCGCCCCCGGTGGCCATCCAACCAGGTGCCACGGAGGGGGCCTGTTCAGCAGGCTTTTGCTGCAGTGCCAGCCTCTCCCTGGCCTCATTTGTGCGAGCCTTGTTGGCTCAGGTGGCGGTTAGGCATTGGAATAATGTGTTGTGGTGTGTCGAAGTGCTAGGTGTGGCCATCGCCTATGCCTTCAATTTTTAGGGGTATTCCGTTAAAGGAATCTGGCGGTCGTGTATTCTGTCCTATCCCTTTTTATCGGGAGGCCATGGCATGACCCTCGGTGACAGCAGGGGTGAGCCTATAGTTGGATTAGCATCAACAGGCTCCACCTACTGGTGAATAAACCCACCTGTTTTGTGATCCAATGCCTAAGCCAATACCTTTTCACTGCTGTAATCAATAACCTTATATCACATGTCCTTGTGTCTTCATTTCACTTTGCGGGGGTCAGGTCCTCGAACCACAACCACAGTTTCAAGGACAAAATACTTGTTCCTTGACACTCGGAGCAGAGGTGGCTCTTAGCACATTATAACAGAGCTATTTTTGAGTGTGCAGAATATCTCCTTTCCACATTGCTCTGATCAATGCTCTGGGTAAGCACAGTGGCACCAGGCATGCAAAGGCTCCTTTGATTTCAGCCTTACTGGCATTAATTTAATTACGGGTCTAATCTCCTTAAGCCCTCGGAGCATGAGAACATTTGGCACTCTAAGCCAAAGAGAATGCTTGAGAGACTGCTTTTTGTCACTTTCAGAAAGGGAGAAGAGGTGACTGGCTATGGCTCCCATTTCGGCTAATTAGTTTAAGGGAAAGGTTGTCTTCAAAAACGCTTTATGTTAGAAGACTTTTAATTTAAGAAAGGTATCGTATCCATTTTTGAGGGAGATGCTGTCCTGGCTCCATAGGCCCCATAGTTAACAAAGACTCAACCAATGACACAACTACACATATATGCCAAACCTTGCAGTGGGAATGCCCTATTAGTTTATAATCTTTTAAATAAATACTCCAGAGACCCGGAATTCACCCGTATTTTCTGTCCGAGGAGCAGCCCTGCCCCACTCTGCCTCAAACTCAGAAGACCTATTCCCACAATCATTTCCAGTGTACACTGACACCATCCACTGCCTTGCTACATCCATGAGCAACAGAAGGCATCAATCTTCACTGTGCTTCTAATTCTAAGGCTATCTAAAACATGACCTAACTCAGGTTTCCTCAACCTCGGCCCTCCAGATGATTTGAGATTACAATTCCCACCATCCCTGACCACTGGTCCTGCTAGCTAGGTATCATGGAGGGCCGAGGTTGAGGAAGCCTGACCTAACTCCTTGATAAAGGTAAAGGGACCCCTGACTGTTAGGTCCCGCCGCGGACAACTCTAGGGTTGCTGCACTCATCTTGCTTTACTGGCAAAGGGAGGCAGTGTACAGCTTCTGGGTCATGTGGCCAGCATGATTAAACTGCTTCTGGCAAACCAGAGCAGCACACGGAAATGCCGTTTACCTTCCCGCTGGAGTGGTACCTATTTATCTACTTGCACTTTGATGTGTTTTCAAACTGCTAGGTAGGCAGGATGCCATGCTGTAAATTAGTTTCAAAACACCATTTCCCAGGTGTTATTTATCACCCCAAACAGCAGATTTCCACTCCTCCACTTTACACCCATGTAGGCACACTTGAACAAGCTCAATGCATCTAATAAAATGGGCTCTAGCCCAACAAACATATATGCCCTTAAGCTGTCACATGATGAACACAGCTACTTTCTGAAAATTCTCCAAAGCAGCAGAAGTTTCTTTTCTATGCATCCTGAGAAATGCAATGGTCTTTTTCTTGTCATTGTTGTTTATGTAAGGTAAGTTGTCTGTAGACGGCAATGAAATACAAAGGAGAAGAAAAAGAACCAGAGGCAGGAATGAATATTTTTAAACAGAAGAATATGCTTGTGTTCAGTGAAACCATTTATTAAACCATGGCCTCTAGCATTTGGTCTGTTTGCGTCTGCTCTTTCTTTAGTCCTTTTATGTATTCATTCATTCATAGGCTTCCACACTTTGCATTAAATAATATGTTTGTAATGAGTACACATACACACACACACACACACACCAGGACCCATGTGTTGTTAGTATTTTGTCTTCTGTCTTAAAATTCCCATTGCCTGTTTAAAATTTCCTATAGGTCATTCTGGGAATACAATCTTTCTTTCTTTCTTTCTTTCTTTCTTTCTTTCTTTCTTTCTTTCTTTCTTTCTTTCTTTCTTTCCATTTTGCCCTCCCCCCTACTTTAAGCAGACCTTCCAAAGTGTCCCTATTTTCCAGGGATGTCCCTGATTTAGAGAAGCCATCCTGGTTTCTGATTTGATCCTGAAATGTCCCACTTTTCCTTAGGATGTCTCTATTTTCATTGGACAAATGTTGGAAGGTATGCAGTTATCTGACCCCCAAGGCCGTTTGAAGGCAATCCTGTACAGGGATGTTTTTTTTAAAAGGTTTAATGTTTTATTATGTTTTTTACATATGTTGGAAGCTGCCCAAAGTACTTGGGGCAGCCCAGTAAGATGTGTGGGATATAAATAGTAAAATTATCATTATGGAATGGGGCGTCCCTATTTTCATCGCAGAAATGTTGGAGGATACGCTTTAAAGCCTAAATATGCATCTATTAGATTGGATCATCGGGGTCACGAAAAGTCGGACACGACTAAATGACTAAACAACAAGATTAGATCATTAAGGGACAACTCAAACATTGTATTCCCTAAATGGAAGCCAATAAAACCCTACACTCCTGGAGGCAGCTCCATGGCGGGGGGGGGGGGGAGTACTGCACCTCCAGCATCAGTTTCCCCTCAGCCAGCCAGCCCAACTGCCTACAACCAGTTAAAGGAATGGTCATGCCTGCCACCTCCATAGTTTCAGTGTAACCCTTGTAGAACTCACCAGGGAGGAGGGTGGATAGCAAAGCAGAATTCATTGACTCTACCAATCATTGTCTGTTGGCCCCACCTAAACCTAGCCTGCCATTGGCCAGCCAGTCTTCTGAAGGATAAGTATGTGTTGGTCTGTATATTAGTGTAGGAGATGTGTAGGAGATTCAGCCCAATTTCATGGAAATCACAGCACTATCATCTCAAGTTCTGGGCTGATACTGGTGTAGAGTCCTTAAGCTGTGCCAAAACCTGTCCTCCAATCTTTCAAGTTCTCTTACCCTGAGAAAGAGTCTTCTATTTCTTCTGCCTCATTCTCAAGGCATTTTAGAGATTACTTAGAATTCTAGTGAGTGTGGGTTTTTGGACTTATCTTGTCATTGTGAGTTGGCTAGGGCTGGTGTGTGTATTTTGCATTCTAGTAAATATTCCTCCAGGACTTTGCAGCCTCTCTGGCTGCACAAACTTCCTGATCCATGAAAACTCCATAGGAGGAGTTGCCGCATGATGTCTTTCTTTGGGACTTTGGGAGACACCCAGGAAGGCTGCAGAGTGCAGAACACCAGTGAATTAGCTTATAGATTGAAATAAAGGGCCCTCACAAACTCCCCTGTCAACAACAAAGTATGTTTGACAAAGCCCCTCCATCTTACCCATGAGAATTCCCTTTCCCTTTGATAATCCTTAAATGCAATTTAAGAATTAATTGATGGGGAATGGTAAGAAGGGAGAAACAAAAACAAAGGAGAAATTTTTGGCATAGCTCTGGTAGAAACTCTCCACTTCTTGGGGATGAAACAGAAGATCCCAATGAGAAAATGGAAATGGTATACCCATGCTTGTGGAATTTATTTATTTTGTGGTTGCCTCCACCTAAATGTAATTTATGCAAGTGTTATTTATTAAATAACTGGTGCCTGAGTGCCAAGTTGCCCTAATTCAGCAACTAAACACACTGACACATGTGTTCATCTGTGCTGTTCTTCATCCTTCTTTATCCCCAAGAGCTTGTGCATATGAGACATTTCTGGGTAAATAGAGCTCAGGGAGAGTTCACTTGACTTTTTATGGTTTAATTTATTAGAATGTGATCCCAGCATAATTTGGACAAGAAAGGTCATTTCTCCACCTTGTATCCATTAACGAAGTACTACAGAACTCGAGAGGCGCATAATTATGCAGTTCTGTGAGAGGTTTATGAAATTTCATTAGGGAGGTATTTTACCAACCTTGACGGCTTTGGCTGTTAAAAATATATATATTTATTTTAAAATGTGCAGTTCACCTCCTTAAGATACCAAAGGAGGTGTTGAGTGTGGAGGGAGAAAGTACCCCTCAGTCTGGACACCACCTTAATGACAAATTGAAAATGACGAGAACATTTTGGAAATAACTTATCAGGTAGGCTGGGTGAGATGAAATATGCAAATATTTTAAGACCTGCAAAATGTATAATGCATAAAAGAATCAGGCTCACCAAAGAGCCTGGGCAAGCTGAGCATGCAAATGATTTATTACATCTTCCAAGCTGCTTCTTCTATTTTATTTTCTTTCCTTTTTTTGCTGTGGCCATTGGAAATATGTTGAATGATCAGTTTTGACAACCTGCTGAACTGCACACCTCACTTTTTAGAGATGGCCCTTGTGGAGGACAGGTTTATTCCAGGATATATGACATTATTTTCTATCAGCTGGAAACTGGGGCCAAGTCATACTTCCTTTTTCCTTTATGAACATCATTGACATACAAAACCTCCTGTGCTGAGGTAATTTATATGTTTTTCACATAGTGGAAGAGAGGTGTTCAGAAACAGGAAATGCAAAGCATCTAACTTCCTGAGCCACCTCCATCTTGGTTGTATCCAGACCCACTCCTTCACATCATGACTGAACCTAATCAAAGCTGGGTGGTTTGGATGTATACTTGCCCTAATGTGGTAACCATAATGGGTTTGTCAGATTGATCATCAGATAATATGGTTTTAGGAGCAGGTGGCGCTGTGGTCTAAACCACTGAGTCCCTTGGGCCTGCTGATTGGAAGGTCGGTAGTTCGAATCTACCCAACGGGGTGAGCTCCCGTTGCTCTGTCCCAGCTTCTGTCAACCTAGCAGTTTGAAAGCATACCAGTGTGAGTAGATAAATAGGTACCGCTGCGGCGGGAAGGTAAACAGTGTTTCCATGTGCTCTGGTGCTCATCACAGTGTCCCATTGTACCAGAAGAGGTTTAGTCATGCTGGCCACATGATCTAGAAAGCTGTCTGCAGACAAACACCGTCTCCCTTGGCCTGAAGCGAGATGGGAGCCACACCCCTCAGTCACCATTGACTGTACTTAACCATCCAGGGGTCCTTTACCTTACCCTTTTTAAAAAACAAAAAACAAAAAACAAAACTTTTTAATATAGCTTTAGTACAGTGATTGCCAGTAGGATGAGCCTCTTGACCAATATGAGGCATAGCTAAAAGGGATAGTTGCTCTTCTAATCTACTTCCTGCCAGTGTATTTCAGGCACCTAATGCTGAAAGGCAGACTTTGTTGAGGAAAAGGAAGGCATTAAGAAACATATGGATAGTTCAGACTTTGTGTAATGAGGATAACTGAGGGCATTCTCATTCTCTAGAAGGCCTTGTCATTGAATCAGTGTTGGCTCATTTATTTATTTATTCTACCGCCCTATACAGTGGTACCTCTGGTTAAGAGCTTAATTCATTCTGGAGGTCCATTCTTAACCTGAAACTGTTCTTAATCTGAGGTACCAAATTAGTTAATGGGGCCTCCTGCTGCTGCCGTGCGATTTCTGTTCTTATCCTGAAGCAAAGTTCTTAATCTGAGGTACTATTTCTGGGTTAGCAGAGTCTGTAACCTGAAGCGTCTGTAACCCGAAGTGCCACTATACCCTGAGGTGTCAGGGCGGTTCACAGAATAAAATCAAGATAAAACCACAAAAATAATAAAAATGAAAACAACAAACCAATAGCCCCCCGCAAAAAAACCCCCACAAAAAACCAAAGGCCTGGTTAAAAAGGAATGTTTTTGCCTGGCGCCTAAAGGTGTATAATGAAGTCCCAGGTGAACTACCGTGGGGAGAGCATTCCACAGACAGGGAGCCACTGCAGAGAAGGCCCGTTCTTGTTTTGCCACCCTCCGAACCTCTTGAGGAGGAGGCACATGAAGAAGGGCCTCAGAAGATGATCTCAGGGTCCAGGTAGGTTCACATAGAAAGAGGCGGTCCTTGAGGTGTAGTTGTCCTGAGCCGTTTAAGGCTTTATAGGTCAAAACCAACACTTTGAATTGAGTCTGGAAACTAATTGGTACCCAACACAGTCAGACCAGGATTGGTGTAAAATGCTCAAAAGAGCAAGGGGAAGGGTTGGTGGGGATGCTCTCTTTATGGCTGGACAAGATATTGCACCCTTTGTCAGATTTCTTTGGGAGGTCTTGGACAGACATTTCCTACACCTTTGGACCTATGAAGTCTAGAAGGCCACTTAAGGCAACTAAAACAGGACAGGGCTAGCCCAACCATAAGTTGGATGAGACAACTGCCTCAGGTGGCAAATCCTGAGAGAGGGCAGTGGAATCAGTCTCCAGCTTCCCACTGAATCTCTTCCTCCAGTTCTTCTGTGGCCTGTTCAGGGTCCCCTAATATGTCCTGCCGCTGAGGTACTATGGAAGATGAAAGTTAAACCACAGGAGGCCTAATGAGACCAAGGGTGGTCAGCTTTGGCCTACAGGCTGTTGGTTGCCGAACATGCCTTGAAACATCACCCATAAATATTATATGCAGGAGATAAAACTAGTGGTCCATGACAGGCATGTTGAAAATGCACAACACAAGGAAAAGTAATTCACAAGCTATAATAGTCAGTAAAAGCAACTATATGTAAAGCAATATCAGGGTAACAATAACATTGCAAGGATTCAATTTAAACTGTGTCAAGTGTTATGAAAAGTGAATTTGTTTACCATGGAATAGGCTGGCTGTCCATCCAGCACACCCATGTCATATCCCCAACCAAAGCACGTTTAGACCAGGAGAAAACAATAAGAAAGCTACTTACAAATCCATATATACATGTCAACATTTATTCTGTAGACATCCAAAAGATGTTTGTTCCAAATAAAGTTATCTCTCCTCCCCCCACATTTAATAGAGCTTTTCTGATGAATTCTGAAATGCTTATTTCCTGCTTCTCTCGCTCAACTTAAAGATGTCCCTATAAATGTATGATTCAGACACCTCCTTTGCTACAATGATGCTAAAAATTATTCATTCGCTGATTTTTTGTGGTGTTTCATTTTGTTGTTGTTTAAAAAATGCTTTTTAATGTGCATTTCATTCTGCATTTTATGAGAGCTAGTAAATGATTTTTTTAAAAAAACCTCCAAGGGGGGGGGGGACTTGCAATGAAGCCCAACCTCTTAGAATATTTATTGCTATTTATGAGGCACTACTAAGTAAACACGGCAAAGGCCACAGAGATGAGCTGGAGAATTAGTGCATGACTTATTATTAACTTCCTTCCAGGGATTAGTTGACCTTCTCCACCTCATTCTCCTACCTGCGTGTAATATTGAAGATCTAGCTAACCACAAGAGCAACAGGACAGGTGTCCGTCCATCGACCCATCACTCAGCTGCATTAACCGCTCATTTACTAAGCAAGATAGTTTTATGGATCAAAATCGACATTGCTTTTCAAAGCAGGCGGCAGAGCAGAGGTGCAACATGATATCATAAGAAACTAATTCTTCCACCTAGTAATGAGCTGTTCTTTCATTTATCAGCTGGATGAGAAGCAGCGTGATGAAACACAGTTCAGCATCCTGCCTCATTGCAATTTTTAATTAAAAGGGAAGGGGGAAGAAAACCCTCCTCTTGCCATCTGAGGAAAAGCGAAAGTGTGCAGTGTCAACCACTGCACAGAACTACAATTCCATGCAAATTCTGACTAAGCCTCTTAAAGAACAGGAACAAAACCTAACGTGGCCTTGTTTCATCTTTTCTAGAGGAGAAGAGAATAAACAAGCTTGTCTGGTTCCATCTGCTAATGGATGTCGGATTGCCTGTACACAAAGGGAAGCATTTTATCCTCTTCCATACAGTCTGCCATATTTTCTGGCACTACAAAACAGACAAGTATATAGTCATTTCTTCTATATCCCTAGAAGGAGGTTTCACATGGGGATTTAGTTTTGCGCTGAACTTCCTTGACTTTGCTTTGACCTCTCATGCTCCCTCTAGCTGCAGGAGATCTCTCTCTCTCTCTCTCTCTCTCTCTCTCTCTCTCTCACACACACACACACACACACACACACACACACACACTATGGATGCTTGCAATTAAATATTGGCCACAGCTCATTGGCATGCAGAAGAAGAGAAGAAGAGTTTGGATTTGACACCCCACTTTATCACTACCCAAAGGAGTCTCAAAGCGGCTCACATTCCCCTTTCCCTTCCTCTCCCACAACAAACACTCTGTGAAATGAGTGAGGCTGAGATGCTTCAGAGAAGTGTGACTGACCCAAGGTCACCCAGCAGCTGCATGTGGAGGAGCGGAGACGTGAACCCAGTTCACCAGATTATGAGTCTACCTCTCTTAACCACTACACCACACTGGCTCTGCAGAAGGTCTCAGGTTCAATCTCAAGGATCCAGTGGTAGTTAGTGCCCTTCAGAACTGGTGGGTCAGAAGGCAGAGAGGCCAACAGTAAGTAGAGCCTGTACCAATGAGAGGCAAAGCCAGCTAATTCTGGCTTTGATCCCCACCCTCTTCCCTTCTGGGTTCTACAAGGGGTGACATGGAGCCTTAGGAGGAGGAAGCCAACAGGCTGTGCCACCCCTTGGACTGGTTGTAAGCAAAAAGGCAGGCAGGTGGTATCTAACTGAGGCTGGTGGGACAGTATTCTGTTAGCCTGCATGGACCACCCTCCATTGCAATCATGTCTAGGTAGGACTGGGGAAGTCCCCTTGTGAGCTGCTGCCAGTCAGTGTAGGGTATGCAGTGGGGAACCTGTGGCCCATCATCTCTGACTATTGGCCTTGCTGGCTGGTGCTGATGAGAGCTGGTGTTAAATGACATCTCTAGAGTCACATTTTCCCCACTCCTCAATTCAGCTAAGACTGAACTAAATAGACCTAGGCAGCTTCCTAGGTTCGAAACAATCAATCTCACCTCTCTGCAGTATACAGAGATGTTAAAGGGATATTGGGCTGCACCCAACTCAACTGTACTCAGAGTAGACCCATGGAAATTAATGGACCTAAACTAATCATGCCCATTAATTTCAGTGGTATAAATATGACTGGGATGGGCTGGCCACACACACCGTTGATCACACTTGCTGCTGGCATATGGCTCCCAGAAGGCTTTCCAATGGTGAATGTGGCCCTTGCTTTCATTTGGGGCTGGAAAGCAGCATGAGGCAAAGTTTCCAGGGGGGTGAGAAAGTCAACAAAAGGTTTATTTTCTACCCCCAATTTCACCCCTTTTCTGAAACCTCCCCACCACACTGGCAAACCTCATAGATAGATCAGAAGAATTTTATTTGCATCAGCCACTAACCATAGCAATAAAATACAATTAAATATACGGAAGATAGAGGTAGAAACTTAACTATACAAAATACATTTTGGAGGTTTACTTCAATAATCAAATAACAGATTTATTCTAACTGCCCCCACTAAAAGCCTTGCAGTTTTTGCAGTATTATTATATAACCTCATAGATATATAATAATGACCTTAAAGAGCAAGACATTACCCTTGTTTCATGTAAACTGCAGCCCTAGACAGCAGTGGCGTAGTGTGGGTTGTCAGCACCCGGAGCAAGGAAAGTAATTTGCACCCCCTAACCCATGAATTTGCGCCCCCTAACCCGTGGATTTGCGCCCCCTAAACCTAACCCCCAGATGTTGCGCCCGGTGCGGCCGCCCCCCCCCTGCACACCCCACGCTACGCCACTGCTAGACAGGACCGTGCCTGTAAGGGGTCGGAGATAACCTGCAAAATCCCCTTGTGCATGCACCACTTGACAGAACATGTGATGCTTTCTTTGGGGAGTACGGAAACTCTTTAACTTGTTTTGAAAGAAAGGAACTGTTTAGCCTAAGCACAATCCAACCACCACTTAGTTGAATTCACAAGGTAAATTCAACCACAGCAGGATGAGTCCGGCTGACACCTCTGCCCTGGTTTATGAGTTTGTCTCTGAGTCTCCCTAACATTCAGAGTTTAAATAAATGTAATTTGATGGGGATGAAGGACACCCTGGAGGCTTCTGGCTGGGTACAACTCGGGAAGATGCTATTTTGAAAGGGAAATGAAGGAACACAGGACGAGAATCGCCTAAGAGAAAACAGAGAATAAATTCAGGAATCCTGAGCACGGTACCTACTAAATCTAGAGAGGCAGTTTAAAGGAATCTAAATAATTAAATGTGGGGCCTAGTCAGCAGAATTTTGGGGGCATCAGAGGGCAGCTCAGGAGGCAGGCAAAAACACACACTTGTTTTTGTTTCTTTAGGTCTAACATCTACCAAGACTTCTCCTGGCCTATCTCATGCATCCTTGCATCTGTCCATTTAAACTCATTTGGTATAGGTAGACCTAGTTACAGCACAGAAATACTTGTGGCAGCTCCAATTAAAAGTAATGTTTGGAGACATGGAGAATTGCTGGCTTAGAAATGATTCCATTTTGAGCTCAGGCTTGCAAGAGTGTTAAACAATTTTAGAAAGGGTTCTATATCCAAAGCAAGAGAAAGAACAGGCAAGTAGTAGGTCCTCTGCATGGAGAAGATGGAGAAATGATATCAGGGGACAAAGTGAAGATAGAACTACTCAACACCTACATTGCCTCTGACTTCACCCAAAAGAATAAGCGATGCCCGGTCTGGTGATAACAGAATAAATGGTGTAAGGAGGGAGCTGCAGCCCAAGATAAGAAACCAGGTAGTAAAGGAACACCTAGCTACTTTAAATGAATTCAGATCTCCAGGGCCTGATGAACAGCTCCAAGGGTACTAAAGGAGCTTGTGGATGTAATTGCCTGTAATGATTCTTGTATTTGGGGAAGTTGGGATTCCACACATGAGAAACGATTAGGGGAGTTTCTTGAAGTGCTTTTTCCTGTCTTTGACTACTAAGGAGGACAGCCCTGCTCCCAAGTTTATTTAACCTTCCTGAACTAGCCCATGTTTCTGTAACTTTCAGGCTTGAAGACCATATAACACTGGTCCTGAAAGATCTTCATTGGCTCCCAGTATGTTTCTGGGCACAATTCAAATGTTTGGTGCTGACCTTTAAAGCCCTAAAGATCCTTGGACCTGTATACCTGAAGGAGCTTCTCCACCCCCATCATTCAGCCCGGTCACTGAGGTCCAGCGCCGAGGGCCTTCTGGTGGTTCCCTTGCTGCGAGAAGCCAAGTTACAGGGAAGCAGGCAGAGGGCCTTCTCGGTAGTGGCAGCCTTCCCTGTGGAACGCCCTCCCACCAGATGTCAAAGAGGAAAACAACTACCAGACTTTTAGAAGACATCTGAAGGCAGCCCTGTTTAGGGAAGTTTTTAATGCCTGGTGCTGTATTGTTTTTAATATTTGTTGGAAGCCGCCCAGAGTGGCTGGGGAAACCCAGCCAGATGGGTGAGGTATAAATATTATTATTATTATTATTATTATTATTATTATTATTATTATTGCAGAGTGCTCTATCTGAGGCTGCTCCTGGGTAACTGAGAAGGTTTAACTGGTGCAGAGTGCTCCTGAAGATGGCACCATAGAGGAAGGGATGTGGCCCAGTAGCAGCACATCTGCTTTCCATGCAGAAAGGTCTAATCTTTGGCATCTCCAGGTAGGGCTAGGAGAGGCCCCAGGAGAGCCACTACCAGTGAAGACAGACATAGAGGGGCCATTGTCTGACTCAGTGTCAGGCAGCTTCCCATACAAGGCACCAAATGCTGGAAGACAACGAGAAACGTTGCTACATTTCTTCTGATAGGCATTAGAAAGTACCTGGTTACATTAGTTATCAGTCTTTTTTCTGGGCCTAGCTGAAGTTGCTATGCTTTAAAAAACCTTTAAATCCTTGCACAGTCAGGGACCCTCATACTTTAAGGACTCTCTCCCGATATGATCCCATTCAGCAATACTTTCTCTGTTTTCTTTTCTTTTAAATTTTTATTTCAAAACCCCCAAAAATTACAAACATCAAATTCAAAATCCATATTCATTTTCTAGCATAAGCCTATTACATAGATTACCTAAATTAAAATATATCTAATTGCTCTAGGATTCCCTTTGCTATATGTAAATACAACACAATTAACAAATATATTATAAATGATATTATAGGTTCCCATATACCCCCCACTCCCTTTCACCCATGTGTGATCTCAATATTTTACTTCTTCCATCTTGTGGTGTTTTCTCTGTTCTTTTTTCTCTGTTTTCTTTGTATATTACAGTAAAGCAAAAGAAGGAGTACGCTTCCCATAATTCCCATCCCTACCAAACAAAATTCCATGCTATGGATTACAATTACCTCCCACCAATTAATAAACGAGAGTATGAGATGATTAACTGTTAAATGTAAAGGACCCCTGGATGGTTAAGTCCAGTCAAAAGCGACTATGGGTTTGCAGCACTCATCTCATTTTCAGGCCGAGGGAGCCAGCATTTGTCCACAGACAGCTTTCCAGGTCATGTGGGCAGCATGACTAAACGGCTTCTGGTGCAACGGGACACTGTGATGGAAGCCAGAGTGCACGGAATCACCGTATACCTTCCCGCCACAGCGGTACCTATTTATCTACTTGCACTGATGTGCTTTCGAACTGCTAGGTGGACAGAAGTTGAGACCGAGCAATGGGAGCTCACACCGTCATGGGGATTTGAACCTCTGACCTTCTGATTGTTAAGCCCAAGAGGCTCAGTGGTTTAGACCACAGCGCCACCTGCATCCCTATATTACAGTAAAGCAACAGAATGTGTATGTTCCCTTTAATTCTCAGCCCTACCAAACAAAATTCCATGCTACCGATGATTAACTGCTAAGGCTTAACTTGGGATTAACATTTTCCATCCAATTTCACATTTCCTTTAGTATAATTTAATATTTCCCCTCTCCTTTACTTTCTTTTGCTGTCAAGTATTCTGTTTTCTTAGTTTCCTGTTAATTTCGCAACAGACTCCACATGGAAATCTAATCATGGAAGATCTAATCAAATGGGAGAGAATGGGGGGGGGGAGGGAGGGAGGGAAGGAGGAAAGAAGGAAGAGCTTGAGAAAAAGATATTGAATAGATTACATTCATTTTATCAACTCCACAGCAGCTAGAGGTGTTTCAATGAAGATAAATGAAGACCTCCATCATCTCTCTTTGTAGACTTATTTAACCAACAGACTGTCTGCTGTACGATTTGTGATGGGTTTACACAGTGGAAACTAAGTGAGATATATCTTGGCTGCCAAATCCCAGTATTCCTTTGGGTTTCAGATTTAGTACAATAGAACCACTTTCATTATCTTTGTGTTAGAGATAATGGATAATAAACCATCCTACAGTACCCTAAGGAGATCCTCAGAGATCCCAGAAGCACTTCTACCATACCGGATATGGCTCAAACCTTTCAAACATCCCCCTCTTTTCCCCACCCCCTGAAAGTGCTTTTGAATCAAAATAGAAGTGTGTTAAAGTGTCTGAAAGCAATAATTAAGCTTTGCTTCTATTTCTCTGTTATACATCTTCAGGATGAAGGGGGTGTTGAAAAAACACTGCTGCTTCCAATTGAGGTCCTACAGCAAAGGCTTGGGAATCTGGGGGTGTCCAGAAGTGGCTGGACTCCACCCCCCATCTGTTTCAGTGGCCACTCAGTGTCCTGGTCTACTGCCTTACTTTCCCCAGTTGTGGACACCTGTCCTCCTTGTCCTCAGGAATGAGCACCTCTGGGTGTGGTGAGGCATCCAATAAACTCTTGTGAGGCCAGCTGCTACCCTTGCCTCTGTCCTTGGTGGTTTCGTCATAGAACTGAGTTTAGATCAGTGTTTCCCAAAGATTATTTATATATGTGACCATGGCTGCACGGATGTTATTGGCCCAGAGATGGAAAGACGGTAAAGTCCCAACCAGAGAAGAATGGCGGATCAAGTTGATGGACTTTGCTGAAATGGTCAAAATGGCTGGAAGAATCAGAAATCAAAATTGTAATAAGGAATGGGGGAAATTTATAATTTATCCTAAAAATCATTGTAAACAGTTAAAATCATTAGTAGGATTGGAATAACACTTGTAGTTTAATGGTGAACTTTGGATATAATGGAGATGCAAAAGATTTTGATTATTATAAAAGATGCAGGAGGGAAATGACTAACAATAAGACCCACAAAAGGGAGGAGGGACGTCCAGGAGTCTTGTTTTTATGATGTATGTTGGATATGTGATTGTAAAACTTTAATTTGAAAAACCATATATATATCGTTCCTGTGCCCTCATGGGGTGTGTGTGTGTGAAACAAAGTGGGCGATACCACCCCCTGGGGGCACAGGAACAATCGGGGGTGGTAGCCACAGGTGCAATTGGGGGGGCATTGAATAAAAATAAGGAGTGTGACAGAAGTATCAAGAAAAAAGAGAAGAGAAGGGGAAAGTGAGAAAACAATTTGTATATGTTTCCTCTGTTGTGTAATGATGCTAACCGCTAGGTCAGGCACCATTGTGGGACAATGACAATGCCTTCCCTGGATCTGGTGGTCATGTTGGAGGCAATGGGTTTTCCTGGGCTTGAGTGGACCCTTTCCAGCTTCATTCAGGTCCAGGAAGTGGATCGCAGCTTGTTTGCCTATTTGGTCAATGGCAAAAGGTGTGATGGCCTGGGACTCAGGCTCCAGAGGACTCGGAACCAGAGGAGACTCAGTCTGCACCGGATCCTTTGCCGCAGGCATCACCTGAACCAAGTCTGGGGCCTGATCCTGAAGAGTCCCAGTTTGCACAAGTTCACCTGCAGCAAACACCAGCTGGGCCAAGTCAGGGGCCTGAGCCTGCCCTGGCTCCAGATGCAGGGATTACCTTGTTGCCTTCAGCTGGGCAATCACTTACAGCTGCTCCACTACCGGTTTGGTCAGGGGAGGGTGAGGCCGCCCTGGGTCTAGTAACCCACCGACGTCTCCCGAGCTGCTCCCGAGACTAAGGTCTGAGAGAAGGAGAGAGCTGAGTACTCACAGGAGGAGTGCTTGCCTTTGGGCGAAACAGGGAGGTGAGTCGCCAGGGGGTCAGGACTGGCCTCTACCCTGACAAAGATAAAAGGCTGTTGAGCCCTGCCCCAGGTTGCAGGAGCAACATTGCTGTATGCTAGATCCTGCCTGAGATCCTATACCTGTCCTTGCCTGGTTTCCTGCCTCATGTCCTGTCTTGGCCCTGTCGGACTGACTCCTAGTGGAACCTTTGGACTGGTCCTGGACCACATTTCATGGGTTACCCCCAGGCCCAGCACAAAAGGGCTGCATGACTGGCCCTGCCCCTGGGGCAGATTGGACTGAACCAGCAGGTAGATTTCCGGGGGGGGGGGGAGTTGAGTAATTTCTCTCTCTCTGAAAAGCAGGCAGTAGGCCAAATAAGTTTGGGAACCTCTGGTTTAGATGATAATGCTCAAGATGGCAAGGAGGGAGTGCCATTCAGCTGTCTAGCAGAAGGATACTTTATTTGAGCTCCATCCAATGGTCCAGCTCTGCTTGTGCAAGGGAGTTTCCTCTCCTGTCCCCTTGCACCCCAATGCACCCCTCAAATACAGCTCTAGATTGGGGGGGAGCTTTGGGCAGGTTGGGGATGTGCAAGATGAGGAGATGAAATGGAAATGCAACAGTGGGAGCAGAATTCTGCTCACACAGAATTGGATACAATTCTGTTTTTTTTATTATTAAAATATTACATACTGCTCTTCAGCTCATGAAGCCCTCTGAACCTGTTTGCAAAATGTAAAATAACTTGCAAGCAATTGCAGTCATACCTCAGCTTGTGAACGCTGCAGGTTGCATGGTTTTGGGTTGACGACTGTGCCAGAATGGGTTATTTCCGGGTTTTGGCGCTCATGCATGTGCAGAAGCGCAAATGACATCATGTGCATAAGTGCCAAATTGCACCACGCGCATGCACAGATGCAACGCTGTGAGTTGCGAACATGCCTTCTACACGGATCACATTCGCAACCCGAAGTGTAACTGTAAATTAGCATGCTATCAATTACCTTAAGAAAAGCAAGGAAGCAAATAAGAACTAGTAGTCAGCAAGCCTGGAGAATGTCACTCTTTCAGATACAGTACCCTGGCCCCAGTCCATTTAGCCCCTGAAAGGCAATGGCCGTGATTTGAGCTGGAAGCTATTCAAGAGGAAACTCAAAAAAGGCTCAAAAAAGGAAACAAACTTGCAAGACGTTTTCGTCTTGCAAAGCAACCCCATAGGGAAATTCGTCTTGTGAAGCAACTCAAAAAACGAAAAACTCTTTCGTCTTGCGAGTTTTTCGTCTTACGAGGCATTCGTCTTGCGAGGTACCACTGTATGTCCAGAGGACACCAAGTTAGGGAAGGCTGTTAGACTCTCAACAGCAATGCCATACCATTTCCCTAAAGTATGCATTGCATTTTATTTACAGGAAAAAGGGTGTCTCATTTTCAGCATATTGACACACTGAGGGACAAAATGCATAATGGGAGAAAATCGTTTACAGATCAGTGCAGCCATTGTTAATGCACACATAAAGGAAGGCAGGTAAAGCGCCACGAGACGAAAAGTGTTTGCTTTCTGTTCCTGGTTGTGGCTGATGGAACTAGCAAGGCTCCAGATGTTTGACAGAAAATCCTTTGTAAGCCACCTCTAAGAGTTTCAGCAATAAATACATGCCTTCAATAGAGGAGCACACCAGCTCATCATCAAAAGCCCAGAGGAGGGGATGGGAAATTAATCCAAAAGGATACATTAATTAAGAAGGCCTACAAAGTCTGTGTACTTCTCTCTGCACAGGGAAACATTAAATACATTAAGTCAGTTTAGGTCCATAAATACCTGCCACGAAGGAACAATGTTCCTATTTGATGGCTGGCATAGCTCAATTTGGGTGATGGCCCTGAACACATGACCTGTGCCATCCTTAACTGGCCAAGCCCCAGACAAGTGTAAGGAACAGACTTGGAGCTGATTCAAATGTTCACATGGGCATATGGTACGGTAGTCTGGTGGGACTGTACCACCAGATAGAGGGGGAGTTGGTTTGTAGACTCTGTATAATATTCCAGTGTTCAAAATGAATTGCATATATGAACTCAGTAACCTATAAATCAACCCTATAGGGTTGGTGAATCTTCTGATCCTCAGAGACGAAGGAAATTTCAGAATGTGAATAGAGACTTGCCTAAGGCCACCTAGAGAGTTTGTAGCAAAGACAAGATTTGAACTAGTGGCTCACTGCATCACACAGCAATCTCTTAGCTATTGCACCAACTTACAGGTGAGACTTTAGGGACATTTTGATGCCTACATATTTAAAAACAAAATAACCCCCACCCCAATAAATTTTGAAGACCAATAATACTGGGAAATGACTACACCATCAGTCCCCATGAATTATTACCAACCAGCCTTTGTCAGATTGCTACATTTTCTATTTTAAACTAGCTTTTGAATAAACAAAAAAAATTCCTTCCAGTAGCACCTTAAAGACCAACTAAGTCAGTTCTTGGTACGAAAGCTCATACCAAGAACTGACTTAGTTGGTCTTTAAGGTGCTACTGGAAGTAATTTTTTTTGTTTTGACTATGGCAGACCAACACGGCTACCTATCTGTAGCTTTTGAATGTTGTACTTAAGTAGCTTTGGAGATAATTCCTGGAAGATGTGCTGCAAGACTTTTGAATTAGGAAGGAAATTTGGCCTGCCCAATCTTGATTCTATGGATGTCCTCTTTTGATGGCCTAGTTCATATGTGAGTCTTTTGCTCCACAAACAGCAGACCCCATAGTCCTGGACTGTAGAGTTTCAGACTGCATGGAAAAGACTGTGCAAATATCACATCCAAATAGGCAGAGCTCTTCAAACAGGTGTTTTCTCTAGAACAGGGGTGATGCAAATGGCATCCTTAGGGATGGAGGAAAAATTCAGTTTTGTTCACATTTAAAGGTGGCCCTACTAAATTGACTTTTTCCAAAACAATACATGAACGGAAAGTCTCTCTTTTCAATTCATGCTTTTCTAGATTTTGCAACACATATTTCCCATATACTGGGGGGTGGGGGGGGGAATCAGGGCCAATCTGCCCATGAAGCAAAGTGAAGAAGAGAAGAAGAAGAGTTTGGATTTGCTATCCCGTTTTATCACTACCCAAAGGAGTCTCAAAGCAGCTAACATTCTCCTTTCCCTTCCTCCCCCACAACAAACACTCTGTGAGGTGAGTGGGGCTGAGAAACATCAGAGAAGTGTGACTAGTTCAAGGTCACCCAGTAGCTGCATGTGGAGGAGCGGAGACGCGAACCCGGTTCACCAGATTACGAGTCTACCACTCTTAACCACTACACCACATTGAGGCAACCATCTCAGATGGCAGAGTCATAGAATCAGAGAATTGTAGAGTTCAAAGAGACTACAAGAGTCATTGAGTCCAACCACATGCAATGCATGAATCTCAACAAACGGTCCGCCATCCAATTTGATCTCCCCTCCACCCTTGTTTGTGATGTAGATCTTCCCTAACCATCTACTTCCCTGGTGTAGAGGACAACATTTTGAGGTCCAACTCAGGTGCCAAAATGTCTTGAGCTGGCCCCAATAAAAATTCATATATAACATACAAAAAATGCAATGTATTTGGGGAAATTGTTGGTGAAAATTACTTTTAAAAGTACGTGCATTAAAGGAAATTCACTGAGGAAAGATTTTCATGAAGCAAAAAAAGAGTTTGCAAATTGATGTGGGAATGGGGGAAAACCTAAGATTGGAAAAATGAGAACCTGTGAGACACAGAAACTGACCTATTCCTAAGATGTGACTACAACTCCGTACACACCTGACCATTGACCATGCTGGCTGGAGTGACAGGAGTTGTAGTTCAATAGCATGTGGCTGGCACAATGTTGGCTACCCCCCCCCCAAAAAAAAATAGAGAATTGAAAATGTATCTTACTTTGCTGCCAGAGGATTCAATTTGAAATTAGTCTTTCTCTATATATGTGTATGAATTGACATCTCTTCCTTTTCAGCTACTGATTTGTATTTAAGAGTTCTGTTATGGTAGCAAAAGGAAGGGAGGCATTCATTCTGGTTTGCAAATGACAAAATATCATCGACTTTTATTTCCTATTAACTTCCCCTTAGTTTTGTGCTGCCATGACAGGCAGATCACTTTTCATTCCCCAACTCTGATATAATGACAATCAGTCGACTTTTAAGCAATGCTTCCAGATAAATGATCTGATGATAGGCAGCGGGTAAATATTTCCAAATAAACATAAACAGGGATGAAGCGTTCATGAAATCAATGGGGATGTGTCTTCTATAAAATAATATTTGAAGAGCTCCAGTGATCTTTAATACCAGGATCATTTTGACACCAATTTTAAATGATTGTAGCTATAATCTGCTCTTATTTTATCCAGGAAAGGAGGGGGTATTCAGCTTTATGAAGGTTGCAAAGCAAGCATCAATTCTTTGAACTCAATACAAACACGGAAAAGGACTAATTTCGTTTTCTCCCAAAATAGTGGCTATCAGTTCCCACTAAAATAATACTTCCTACTCTTCCCCAAAGGCCCAAATGAGCATCCTCACTGCTAATTTCCAGACATTTCTTGAATACCATTTAAGGCCAACAGGCTTATTCAGTTGTTTAAACATCTCCAAGAGGAGCTTGTCATTTGTTTGACTGTTTTGTATCCTAAACATTTATTTTATGGTATTTTTGTTTTATTGTGCTTTTATATCCTGCTGCACATTATCAATACAGGGTTTTATGTCTATTAAATAGTTTGCAGTATATATTGGAAGACACAAGATTTACCCACCCGGGAAGAATGGCAGATGAAGTTGATGGACTATATGGAACTGGCGGAAATGACTGGCAGAATCCGAGACCAGGGAGAAGAGTCGGTGGAAGAAGACTGGAAAAAGTTTAAAGATTATTTACGAAAATATTGTAAAATTAATGAATGCTAGAAAAATGTTGGAATGAAGTTATATGGCTTTAGTAGAAATGTTATAAGGAATTAAGGATAAATAGATTAATAGAGTATTAAAGGAAAAATAAGGATAGAATTTGTTAAGATAATTATAGGATTGAAAACAGAGGAAGATGGAAAGGAATTGCTGAAAAAATTAGCAGAAGTGGAATACAAAAAGGGAGGTGTGAGGAGGTCGCGGAAATAAGGGAATGAAAGATAAGACATTGAAATTATTTGATGTGTTTTGAGTTGTGTTTGTTTTGTTTTGTTGGTTTAGTGTGTTGGTGTCGTATTGTATTGTTTTTCTTTTTTGTAGTGTTTAAATTGTTGGAAAAAGTAATAAATATTATTTAAAAAAAAATATAGTTTACAGTATAAATAAATAAGTTTGCAACCAAGCTTTTTTAAAAAAATAATAATAATACAGTGGTACCTCGGGTTAAGAACTTAATTTGTTCCAGAGGTCCGTTCTTAACCTGAAACTGTCTTAACCTGAGGTACCACTTTAGCTAATGGGGCCTCCCACCACCACTGTGCCACCGCTGCACGATTTCTGTTCTCATCCTGAAGCAAAGTTCTTAACCCGAGGTACTATTTCTGGGTTAGTGGAGTCTGTAAACTGAAGCATCTGTAACCTGAGGTACCACTGTAAAATGCAATGATAAGATCACAGAAACATATCAAAAACAGATTTAACCATGCAATATTGTATCACTGGTGCTGCCCACATGCTTGAGAAAAGAATATAATGGTACCTTGGGTTAAGTACTTAATTCGTTCCGGAGGTCTGTTCTTAACCTGCAACTGATCTTAACCTGAAGATCACTTTAGCTAATGGGGCCTCCTGCTGCTGCCGCGCCGCCGGAGCACGATTTCTGTTCTTATCCTGAAGCAAAGTTCTTAACCTGAAGCACTATTTCTGGGTTAGTGGAGTTTGTAACCTGAAGCGTCTGTAACCTGAAGTGTATGTAACCTGAGGTATCACTGTAATGTCTTTGCCTGGTGCTGAAAGGATGTTGTCAGGCAGCAAGGGAACCAACCCCTGCGGCAGGCTGCCAGGAATGGATAAGACAAGGAAAAGTTCTTACCAACTGCTTTTTATTCAGTATTCACAGAGAGAAGCTTGGAAATGCAGCCTCTTGGAATAACAGTGTTACCCCAAGTGAGTCTCCGCCCCCTCCCTCCCTCTCTCCCTTCATGTGTCATCACTACGGGTGCTGCAATGTGCCCTCTGCCTCTGAGCTCTTTACTCTCCTACTTTCAAGGCTCACCAAGTTCAGGGAGGGTGAGGGTCTGGAATTATTTCTAAAGACACTGTGTCCATCAGCTGTTGCCTCCCTGGTGCTTCTTCTTCCACCTCTCCCATTATTTCCCAGCTTTCCCTCTCATCTGCCTCTGAGCTGTGACCTCCCTCAAACCCCTGTTGTAATTCTGAACTGTCTTCTTCTTCTTCTCTGGAATGGTCAGGCTGGGGAGGTAGTCTCCACCATACCTCCTCTGCCCAGTCCCTGACAGATGGCAAGGTTGGTGCCAGGTGGTGGGTCTCCCTGGCGACAACATCCCATAAACAAGGGGTTGCTGCAGAGAAGACCTCCTTAGCCTGTTTAGGCTTTTTGTTCAAGTTCTTTACACTCCTGGTTGCCAGCTGTGTATTTATGGGAAGACCCAGCAGTGTGTTGTGCTTGCATATTAATCAGACACAAATTATACACAACAGGAGCAACTTCACGTTGTGTTTAGGACTGCAGCCTTAGACATTGTACCCTGTCCTTGGGATCTTGTGCCAATTCTTCTATATTCTATGGAGACCAGAGGCCTAACTAATTTTTCACACATCTTCTGGGACTTGCAATTCCTGTCACCAGTGCACTGGCTCCAGCTGGTCCTGAGATCTCAGCATTCCTAATTATGATTGTGGCTGTCACTTTCCCCTTTTGATAGTCCCTCCTGTTGCAATGCCTGTTGGCTCTCCCTGTTTGTGCATTTGAAGTGTCAGCAGGAACGAAAGAACTCTGGGGCTTGTGGTTCTTGAGAGTGTATGTCACGTAAGGAAGAATACTTTACTGATTCTCAGAATTCCAATTGCACAGTCTGCAGATGGAACAAGCGACTCTCTTTTTGTCTACAGAAAGAGGGTCTGAGCCATCTGCTTGATGTGTTACAATGCAGCTTCTGACTCACTCCAACAAATCTGACAAGTACTTACTAGATCAAGATGCCTCATATGGAAATAATGAATTGATGTGCACAGGTATCCTCAAGCAGGAGCTATAATTTAGCCTCAATTTGCCTGCCATAGTAATGAGTTTACAGCTTGTCCTGTAGACATGGTAGAACCAGGCAAAGGGCCTTCTCAGCAGTGGCGCCTGCCCTGTGGAACGCCCTTCCATCAGAGGTCAAGGAAATAAACAGCTATCTGACTTTTTAAAGACATTTGAAGGCAGCCCTGTTGTCAGCGAAGCTCAGATGATGACAGAAGAAGAAGAAGCAGGCATAGAGAGAGAACAATTAACAATTAAGCAGAGAGGAGGGGGAGAGCAGCTGTAATCTGAGCTCTGAACAAAGGGGAGATGAAATATAGGGCCAGAGTAACAGGTGGCTGTGTGAGAGCTCCAATAGTGAGTCAGATGTTGGAATGCGGGAAGCATTCTCTCCCAAATCTTGCAGGATCTCAAAAGTGGCTGAGAAGAAAGATACCAGAAAAGAAGGTGGGTCTTCCATGCTGGGGAAGAGGGAGGAGTGCAGTTCGGGCAACTCCATCTTTTGGGGAGGACGATGAGTAGAGGAGCTCCATCCTAGTTTGTTGTTTTAGCAATAAATCTGAAATAATTGACAGCCAGAGTCGTCTCGCGTGTGTGGGAGAGACCAAGCCATAACACCTGTTTAGGGAAGTTTTTAATGTCTGATGTTTTAGCGTGTTTTTAATATTCTGTTCGGAGCTGCCCAGAATGGCTGGGGGAACCCAGCCAGATGGGTGGGGTATAAATAATAAATTGTTATTATTGTTATTATTGTGAGGCAGCAACTGCAAGAGTAACCTTTGGAGAAGACTCATTTGTTTGTGTGTCCGTGTGTCTGCCTGCATCACTGTCCTTTTCCCAGAGGTTTTTTTTTTGTGATGGTACACATCAGTATTTATTACATTTATATCCCACTTTTATTCTCCAAGGAGCTGGAGGTGGTATACATGGTTCCCCGGCTCCTCATTTAATCCCCACAACAATTCTGTGAGTTACATTAGGCTGAGATGCAGTGACTAGCCCAGAGTGACCCAGAGAGCTTCATGGGTGAGTGAGGATTTGAACCCCGGCCTCTCTGAGGGCCTTCTCGGTAGTGGCACCTGCCCTGTGGAACTGTTGGGATTTTTATTTCTCACCCAGAGAGCTTCATGGGCGAGTGAGGATTTGAACCCCGGCCTCTCTGAGGGCCTTCTCGGTAGTGGCACCCGCCCTGTGGAACTGTTGGGATTTTTATTTCTCACCAGCTGTGAGGAGCAGCACAATGGTTGTTTACATCATGTGATGTCTGTGAGCGTGAGACAGGAAGTCTCTGCTTGTTCTCATGTAACTGGAGAGTTACTTTCGCTTCTGCGTGAAGTGTGTGTGTGTCGAGTCGTACTTCTGTGCTTGCTGCTCAGGAGAGCAGACATGTCGGATGAGAGCTCAGTGTACAGTCTGTAAATAAAAGTAGTGAGTAGACTACTGACTGTCTCTTTCTTCTGTGATGGGATACCAGAAGACGAGTGTGCTCCTCTCAGGATGGAGGGGTCGCTTATTACCGGTCTCTCTGGACTGAGGGCAGATTCCAGCCAGAGAGTGACCACCGGAGAGAAGCCTCAGTGTCTTGGGAAGTTGGCACCCTTCCCGGGGGCATTTTTCCAACAAACCCTCCCACCAGATGTCAAAGAGAACAACTTTTAGAAGACATCTGAAGGCAACCCTGTTTAGGGAAGCATTTATTGTTTGATGAATTACTGTATTTTAATATTTTGTTGGAAGCTGCCCAGAGTGGTTGGGGAAGCCCAGTCAGATGGGTGGGGTATAATTATTATTATTATTATTATTATTATTATTATTATTATTATTATCATCATTATCATCATCATCATCGTCATCCAACACCCTAACTGGCTCCCTTAGTACCATCACTATTTTTTTTCTCCTCAGCTGCCCACAGCAGTCATTTTGTGCTAATGCTCAAGGTACCACCGACCCATATTTTTTTTCTTAAAGGGAAAATATGCAGCCGCTCGCATGGAAAGCCGCTAAGACTTCAAAGCCGACCGCTTGCCACAAACATGCCTGTCAGCAGCTTCTCAGTGACATAACTGGCTTGGGGGGGGGGCGCTGACAGATGCTGCGGAGTGCAAAGTTGTCCCAAGGCGAAGGTGACAGAAGGAGGAACAGTGATCTAGGGATTGCTATCCTTCCCATTCCGCATGGGGTAACTGGTTCCATTCACACCACAGGACGCAACCTCATCATACATTCCGCTGGTGATAATTAGACCCGACAAGCTCATCACCTCTACACTGCTTGCCCTCCAGAAGGAAAACAAGGCTGACTTCAAAACAACCCCCTACCTAGAACAACCCCTGGAATCTAATATTCTTCTTAATTATAACCCCACCCCCAGTGTTGAATAGCGCGATAATTCCAGGATGAGCAGGAACACTCAAGCATTCTCAGCATTGCTATGCTTAAAAAAAATATCTGGAAACTAGTTCAAATAAAACAGGGCACAAAAAATCATCCACAAAAAGTAATATCTCTGCTTATCCCTCCCAGCCACCAGCCAAGGACACTGTACAACAGAGGAGAGGATTTCTCTGTTCCAAACTTTGCAAAAGTCAGTTTGTTGAAGGAAAAAAGCTACCTCGTCCCAGGTCAGTATTTTCTGCTAAGACTCAGGGGCATCTTCTGAAAGACGCACAGTTTGAAATTCCATTTACACAAAGGGAAGTATTTCTTCACACAGAATGTAGTTAATCAATGGAACTTGCTGCCACAAGATGTAAAGATGTCCATGAATTTGGTGTTAATAGGGAATTAGAAAAATTCACATTATTTCCACAGACCTCTCCAGAGTGACCCTAGAAGCCAATCCTCAGTAGCTGACTTGCCACCTTTAAAAAAAACAAAAAAACATTTTTATTAATTTTTAACATATCATTTCCAACAGTCATTTAACATTCATTCTTATCTTAGACAATATTTTAGACTTCCGTCAACTACCTCTGAAGATTTTCCATTCTTTATCACTTAATCTGCATTTCTTCATTTCTCTGTTACTTTTAATTGTCCTTAACTAATTCTCTTCATAGTCTTCCTTGCAATATTTTACCTCATCCTCCTTACAAAACTTCTTGCAGTCCTACTAGCGTAATCTGTTTCTTACAATTGCTTTTCAAATAGTTCAAATATTTACTCCAGTCTTCTAAGAATCTCTGGTCCTGCAGGTTTCGAATCCTTCCTGTTAGTTTGTCTAATTTTGCATAGTCCAGACTTGCCTTGATGGGAGCACAAAGGACAAGAAGATATCTTTTCAGTGGCTGGTTTTGTGGTTTGGTGGGTCTAAGTCACTGGATGTGGGAACCCTGCTGCAGAAATGATAATCGGTCTTCGAACCCCTGCAACCACAAACCACTACATCTCTGGTTAATGGCTGAGAAAAAGATTGATGGGCAAGAAAATGAGAAATGGGGAGAATTTGAAATTGACAGATTTGCTGACACAGGAGGTCACAGAGGTGGAAGAAGATGGGAAAAAACCCATTGTTTGCTATGCATTCTAGCCCATTCATTGAGGTAATTTAGGATCCAACTTACGCCTTAAAATCAGCAGCCTCCCTCTCTGTTTGAAAATGTCCCCAATGATTAATCAACTACAGCTTAATTGGCTCATCTACTGATTGAACTGATTAACACTTGTGGCTTTAAAAAAATAAGGAAAACTACTTCTATATTTACTTCAAATCTCATATTATTTTTATGAGGTGAGTGAGCAAGGGCTTCTGGTGCTTGTTTTAAATAGCCCTGACAATTAAATTAACCTGTCTGTACAAGATTTGGGGGAGGGGAGAATTGCTCGCTTTCAAGATAAGAATGAGCATTTCAAAGACTCAGAATAGCTGTGACATTTGAAAAAGTCCTCTTGAGAAATGCCGAAGTGATAGCATTAAAATAATCACAGTGAATGTTCTATCATCAGGAATCTCTGAGAAGTGCTAAAATACATTTGCAAAATATTCATTGCTTCTGCCTAGGCCTGGTGGGGAATGCAATTTCCATGGCATAAATATTATCGCTGGGTAATGCCTGTTCGTCAAACTCCTTGTAAAGGCCTGATCACAGTAGCCCATTGTAAAGAATTAAAATCAGGACAGGGCAGTCTTAACTAGTGGAGCCCAATCTGAAAAACCTAGAAATGATGGATCTCAAGGCATCTTTCTTTATGGGTTCCCAGGACATTTCTGAGCCTGCACTGAATTCTACCTCCATTATCTGGCTGGTTCAGAGCAAAATAAGATCATTTCAAACTTAGTGTCTGAACATTCCCTTGGTGTTAAGGATGTGCGGCACAACTGATTAGTTTCTCCATTCCCACTGAAGCTTCCCTCCAAATTTCTATAGATGTTAAAAACAGAACATGATTGCTTCTGGGTCAGTCTAAAGGTCCATACAGTCCAGCATTCTGCTCTCACAGTAGCCAAGCAGATGCCCATCTGAAACCACAAAACAGGACCTACGTCAGGTAGGAAACACATGCCCTATCCCATACCCTCCAACATTTCTCCAATGAAAATAGGGACGTTCTATTCCATAATAATAATTTTACTATTTATACCCTGCCCGTCTGACTGGGTTGCCCCAACCACTCTGGGCAGCTTCCAACATATATAAAAACATAATAAAACATTAAACATTTTTTAAAAAAACACCTTCCCTGTACAGGGCTGCCTTCAGATGTCTTGGGGGTCGGATAGCTCCATGCCCTCCAACATTTCTCCAATGAAAATAGGGACATCCTAAAGAAAAGTGGGACATTCCAGGATCAAATCAGAAACTGTAAATCTGGGAATGTCCCTGGAAAATAGGAACAGTTGGAGGGTCTGCTATTCCTCTCACCAAAAATAGGCCTCCAGTTTCCACCTGGAGAATATCTGTCCATCATCCTGACTGCAGACAGAGAGGAAGGCTATGTGAATTTCAAAGGGATGGAAGAAAAAATACATTGTCCATATATTGTTAACTCATGCTTTTTCAGAAGGTGATCCTTTTGGGGGAGATGTTTTTGGCCCATGGAGCCCTCAATGTGGGGTTCCTCAGGGTTCAATTTCATCCTCCATGCTGCTTAACATGTAACATCGCTGATTGGGTCACCTGGAGGTTTGGAGTATGTTGTCAGCAGCATGCAGATGATGCCTAGCTCTACTTCTCCTTCACATCTGCAGGTGAGGCAGCGGATGTGCTGGACCATTGTCTTGCATCGGTAATGAACCAGATGACAGCCAATAATCTGAAGCTCAGTCCAAATGAAACTGGCATGCTATTAGTGGGTGCTTCCCTTGAGGTTCAAGTGGCCTTGGTGGTGCCATGTGTCTTCCATCAGTTTCAGCTCATGGCCCATCTGCACCCCTATCAGGGACAGGGATAGCCTGACCTCTTCCGTCTATGCTTTGAAAACTTCTGGGTTAGATTCCTGCTAAATGTTATACATGGTGCTGTCTCTGAAGACTGTTCAGAAATTTCAGAAAGACTGGTGCAGAATTCAGCAGCCAGGTTGCTCACGGGAACAAGACCCTTCAAGAGTATAATGCCAATCCTGGCTTGACTGTGCTGGCTGCCAGCTAGTTTCGAAGCCCAACTCAAAGTGCTGGTTTTGACCTATAAAGCCTTAAATAGCTTAGGACCACAATACCTCATGGACTGCAATGCCTCAAGAGCCGCCTCTCCCCATATGAACTGAGTTATCTGAGGCCCTTCTTCATGTGCCCCCTCCACTAGAGGCCCGCAGAGTGGCAAAGTAAGAATGGGCCATTTTTGTGGTGGCCCCCCGTTTGTAGAATCCTCTCCCCAGGGATGCTCACTTGGCAACTTCATTACATATCTTCAAGCGCCAGGCAAAAACATTTCTCTTCTCGCAGGCCTATGGCAAATTAAATAATCTATGGTCTTTTAAACTGGGCAGGGGGGTATTTGTTTTTGTTTGTTACTATGCTATGTATGTTTGTGTTTTTATATTGTAAACTGCCCTGTGATCGTCAAATGAAGTGCGGTATAGAAAATAATAATAATAATAATAATAATAATAATAATAATAATAATAATAATAATAATAAATCCCAGCTTGTGTCAAGGTAGTTGCATTTTTTTTCTATATAAAAAAGAAAGAAACACATATTTACCTGTTCCTTCTCTAGCTCACAAATCATTGCATTACTTGCAGACAATGGTCTTCAGTGACTTTTGATACAGAACTGTTGCAGATTTGAAGAACAGCACAACTACCCCCCCCCACTGGAATAGGCATCTCAACATTTGCCTTCAAATACAGCCACTCCCTATTCATCATCCTTTGTCATTCCGTAGACTGGGTTTGTATTCGGTCGAGGCAACCATTTACTCTGCCCCTCTTTGTCACTATTGGTTTCTCTTGATCATCTGTCGATCTGGCCTATTTAATACGGCGGTAAATCTCATTGCTGGCGTCTTGGGCAACAAAGATCACCGAGGGCACAACAATCATTACAGTGAACAATAACCAGCGATGCTCAGATCCTTTATTTATTGAGGCTCTTGCAGGGCCCGATGGACACCCTCAGCAGCACTTTATCAGTCTCTGGTATAATTCATTCTCTCTCTTTCGTTGCAAGGGGTTGGCTCCAGAGGAGATGTAAATAAATCTATTCTGAACAGCACACAATTGTATCCAGAGACAGGAACTGCATGTGCCAAACAGCTAATAAATAGGTCATACATGTTGGCGTTTTGTAATCATTTATAATTACCGCCTATTATATATGATCCTTCCGAGCTACAATATCCATCTTCTCGACAGTGGGCTGTTGCTGAAGGCTCAGCTCCCTGTTAGCAGAATGACACGTATAGGAAATGCCAAGTTTACTATTGTTTTGTTAGGGGAGGGAAAGGGAATCCGATACCGTGCTGGTAATAAGCAGCAGGGGGCAGACTTTGCCTCTGCAAATGTCCAGCAGAAGAGATGCATCTGGGTTGTCCTTTCAGACATGCAAAACACACAAGTCACAGATGAATAGAGACAACAGAAAGAGAGGGAGCTTGAACAAACTGAATGATCCACATGGGGCTGCCCTTGAAGGCAGTTCAGCATCTTTGCCTAAAACAGGAAGCCACAGCTCACTTCCTGGTGGGTTTCTGCAAGCAAGATAGACAACTCCGGCAGTGAAATTTCAATGAACAAGCACTCAGTTTAGCAAAGGATTGGAATGTACAGTGGAACTCTTTACATGACCTGTTGTCAGAGACTGGGCAAAGGAGGAATGGTGGAGGCTGCCTCTCCAGCCTGACCCTTCCAGAGAAGAAGACAGCTCAGAATTACAACAGGGCTTTGAGGGAGATCACAGCTCAGAGTAAGGTGAGGGGAGAAGTTGGGAAATTGGGAGAGGAGGAGGAGGCAGAGCTGGAGCAGCTGGCTGACACGTTATCACTAGAAAGCATTCCAGACCCTCCATCTCCCAGAACCTGGCGAGCCTTAAAAGTAGGAGAGCAAAGGGCTCAGAACCAAAGGGCCCTCAGCGCCAGCCATGGAAGGGATGATGAATGAGGAAGTGGGAGAGAAGGGGATGGAAGATTTACTCGGGACAACGCCATTATCCCAAGAGGCTGCATTTCTAAGCCTCTCTCTGCAAATATTGAATAAAACACAGTTGGTAATAACTTTAATTACCTTATCCGTTCCTGGCAACCTACCGTGGGGGTTGGATCATCTGACACCTGTACACATACAATGTCTGTACCCAAATGGCATCAGGAACACTTACAGAAATTTATCTTTGTGAATTTTAACATGAATGGATCCAGTCTGCACCTCCTGAGTGGATTAAAAAGGTAAAGGACCACTGACAGTTAAGTCCAGTCGCGAACGACTCTGGGGTTGCGGCGCTCATCTTGCTTTACTGGCTGAGGGAGCTGACATTTGTCCACAGACAGTTTTTTCCGGGTCATGTGGCCAGCATGACTAAGTTGTTTCTGGTGAACCAGAGCAGTGCACAGATTAGATTAGTGCACTGAGTGGATTAGAGCACAATTATTTGCTGGCTTTTCTACTGCCTGAATGTTCAGGTGCAATTCTGGGTGAAATTTCATGTGGATTTATTAACAATCACAGATTAATGCAGAAACAGAACACTATGAACTTAACAGTTGAGCATGAATGAATGTAGGCTTGGGTTCGTTCTTCCATAGACTGTGGTTGCAAAACTCATTGTACACACAATTGCATGTCTGCAATGTACCTGCTGGTGAACAAAATATATATGTGCAGGCTCGAGTGTATGGTCAGGAACTGTGTTTTTAAAGGGTTGCTGTCTGTGTGAACTTGCCTAAGTTTGTGCAGACTTTCTATATGGGTAAGCACTTTGTGTACATGCAAATCTACACAAATATGACATTGGGTGGTACTTCCCCCTGTGATCCCACTCCCTGCTAGGCATGTTCATTGTACAATTGAAGGAATAGTACTATAGAATTGTTGGGTGAAACTATACATCTACTTTTCTTTATGCATGACTACTTATATTTTTAAAAGCCACACATTAAGATAGAGCACTGAAATTTCATATGATTCAGCATGTTCGGTGTGAATTGGAATACAGAGCAAAAAGCTGGACCAGGTTGGGATTTTTTGTTTTGTTTTGCTATCTCACTTGCTGTTTCCTGTGAAGTTGGTCTCATTCAACAATAACTTTTTTGACTGTATTAACAGAGAAGAAGTTCTAGGGACAAATACTTCAGATTTCAGTAGCAAATTCCATTCCCAATGTGTTTGTAACTCAGGGTATATAATGTATTATTTTGTCATTATCCCATCTTCGCAACACTTTCTCACATCACAGAACCAAATTTGCTTAGCCATCCAAGAATCACACAATGTAGACTTTTCACACATGCACATTTCTCTCACTTGACACATTGAATTGTGTAAAGCGTTCATGCACCAGTTAGTAGGGAAAGGCAATTGCACTAGATAAATACAGGAGCAAAGCGCAATGTTCAAGATTGCGAATGTTGAAAGTGATATTGGAATGGCATGTGGCAGACTAAACTGATATGCAAACCACATTTCATTGTGATATCTTGGTGTATGCATTTCCTGGCCCTCTTGGAAATAAATGATGGGGTTAATCTAGTTTTCAAAGAGGAAAGGTAGGTTGGGATCCTGGACATGCATGCCATTGAAGCATGGAATCATAGAATTGTAGAGTTGGAAAATACCCTGGCAGTCATCTATTTCAACCCCTTGCAATGCAGACATCTTAACTTAAGCATCCATGACAAATGACCATCCAACCTCTGCTTAAAAACCTTCAAGGATGGAGAGTCCATGACTTTCCAAAGAAGTCCAATCTATGGTCAAACAGTTCTTACCATCACAAAATGGTATTTAGTCAGAATCTCCTTTCTTGTAACTTGAATCCTTTGGTTTGGGTTCTAGCCTCCAAAGCAGGAGAAAACAAGCTTCCATCTTCCATGTGACAGACTGAAGCAGGGAGAAAGTTATAGCATAGTTTGTTATTTGTCCATCTAGCACAGCATTGTCTACTTTGACTGGTTGTGGCTCTCCAAGGTCTCAGCTGAAGACCTTTCTCATCACCTGAGCCTTTTAACAGAAGTTGTATGGCATTGAACCTGGTGCTCAATCGCTGAACTATGGAGCCAGATTGTTGCCATTTTCAGGATTCAACTGCATAATGAGCATATATCATATATTGTGGGTGCCCTTTGCGGGATCTTGTGCAGTGCTGCATTTCCCAGGGTTGGCCTGCTTCTCAGTGTATTATTCAGAGGTTCACGCCCAGCCTCAGTATTAAGTTTCATTGATGGGAGGTGGGGCCAGCCCCATTATAAATAGGGGGAGGAGCCGGTATTAGCCAGGCAGACGGCTCTGGAGACTCACCCTCCCTACCCTCCCTTATTTAATGTTTTCTTGTTTGCTGGTTAACTTTTGCTTCCTGTTTAGTAGGCACTGCTACAGCCTATGACTGGTTGCTGTTGAAGGACCAGGAAGAAATTTTCCTGCATTGGCAGGTTTTGTCTTCCCTGCAGCAATTTGTCACAACTTTGGCGGTTATGGCCTTGGGTTGAATCCTTTAGTCCTTTCTTCCCTATAATGTGTGTGTGTGTGTGTGTGTGTGTGTGTGAGAGAGAGAGAGAGAGAGAGAGAGAGAGAGAGAGAGAGAGAGAGAGAGAGAAGTGGTGATTCACTTCCCTGTGGCGGCGATTTCAGGGTCCTCTCTTAAAGGGGTTATATATACGGGTGTCATTGGCCATATACTGAAAGGTTGTCAGTGAACTACCCTGCGTGCAGGGATATGGGCTCCCCCCATATCCCATTTACCCTGCAGAGCCCCAGTTCCGCCTGGCTGGGGGGCTGAAAGGAATACACGCCCAATGTCTAAGCCAAGGTCTTCCTACATTCAGAAGTTTAATAAAGTTCTGGCCTAATTTTAATTCCATCACACATTGTCAGAGTCTTTATTTCCTTTCCCATGATCCCTGGGGGCTGGAGCTGCCACGCCTGGTCACGCAATAGTAAATTTGGGGTGAGGAGGTAGAACCTAACCATCATGCCTAGTAACCACTGATAGCCTTCTTCTTCATGAATTTGTCTTGCACAACAAACCTGCTTCCCCCAAAGACTGGACATTTTTACAATATGGAAAGTGATGGGGTAAATGCACTGGAAAGTGTGGGATAGCTCTGGATTGACACAGCATCATCTAACCTCCCCACAAACAAAGTGAGGGGGAATGCTCACTAAATAACCAGTGTTGTCCAGCTTCCTTGCCCACACATAAGGACGAATGCCCAAGAAATAGGTTATCTGGAACAACCCTGGGTGCTCTCCTCCACAGTCAAACAAGTATTTGCAGTTTTACAAATAAAATCGAATGCTAATTGTGTGAAATATGTGTGCTAGTGCCCCACACCTGTAGCTGGAATGAAAAGAAACATTTGCCAACCTTAGTGTAGGTCACTTGTCCCCCTGTTGCTCTTCTCCAGTGGAGATTAAGCTGTTCACTTGAGAGGAAAAATGGGAGGAGAAGTTTGAACAGAGTAGCGGTGTTTTGATTTCATTGGGGGTGGAGGAGGATGAGTTTATAACCTTTCATGAGTGCATGATTTCAGTTGTGGCTTACTGAGGCATGAGCTGTATCTCTCTTCCCAACTGTCTCACGCAACCAGACAGTAACCACAACGGAAAAGGGAGCAATTTCTGTCAATTCAAAAAGCAGACTCTTCGCCTAATCTCTGTGGGCTTGGTTCTCAAATCCATTAAGGTCCCTTTGCTCCCATTTGACAATTTCGTCAGCGAGCTGTAATGGCCCTCATAACTTCACAGCCATCTAGGAGCTGATTTCTCCTTCCCCCTTGTCTTCAAGGAGCTCTGAGTGGCCCTTTCTCCCCAGATAACTAGCCTGTCTGGGGAGTTATTTGCTGAAAGCTTGCAAGTGTATGAATATGTCAACCCCAAGAGCCTTGCAGTCGAATCTGATCCATATTTACTCAGCGAAAAGTCCCACTGATTCTAACGGATCTTCCTCCCAATGGTATATAGGGTTGTAGACTAGGGCTGCAACCCTACCCACAAGAACTTATTAGCATTAACAGCAAATGGGAAGGGATGGAGCTGGCCTCTCAATACTAGGGTCGTTTATGTTTACCTAAATAGGAAAGGGTGATGGTGATATCTGGGAAGTGAAAGTCTATGGTGCTGCCTCTCCGAGCCAGGTGCTCATGGTACGATCAGTCACTGCCTCTCAATCTAACCTAACGCCCAATCTAACCTGCAAACCTTCCAACATAATGTGGCCCAAATCCAGGACACCATCTTGCAGGTCCTCCCTCCCACGTGAGTCACACGACCTGCATGAGATCATGCCCCCCAAAGTGCTTTTTGGGGGACAGCAATCTTGAGCAGCACCTCAAATCACTTCCTTTTGCGTACCATGCGTGGAAAAAGAGCAGCTGGAAATCACGTGAGGCCACGGCAGCCATTTTGGCCGCTGTCCTCTTGCAAGGAAAAATGGGATGTCCCATTTTTTTCCAGGGCAGTTGATGGGTATGGGGCTGTTGTGTGGATAAATTGGAGAGGGGGTTGCCTTGGGAAAAGGACAAAATAATAGAAAAAGAGTCTTGAGTTTGAGAGGTTGCCTGCAGACTAAGGCTGCTCTCCTCTACCTCAGGAGTGGGGGGGAATTACCCCCTCAGTTGTTGGACTACAACTCCCATCAACCCTGACCAGAGGCCATACTAGCTGAAGGTGATGGAGGGGTTCAACAACCTTCAGAGAGCCACAGGTGACCCCCCTTTTGTACACATTGACTTGGGAGTACTCTGGGTTCTTTGATATTAAGTGAGTAAGATATATCTTAATCAGGAGAAACTACTTATATGCATGTATTAAGCTTTACTAATTTGTCATTTCTGATGAAGAGACCTAAACATGATAACATTCCTGCAATAGTAAGAACTCAGATCTTTTAGCATGACAGCATCTGCACTTTGGAACTCCCTATCTATTGATGCCAAGCAAGCACTTTCACCTTTTTGCCACTTTCTAAAAAACCATTTTTGTTTAGACATGCCTACCCTGATGTTTAGAAAGTTAATGAGAGTTTTAACCTGTTTTTAGCCTGCTGTTAATGTAACCTTTCAAATGTAGTAAATCACTGTTGTTAATTTTCCTTAATAGTAATTTTATTGTTTTATCTTTTTGGAATACAACTTTGAGGTTTCTTTTCTCTTTTGCCATTAAGTGGTATATAAATTTTATGAAACAAACACTAGATTTGATTTGCAGAAACTGCTACCATAATTCAAGGTGTTCCTATTTTATTGGCACAACTTTTCATTTCAGTGCAGAACCAAATGTCCAATGAAAGTAATTAAGAAAACAAAGAAGCCATATTAAGGAAGTTGGAAGTTGATGGAACATTTTTGTGAATTTGTGATGTATTGTTCTATTGGTTTTTTGTTTGTAAGAAAGGTATTGTGCTTCTTTTGTTTTGTTTTTTCAAGCTTTTGTTGTATGTGTAAATGTTGATTTTAAACCAATAAAGATTTTTAAAACAAAACAAAACAAAAGTCCACTGAATGCTGATTTTAAATCTATTGACGATTCTACAGAATGAAATATCAAGTTAGTAACCCACCCACTCCCAATTTTCAGAAAGCAAAGTCCTTGTTTCCATGGACCTCACTGAAAAGGCAGAAGAAAAAAGTGAGAGAAGGAGCAATAAAACAGGAGTTCATCTCCACCAACTATCCCTCCAGAACTCCCCTATCTTTAATTGGCTGCTCTCAGAGAAGAGATAAGGCAAGATTATGAAGGCAAGATTACCAACGTGAAGGCTGAAAATGCTAGGCCTGTTTAGCCAAGATAAAAGGAGGATGAAGGGAGATAATGATTCTGCTCAATAAATACCTGGGAATGGACAGAAGGAGAACAGAGTGAATATTGCAGAGAGCAAGGCTGGCAGCGAGAGAGAGAGAGAGAGAGAGAGAGAGAGAGAGAGAGAGAGAGAGAGACTCTATGGCACAGTGTTATACCAATCTCCTCTCTCTTTTTTGTAAAAAAAAAATATATTTTTCCCCAAAAAATAATAATAAAATAAGGATACAGAAATCAACCCACCATCTAACATTTATACTTCTAATAAAAAATCCTACTATTTTCCAAACCTTCTTTCGAGGTTCTTTAAAGCTCAAGACTTCCTTCCACCCTCTTTACTGGTTCTTTACATCTTACATCATTCTCTGTATTCTCTTATCATTTTTATCCACTTGTTACACCTTTACATTCTCTAATTCTGTACTACTTACAAGTGCTTAATCTAAACCTGCCAATGTACCAACTTGTTTACAGTATTTCTGCACATACACAATCAATTTTCCCCATTCTGTTTTAATCTTCTCATTGTCAGAGTTTCTGAGTTTTGCCATCAGCTTTGCCATTTCTGCATAGTCCGTAAGTTTTACTTGCCATTCTTCTATTGTTGGCAACTGTTCTTCTTTCCATCTTTGGGCTAACAGGCTGCTGTTGTGGCGTACATAAATAATTTCTTCTTTTCTTTGGGAGTTACTTTTCCTATTACACCTAGTAGAAAAGCTTCTGGTTTCTTTGCAAAGGTTAGTTTAAACATTTTCTTCAATTCATTATACATCATTTTCCAGAAGCTATTAATAAGCATGCTCCTCTTCTTCACTCATTTAAACTATGGAATGCAACCCAACAAGACGAAGGTATAGCCATAACCTGGGTGACTTTAAAAGAGGGCTAGGCAAATTCATGGACAACAGAGACTGCCAATGGCTACTAACCCAGACCCTCTAAGTTTCCCTATTTCCCAGAGACTGTCCCGCATTTACAGAAGCTGTTCCAGTTTCTGATTTGAACCTGGAATGTTCTGCTTCTCCTTAAGACGTCCCTATTTTCATTAGAGAAATGTCGGAGGGTATGTGAGACTTTCTATTTCCATTTGAAATATACTCGGAGTTGAGAGTGGATTTCATGCTCTTTATTCAGCTCATAGGGGTGAGGAGGAATGAATGTTCCCCCAAAGTATCTGCTTTATATACATTATTTACACAATGGGCTGCATGTGATTGGCTAATTCCGGAATTCTCCTGTAGGCCAATCAGGTTGTGGATTCACTTCCGTCTGGAGATGGATTGGGTGGCTCCTGCGAACCAATCATACTGCTGCATTGTTCTAGGACCAATCAGACTGCTGCATTTTGGATCCTATTGTTCTAGGACCAATCAGACTGCTGCATTTTGGATCCTTTTCAACTCAGTACATAACACATTGGAGGAATGTTGGAGGGTGTGGAGTTAAGTCACCCCCGGGCCAAGGAGATAAATAAAGATACAACCTTTAGGGAAGGATAAGGAAGTTTTTTTAAAAAAAAAAGTTTAAAGTTTTCTTACGTTACTACAGTGGTATCTCTGGTTGCAAACGGGATCTGTTCTGGAGCCCCATTCGCAACATGAGCAGAACGCAATAATAATAATAAATTATAATTTATTATTTGTACCCCGCCCATCTGGCTGGGTTTCCCCAGCCACTCTGGGCGGCTTCCATAAAAACCAAAAATACACTAAAATATCACAGATTAAAAACTTCCCTGAACAGGGCTGCCTTGAGATGTCTTCTGAATGTCAGGTAGTTGTTTATCGCTTTGACATCTGATGGGAGGGTGTTCCACAGGGCAGGCACCACTACCGAGAAGGCCCTCTGCCTGGTTCCCTGTAGCTTTGCTTCTCGCAATGAGGGAACCCCCAGAAGGCCCTCGGCGCTGGACCTCAGCGTCTGGGCAGAACGATGGGGGTGGAGACGCTCCTTCAGGTATACTGGGCCGAGGCCGCGTGTGCACGGGTCGTGATTTGCTGCTTCTGCGCATGCACGCGACGTCATTTTGAGCATCTGCGCATGCGCAAGTGTCGAAACACAGAAGTAACCCTTTCCGGTACTTCCGGGTCGCCGCGGGATGCAACCTGAAAAGATTTAAACTGAAGCAAACGTAACAAGAGGTATGACTGTATATGTGTTGGATGCTGGGTGGGGCAACCCAGTCAGATGGGTGGGGTATATTAAGTAAGTAAGTAAGTAAGTAAGTAAGGACATCCCTATTTTCATCAGAGAAATGTTGGAGGGTCTGCTAGCCACAATGGCTATGTTCTTTCTCAGTGTGCCTCTAGATAGCAGCTGCTGGAAACCACAACTTGGGAGAATGCTGTTGCCCCCAGGTCCTGCTTCTATACATCCCATAGGCAACTGGTTGACCTCTGTGAGAACAGGATGCTGGTTGGCCCAGTTCAGCTGGGTTCTTTGCATGGGTCAGTGCGTGGTGTGTCCTGGGCCAGGTGGAGAAGTCTGGAGGGTCTGAAGTTCCCTACACCCAAGCATATTGTTTTTGGGGACGCAATATCAGCCATTGAACCTAGGAAGCTAGGTAAATCATGGGCTTTACCACTGAACTATGGTCCTCCCCGGGACGCGGGTGGCGCTGTGGGTTAAAACACAGAGCCTAGGACTTCCCGATAAGAAGGTCGGTGGTTTGAATCCCCATGACGGGGTGGGCTCCCGTTGCTCGGTCCCTGCTCCTGCCAACCTAGCAGTTCGAAAGCACATCAAAGTGCAAGTAGATTAATAGGTACCGCTCCGGCAGGAAGGTAAATGGCATTTCCGTACGCTGTTCTGGTTCACCAGGAGTGGCTTAATCATGCTGGCTACATGACCCGGAAGCTGTACGGCAGTTCCCTTGGCCAATAAAGGGAGATGAGTGCCACAACCCCAGAGTCGGGCACGACTGGACCTAATGGTCAGGGGTCCCTTTACCTTTTATGGTCCTCCTCACAGCTTGGATCAATGGATCTTCACTGGACCAGCCACTGGCCCTGAGAAATGAAGCATCACCACCAACAGGAAGAGTGAAGTGGCTGCCTCAGGTCACTAGTTTCGGATGTTGGGAGAGGGCAGCAAATTCTTAGTTGTATCATTTATCATTGCTGCTTGCTTTATACCTAGGGGGAGAGTCTCTAGTGATTTTATGTGGCTGGAATACGCCCTTGATCTATGATAATACCTCTTTTTTGCCTGGGTGGAGGAAGAAGAGTAGTGTGTGTCCAGCCACACTAATGTTTTTCACACCCACCATTGAAGTGTGGCCCCCAGAAAACTACCTGTGAGAGAACGGGGGCCATGGCCCTTCTCTCCCCTTTCATATTTTCCAAAGCAATCCCCCCACCTTATCAGTGGAGGACAATGGCCAGGTTAGGGGTGGGGAATTCAGGAGTAAAAACTTATTTGGGCTTCTTGTCAATATATTTCTATTACTGAAAATTGCTCCTGCACCTTAGAGGTCTTTAATGACACATAATGATAGACTATTGTGGCTTTGGCGGCAGAAAATGCATATGATTCACTTTTATTAATATTCAGTGAGACATTAAAAATACATTATATACAACCCTGATAAGTTATAACAAACCATTTCTTAAGCATACTTCTGTGGCTTTCAAGAATTCAATTAAAAGGAGGCAGGCTTCCTTACTCATAGCTTGTGACTGTAGTTTTCAGGTTTCACAATGAATTAAAAGTGAAGGTGACCCAAAATCTTCAGACTCAGCTGACACCTACACTGCATACTTGTCACAGTTGATGATGTTGCAACCATCTTAGTTCCTGCCCCTCCAGAAGCAAATATTTAAACTATAATGTTCAGAATGTACTATAACTTCTTGTTAAAGAACCCCCTACTCCTTCTATTAAAGTACATTGAAATAATAATAATCTAGGAATCAGAATCATGAAACAGATTCTAAACTAATTTAAATTTGTGGTGTAGACAAGAGATTGCTTTCATGTGTTGAAGTCACTATATAATAGAACAGGCTGCGTTGCCTAGCAAGAGCAGACCTGAGCCCTGTTCATCACACCTGAATGATGAAATAGAGATTCTTAATGACTGCAAATTCTCCAAATACAGTGGTACCTCAGGTTACATATGCTCCAGGCTACATACACTTCAGGTTACAGACTCTGCTAACCCAGAAATAGTGCTTCAGGTTAAGAACTTTGCTTCAGGACGAGAACAGAAATAATGCTCCAGCGGTGCGGCACCAGCAGGAGGCCCCATTAGCTAAAGTGGTGCTTCAGGTTAAGAAGAGTTTCAGAACGGACCTCCGGAACGAATTAAGTACTTAACCCGAGGTACCACTGTAGGTCTATGCGAATCTGCATCTTAACAACTTCCAGAACTGTTATAGTAGCTCACCGCTGTGTTGCAAGAGCATGGGGATTCATATAAAAGAGCTCATACTGTAAGGGGCCCTTTTGGTGTAATCCAATATGCTGCATTAACTCTAGGGACAGTGGGGAGGGGGTGTGGCAAATTATGTTTCCATTTTGGGTTGGGCTGGACACTGGGGAGGCTGGAGGTAAGGCAGATACCTAAAAAGTGCAGTTACAATGCCCAGTAAAATCTCCAGACCCACAGGGGAGCACAGAAGGACAGTAAGAGGTCACGAATTGTGGTGCCCTTCATGAAACAGTGAAGGAGGATGCCTAATATACAAACTAAGCTAATGCTTTCAGGTAGCACCACTTAACTTTTCTTTGCCCCTGGATTTTGCCCCAACATGTCCCTGGGAACAACCAGCTTTTGCCCTCTCTACCATAATGACAAGGGACGTGGGTGGCACTGTGGGTTAAACCACAGAACCTAGGACTTGCCGATCAGAAGGTCAGTGGTTCGAATCCCCGTGACGGGGTGAGCTCCCGTTGCTCGGTCCCTGCTCCTGCCAACCTAGCAGTTCGAAAGCACATCAAGTGCAAGTAGATAAATAGGGAAGGTAAATGGCGTTTCCTTGCGCTGCTCTGGTTCGCCAGAAACGGCTTAGTCATGCTGGCCACATGACCCGGAAGCTGTACACCGGCTCCCTCAGCCAATAAAGCAAGATGAGCGCTGCAACCCCAGAGTCGGTCATGGCTGGACCTAATGGTCAGGGGTCCCTTTACCTTTAGCTTACCATAATGACATCAGTGTTGGAGGGACAATGGCAACTGTGTTTTGCAAGGTGAGTGGACGGGGGTTTGTGATGGAAGAATCCCACAGCCCCTGAAATACCCTCCCAGAGACTGTAGGATTGCACTTTTAGACTATTTTTAAAAATATCCGGTCTGTTTGCAGGCTCAAAAACATTTCAATTAGAAACCAAGCGAACATCCTTTGCTTCCTACACACACACGCGCGCTCTAAAGTTAGGTCTTGGATATTCAATAGCACGGCACATCTCAAGCAGCATTTGAAATATGAACTGCCTTCGTCTGTGGAGCCCTTATCCAGAGACGATTCTAGCTCTGTGAACGCTACTGAAGTGGTTGTCAAGATGGACAAAAGGAGATACTTCCTGCATAATGCAGAAGCCCCAACATCTGCTCTGCTTCTGCCCATTGCAATAAATCCCAATCAAGTCCTCCAGCCCAGCTTTGGACATGAATATGATCTGAATTGCTAAGCAGACATGCATGTCAGTCGGCAAAGATGTTCTCTTCCAAGTGAGCTTTGGCATGGTTATTGTTGCTATGGAGACTGCCTTCCTCGTAGGCACATGTGCTACCATGACATCTGTCTTGCTTTGTTTATGGCTCTCAAGGAGGAGCATCCCATCGTGACACTAGAAATAACTGAATAAAGCTGTAATGGCCGCACAGAGACAAATGCAGTTGGAAAAATGATATTAAATTTATTTCAAGTCTGCTTTTTTTGTTTTGTTTTACAAAAAGCAATAGCTATTTTCTTAGATTCTGTGGAATAGCATCCATTAGTCACTTTTCAAGTCCAGAAACCAACCATTAGCAATTAGGGATTCCTGTACAGTGGTACCTCGGGTTACATACGCTTCAGGTTACATACTAACTCTGCTAACCCAAAAATATTACCTCGGGTTAAGAACTTTGCTTCAGGATGAGAACAGAAATCACGTGGTGGTTGCGCAGCAGCAGTGGGAGGCCCCATTAGCTAAAGTGGTGCTTCAGGTTAAGAACAGTTTCAGGTTAAGAACAGACCTCCAGAACGAATTAAGTACGTGACCAGAGGTACCACTGTACTAGTAACTGGTAAATCCGCTCAAGGGGCAATGCAACGAGATTATTTGCAGATTTTGAACAATACAAGATGGGGATTTCAATTGTTGTTTTCGCTGCTGTTTAATTTGTTTTACTTTTGAGTAGTTTATTTGTTTGCTATTTATTGGATTTGATGGATTCTGTAATTTATGTATATTTTCTATTTTCTGTTTATTTTATCAGCATCTGTTCGTCTCAAGAAAAATGGAATGTGCCTCAGGGGGTGGGGGGGTGGGGGAGCCAAACCACTGGAGAATCACAGCACCTGCTGTGGCTGCAAAGACTGATAACTTGCAGCTGCTTCTTCCTGCATTGTTCTTGCCACTTTAGCAGCACTGAAGTGACCTCTCCGGGGCACAAGCCTGGGCAGTGTCTATGGAGGTCCTGGCAGGCCCATTCAGAGGCATGGGGGGCATCAGTGTACAACTGCCTGAGGCCTTGGGCTAAGCTGACCAGGGCCCCCCTCCAGGGACTGGCTTCTCTTTTGTTTGAGCTTATAAATTTATTCTGACAAGACTCCTGTCCCAGATCTCAGACAAACTCACAAACAAGTCTGTGAAGTTCATGGTTTGGCTAATAAAGAGCTAAGTCTCACTTAGAGTTGTGTGATTTACTGCTGGCTCGCCCTTTGAAAGGTGGAATGGAGGCAAACTATTTAAGAGGAGAGTGTGTGTTATTGTATTTCTGCCTAATAATGGACGCGGGTGGCTCTGTGGGTTAAACCACAGAGCCTAGGACTTGCCGATCTGAAGGTCGGCGGTTTGAATCCCTGCGGCGGGGTGAGCTCCCATTGCTCAGTCCCTGCTCCTGCCAACCTAGCAGTTCGAAAGCACATCAAGTGCAAGTAGATAAATAGGGAAGGTAAATGGCGTTTCCTTGCGCTGCTCTGGTTCGCCAGAAACGGCTTAGTCATGCTGGCCACATGACCCGGAAGCTGTACACCGGCTCCCTCAGCCAATAAAGCAAGATGAGCTCTGCAACCCCAGAGTCGGTCACGACTGGACCTAATGGTCAGGGGTCCCTTTACCTTTACCTTAATGATACTTTGACTTTTTTTTGTCTGCCCTGCACTTACCTCAGTAATCTCCCAAACACACTCAGAAATATGACGATTTTAAAAGTTCTTTATGAGAGTCAACAACCGGATGAAATACTTGTAAAGAAATGTGGATCAAATTAAGGAAGATACTAACTGAGTAAGGCTCTGTTTGTCAAGCAGTCAGGTCTAATTGTCTACTGCAGGGCTGCAGAACCTTGTCTACCCCGAGGACTATTCACTTCTGGGAAATTTTCCAGAGGCCAAATTCCAGTTGAGGGTAAAGGCAGTAGGCTAGTTTCTGCAGACTTCCAGCCAGATATGCAAGAAACTTATCAGAGTTTGAGGGCTAGTCCCAGCCAGGCAAAAACATGCAAGCAAGGTACAAAGCAGGACTGGCGAGGGGTGTTGGCTGTGGAGTGTCCTGGAAGGTCATATTCACCTCCAGGGTCTGAGGTTCCCTGCCCTCTTGTCTATCACAATCAATGGGAGTTTTGTCAAGTAGAAGAAGAAGAAGAGGGGTTTTGTAATTCAAAATTATAACAAGACATATCATCCAAAAACATATCATCCTTTCCCCCCCCCATTTTTCCTTCCCCCCCCCCACAAAACCCACGCACCCCCACCCCACCCCCCGACATCCCTCGGTTCCAGTCTTTGGTTTCTCTAAGAATGCTGTTTTCTGCATGTTACAAAGTTGTGTAGATCCTCAAACTATTTAGCTCATTGTTATCAATAAAAAGTTTGTGAATGTTTATTCAAAACCTGCCAAGGAGTCCAGTTCGCTTTGTTGCATCTTCAGATACTTTGTAAAGGGTTCCCATTCAGAAGAAGAAGAGTTTGGATTTGATATCCCGCTTTATCACTACCCTAAGGAGTCTCAAAGCGGCTAACAATCTCCTATCCCTTCCTCCCCCACAAGAAACACTCTGTGAAGTGAGTGGGGCTGAGAGACTTCAGAGAAGTGTAACTAGCCCAAGATCACCCAGCAGCTGCATGTGGAGGAGCGGGGAAGTGAACCCGATTCACCAGATTATGAGTCCACTGCTCTTAACCACTACACCACACTGGCCCTCAAAGTGTAAGGAGTGAACATTAAATAACTGTTGTACATTACATTATTTATTATGTTTGTATCCTGCCTTTCCTCAAAGGAGCTCAAGAGATGGTCACTAATTCAAGACAATATGGCAAGTTTAACGGGTAAGCGGGGGCTTGGACATGGGTTTCCTAGTCTTTGCCAACATTATAACCACCACTCCATACACAGCTGCAATGCATCTTAATTTGGGGGCCATGTAGTTTCACAGTAATGAATGACATTTTCATTGAGGGTAAGGAGTTTGTGTGAAATAACTTATGTGTGTAGACCTATGAAGGAGCTGTCTTTCAGCCCTTTAGCTGGCAGTTCATACAATGATTTATTTGTTTCCTTACCATTCTGAACCAGACAAGGAGAAGAAATCTTCAGAGGGAAATGGTCCTCCAATTGTAATGCAGCCAAGCATTAGGAACTGAGAAAATTTATATCCCAATTGAGGTAATTATTAATTTCACCCCCATCGCTAATTTGATTCTGCGGTTTGATCTCTTGCTGTGCTAACGACTTCCATATTTCTCAAGTTTCCTTCCTCTGAGAAAGATGCTTCATTTTTTCCTCCCTCATTCTTAGGATACTTTAAAATTGCTTTAGAATTTGGGTGGGCGTGAGATTTGTAGCTTACGTTACGGTTGCAAGGTGGTCGAAAATGGGGGATGTGTAACCACCATACATACAGGAGAAACTTGGAAAATTTGAATATTGTGGAATATTGTGGAAAAGATCATTTATTTCAGTAATTCAACTTAAAAGGTGAAACTAATATATGAGATAGACTCATGACATGCAAAGCAAGATATGTCAAGCCTATATTTGTTATAATTGTGATGGTCATGGCGTACAGCTGATGAAAACCCCAAATTAACATTCACAGAAAATTAGAATATTAAATGAAATCAGCAAAACAAGGACTGCAAATAGAGCAATATTGGACCTCTGAGAAGTAGAAACATGCATATTTTTTTCTTTTCTGATGAGAGCAGCTTTTGCATCTCATTTGGAAACCAAGGACCCAGAGTCTGGAGGAAGAATGGGGAGGCACACAATGCCAGATACTTGAAGTTCAGTGTGAAGTTTTCACAGTCTGTGTTGATTTGGGGAGCCATGTCATCAGCTGGTGTTGGTCCACTGTGCTTCATTAAGTCCAGGGTCAATGCAGCCATCTACCAGGAGATTTTGGAGCACTTCATGCTTCCTTCCACAAACGAGCTTTATGAGGATGCTGACTTCATTTTCCAGCAGGACTTCAGCACCTGCCCACACTGCCAAAAGTACCAAAACCTGGTTCAATGGCCATGGGATTGCTGTGCTTGATTGGCCAGCAAACTCGCCTGACCTGAACCCCGTAGAGAATCAATGGGGCATTGCCAAGAGACAGATGAGAGACATGAGAACGAGCAATGCAGCATGACTAAGCCGCTTCTGGCAAACCAGAACAGTGCATGGAAATGCTGTTTACCTTCCCGCCGGAGCGGTACCTATTTATCTACTTGCACTTTGACGTGCTTTCGAACTGTTAGGTTGGCAGGAGCAGGGACCGAGCAACGGGAGCTCACCCCATTGTGGGGATTCGAACTGTCGACCTTCTGATCGGCAAGTCCTAGGCTCTGTGGTTTAACCCACAGTCCCACCCACGTCCCTCTCCTTTAATGTGACACTTACTGTAACAACTCTATCCGGACTACTGACACTTATTTTTCTTGGGGGGAAAGCACTGGTTTTAACAGAAGGGTGGGAAGCTGGGAAGCCTGCATGCTGCCCACTGCTGATGAGATAGGAATATTCGAAGCTCCTTTACATTGAACCAGATCATGGGTTCATATAGCCCAATATTCTCAATATTAATTGGCAGTAATTTTTCAGGATTTTACACCAGGATTTTATCCCAGTTTTACCTGGAGATACTGGGGATTGAACATGGGACCTTTTGTATCCAAAGCGGATGCTCTACCACTGAGCTATATTGGATTTGTAGAATGGAATGAATGCTCCATGGCCACCTCAAAAGTAAGGGAAGCACAGTAAGGGCCCTGAATCTCGCTCTTTAGAACTTTATCGGATTTTTCGCACTCTTTGAAAATTATCAAATGCAATATGTTTTCTCATTAACTGATGGGGAGAATGATGGGGGGGGGGGAGAAATTTTTTGACACAGCATGAGTTTGAGCCATCTGGATTAGCAGCTTCAGCTACCACTGGAGCCTGACAGCAACCATGGGGCATACAACAATGATTGAAACAGTTCTGGACAAAGACTACATTTAGCTTTATTGAATTATGTAGTGCATTGACTCATATAGCCTGGAAACTGTAACTGCATAGAGCATGGATAATGCAAAGTAAACACACAGAAACAAATTGGTCTTTAAGCTAATTACTGGATTCATTTAAAAGAAGCACAAGGATAAGATATGCTTGCCAGCCGCTTTGCCATGCAGGCTCTCATGAAATGTTTCCCTGTCATCTCTGGTACAGATCCCTGAATGTTAGACCTACACGGAAACCTAGAATGTGAATGACCTTTAGCCAAGCAGAGGTCAACACTGAGAATGATGCTTGTGCTACGAAAGGTTTCCGTGACAAAGTTCTGACGACGAAACAAGGTCAAAGCTTTGTGAAATGTCAGTGTTATTGCTCAGCTGAAACGGAGGTGGGTGCCTTGAGGGAGCTGTATTCCCATCTCAAAATGAGTCACCCTTTTTTGCCTTGCCAATTTGGCACACTCGTTGGCAAAATGACATGGAGCTGTTCTAACATGTACCCACATGACCAGATTGAGGCTTTCATGGATAGGGATCTGTGTCCGGCTCTACATCCAGGGAAAGGGAAAGGTAGATGTTCTTTCACACTACATCTTTTTAAATTCATGGGTGGACTCTCCCAGTTGTCTCAGCAAATGAGAAAAGTTCCTTCCTCCTTTATTCCATCAGTACCAACAGATAAACAAACCAATGGCTGCAAAAAAGGACTACAAAAATTAAATTGATAAGAGGTAAGGTTTTTTGGGGGGGCGGAGGGTTGTACATGCTTCCTTGGGGAGACCATTCCCAAACTTGTATCTCCCCACCCCAGCATCTCACATAATGGGGAATAAGTCAGAGAAGGACTTCAGAGGATGATCTTTGTCTCTGGGTAGGCACAGGTGGGAAGAGGTGATCCTTCAAGTAATCTGGGGTGGTTCTACACAAGGACTTAATTTTTAAATAGGTTGCTGAGACATTACAAATGGGTCATTGGCAACAGCTCCCCCCTTTAAAATCTATCAGATCCCCAACCCTCAAAAAAGTGTAAATCCAGATTAAATGAAGGGAAATACAGCTAGCATTTTGATGCTGCTGATGCCATGCATCCTCTGCAAGAAAGTAACTTGTTCGAGTAACACAAATCCTACAATAGACAGCAACCTGGCAGCACACACAGGCTGGTCCTAAGCCGTTTATGTCAAAATCTGCATGCCAGAATATATTCACACGGGTTTCACAAAGTGGAGTAACCATTTTACCTATTCATCTGTATACACCCTTAGTCTTGATTCATCTCCACCCCCATTGTTCAGCCCGGACACTGAGATCCAGAGCCTAGGGCCTTCTGGCGGTTCCTTCATTGTGAGAAGTGAGGTTACAGAGAACCAGACAGAGGGCCTTCTTGGTAGTGGCACCCTCCCTGTGGAACGCCCTCCCATCAGATGTCAAGGAAATAAGCAGCTATCCTATCTTTAAAAGACATCTGAAGGCAGGTCTGTTTAGGGAAGTTTTTAAATATTTAATGCTGTTTTAACACTCGATTGGGAGCCGCCCAGAGTGGCTGGGGAAACTCAGCCAGATGGGCAGGGTATAATTAATAAATTATTATATATTATTATTATTATCCATTTCTGAAGCAGCATAATAACCAACAAAACAAAAGGCTTTGCCATTGTTTTGGTTCAGCATCACTTCCACAACAGGCGAAGCTCTGGCCATTTGGGCCATTTGCTAATTGAGGCAGCAGCAATGCTATATCGTCAGGGTCATGTCCAAAAAGCCATGCCTGATACAGCTGAGTCAAAATGGGCTGTGTGGGATCAGATTAGGGAAAACATCAGGACCCTGGACAGATCACTGTGTCAGACACTGGCAGCAACTCAGCCAAGGAGGGTTGTTGTCTCAGCAAAGTACAGAGACCTACTGAAGGTTGGCTACTCTGGACCTCCACCTGTTCTGAAGAGCTGTCTCTGCTGTATCAGGGGGTGTCCATTGGACAGAAAGTAGGGGGAGACAGACAGAGTCCTCCTTGCAAGTCTGAGCCAGAGAGGGGACTGAAACCAGAAAACAGGGCATCCCCAACATCCCAACATACACAGTCCCATTACATTTTGGATCTGAGAGGTGGGATGGGGGGTTATAATCACATTCAGAGGACTGCTAAACCTCTTTGTAACTGGGATCCCTGATCTCAGGGAGGATTGTAAGTTGATTTAAGCAAATAATCCCCCTTCATGAGTTCCTGCTCAATACAGGAATGTCAGCGGTGGAAGGGATAGGGAAGGAGACATTAGATGTGAGGCAGTGTACACAGTCCCACTCCCCTACAACATTATGCCCAGACTTATTTACTTAAATGCACGACTAGAGCCATTTTTAATTTTTCTTTAGAGTACTTTGGGAGACTATCATGCCATCTCAATATGACAGGAACTAAGCCATAGTTGACAAAAGATCTCCCAACTAATATTCATATTCCATGTGCAGTTACTGTTTTGTATGTGTGTTGAGGGGGTCACTTGGCAGCAGTGTATGTTGTGACAATATTTAAAGCAGTGTTAACTTTTCCTTTTGCCTGAAGCACGCCAGTGCAGTGGTAAGGTTTAAAACTTGTCCATCCTGCTGAGTAAATAATCATTTAAACCTATTTTATTCCCAGCTGCACACAATGCAAGCACTTTATGCTTCCCACCTCTGTTGTCTAAAAGCATTTCCAATCCTGCAGAACAGTAGGGGAAAGAAATAATAACTGTAATATCCAGAGAGTGGATCCCAACACTGACTCGAAACAGTTTGTAAAAGTCCTTTCCTTAGATTTACAACTTTAGAGATGGAAATAGAGAGTGGGGAAATAACTCTGGAATACAACTGCTTTCATTCCATGAAGTACAATGAAATCAGATTTTAGCATTCACCCAGACAGCAAAGCAACTAAGGAGAACCAGTGTGGCATAGTGGTTAGAGTGTTGGACTAGGACCTGGGAGACCAGGATTCAAATCCCCACAAAGATCACTGGGTGACCTTAGGCTCATTTCTATCTCTTCCCCTAACCTACGTCAGAAGGAAGTACAGAGGATAATAATGGGGAAGAAAGGTGGGATATGGCTGAGTCAATGGCTTTGCTTCTCTTTTATATTTTATATTGTGGAGGCTAATGTTCTTGCATTTCCCCCCTTCGTCCCCTCCCATTTGTTTTACCTTTTTGTAACTCATCCTAGGAACATGCTGAAGAATGGGATATTAAAAACTAAAGTCCTGTATGTGGCTGTGCTAGCCTCGTGCAACAAAAACAATGACGAGTCCTGTGGTATCCATAAAAGACTAACAAACAAATACACTGAAAGCTGTGTGCTGTGGAGGTGTAATTCACCATAAATGTACATCTGCTGTTGAGAGTGGAGATGATTTTCACCTTCAAATTAGTATGGGGAGGAAAGGGTGAAAGCTTTCTTCCCGCACACAGAACGTTTCGATTATGGATCAAGGACCCACACACCTGCTTTTCCTGAAAAAGCATACTATTAGAAAGGATGTTTCATGTATCTCATAGCATGGCCCTTATAATACCAAGAAACCAGGATAACTAACTACTGTGCCTCCTTCAGTTCCAAATCTTGATTCAAATATTTTTTCTGGCCATACAAAATAAATAAATAAATAAATAGCATGCATTCAACAAGTCTGCTTTATGTTCAATCCATAATTTCAGGCCAGCTGAATACCAGTTGTTGGGAGGGTGCTGCTACACTCAGATCCTGCCCTTAGGCATCTCACTTGCCACTGTGAGGATGCTGGACTACACGGGCCAAGAAATGTTCATATGGACCCAATGTCTGGAGAGCTTGGAGACTGTTAGACTTGCATGCTTGAAGGACAAGCACAGTGCTCCCTGCCCACCTCTTGCACAAAACCTTCGCTGTTCTTTCTGTGAATGTTTCTGCCTGCATGTTCAGGATATATTGCCACAAAAGAATATATGCATTCTTTTTTAAAACAACAACAGCAACAACAACAACAAAGTATTACATTGCATTACATTGCATCCTGGCCAAAGTTCATCTCATTCCTAGTTCAACTTGCTGATCAGCCTGTCATTGCAATGGTCTTAGCAGTTGTTGTTAAGTATATACAAAAGTCTACATACATGATGCTTTGGGGAGGGGAGAACCCAGGTGTGATGGCTCAGAAGGAAAGCTCTGTCTGTTCAGGTGAAAGGTCCACTTGGTGTAGCATCCAGTTTTTGCAATGGACAACCAGAAGTCACTGGGAAACCTACAGGCAGAACATGAGTGCCACTACAGTCTCTTCCCACACACGATTCACAGAAAGTGATATTCAGAGGCATCCTGCTCTGACAATGGAGGCAGAAGATTGTCAATGAGGCTAGTCCCTACCCCAAGGCACTTACAATCTATTATAGACACAGGGAAGCAACAGAAGATGTTGGTGGTAGGATAGAGGCATGAGTAGGAAGGAAAGATTGTGCAATTATTTCAAGTAGAGCATTACTTAGTATTGTTCTCTGTTGATTGGCTTTCTATCAATGACAGCTGTTCACATTCAATAGTCCATTTTGCCCTTGGTTCCAGGCAGTTGTTCAAAACATCAAAACTATGTCAACCCCTGTGGTCCTCTGTAATCAGATTACCATCATGTGGTGCACTATAAATCACTTCAAATGCAGATTCGGATTAACTTTCCAGAATCCTGTTGCTTTATATGTGGTCATTTTATCTGTAGCTGTGAATATGTGGCTTTCCCTTGAGGACCAGAAAACCATGCACATCTCTTGCATCCTCAGGCAGAAGGCTGTGCCTGCACAATATCATGGCCCCTGTTCCAAGAGGAATTGGTGTATCCTAGCTGGCCGGCTGACTGGCTTCCGTAGTGTATGGGCCACAGAGCCTCATAATTGACTTGCTCTGCTCCGCTGATTTAATTACTGGAAAGAATTTTTCCTTATAAAATGAGTAGTAGGTTTTTATACATTATTAGTTATGTTACAGTACAGTGTCACTGTGGCACAGTTTTCATTCAATGGCCTGGCTGTCTTTTCCCAAGCTTGGTGACATTCTCTCATAGCTCTTTTTGGAGCACATTTGGAAGAAGCCCCATTGTTGATCCCATGATATGTGGAGTAAATAAATTCCTACCCATAGTCTCAGATGCTGTTGTGGTTGCTCGAGAGTAACCAGGCAGGACTCCAACCTGTCTTTTACAGGCTTTATTTTGGTGAAAATTATTTACAGTGCAGAGCGTCATAAGTTCATTTCTGGCTCAATCGCTAGCAGAATCCGGGAGTGGTCTGTTCTTGTACCTCCCCCAGCATAAAAGTTTCATCACCCCCAGCCTTTTCCTCCCCTCCCAGGGCCTCAGATTACTGCACATGATGGGCGAAGGCAGGGGTGTGCTTCCCTCCTCTCCAGCTTGCTCAGGCATGGTGTTAAGGCTCTTTCTAGCATCCTCTTTGTGCTGGTCCTGGGGGCTAACAAAGAGGCGAGGTCCGAGTCCAGTCCGAGGTTGATGGTGCGGTATGGAGGCTATGCGTCAAAGCTGTAGCTGGATCCAAGGTGGGGAGTCAGGTGAGGTCAGGAACTCTGGCAGAAGAGCAGGACAGGGTGCAGGCAGGAACAGGCTAGCGACAACATTGCTCTCGCAACCTGGGACTGGGGCTGACTGGCTTTTATCTGCCCCGAGGCATAGGGCGGCCCCGTTCCACAGGTCACTCGCCTCTCCTGACCTGGAGGTGAGCACTCCTCCTGCAGGAACTTAGTTCCCTCCGCCTTTCTGCCCTGAGCCTCTGCAGCTCAGGAGAGGCTGGAGGGTTACCAGACCCAGAGGCAACCTCAGCTTCCCCTGATGGGGCTGAGAGTGGAGTACTTGCAGTCAATAGGTCCTCCATCACTTCAGAGGCCAGAGCAGACTCAGCTGGTGCCTGCACCTGAGGATCCAGCACAGGTGAGGACCCTTCAGGCTCAGGCCCCAGCTCTGGCTCAGCTGGTTCTGGAGGTGGGGCTGGGATCCCTCAGGTTCAGCCTCTGAGTCCAAATCCCAGGCCATCACACTCTGGCTCTTGCACCTCTTCTCTACTGGAGGTGGGGGTTTCCTTCTTGCTGGAAGAGGAACTGCTTCGCAAGATATTCGGAGGCCCCTTGTAACACAATTCCCCCTCTATCTCTCGCCTCTGTGCCGATGGCAGTTCCCTGACCCATAGGGAACATGCTAAAGAGCTTCACCCGTGTGTGTGGCTAGGTGCTTAAATGATTCAGACTGCAGGCTCATGAAACCAGAGTGGCAGAATGGCTAGAGTGTTGGACTATGACCTGGGAGACCAGAGTTTGAAACTCCACTGCATGTAGAATGTCAGGATGGGATGTATGAAGATTTGATTATCTGCAAAAAATAAAAATAAAATAAACAGCTTTTCACACATTCCTAGAAATAGGCTATGTCTATGGAAGAGACTGTTGACTCACCGCAGTGTCAGCCAAACCTCCTTAAAATCCAAAGATGCAAAAGCATTCACAAGATCTTGCTTTGTACAACTCTAATGGAAACTAATAAATCTTGAACAGCCTTTTAAAAAATAAAATGAAAACAAAATCTGCACATCTGAAATGCAGCTACAATAGATTTACCCATAAAACTAATCTGTTGTGAGGGTAGCAAATGACAATAAGCATCTGATGGATCTGAAATATTTAGTTTTATCTACTATTTGTGTATTAGCATATTAATCTGCCTTTCTGGATGCAAATGTTGTCTTTTTCCTTTTCTTTTTTGGTTGTACTAAATTCTTTTTTTAAAAAAAAAAAGCAACAGCAGCAACCCCAAACTCTTTCAATTTCTGTGTAATTCATGTTTGAAATGCAACAAAAGCCTCCCGAGAACAAGGGAACTACACAAATCCTTTGCTAAATCCTCCAATCTTTCGAATAAAAACTGGAGGAGGGGGGGAACCACATTAATGTTTGCATAAGCCCAATAATGGGACAAGGTCCAACTGTTTATGGCTACATTTTACACTTCTGTTCTTGGCTAACATGAAGATTAAAAAAAGGGGATTAATTTGGAGCCCAGGGAGGCTGTGTCAGACTGAATATGTTCTCAGTGGCCAATGCATTCTTTGATCACAGAATCTGCCTGAACTGCAAGCATTACAAAGAAGATCAGAATGGCTCTTTGCAATCTTTGTTTCTTTGAAAGAGAGATATAGCAGCTGTTTCATGAGCACAGAGGCTCATGGGTTTGGAAGGAGGGGATCCAGGTTCAGCATCAGAACTGGAGGGCAAGGCTATCAATGGTTACTAGCCATGACGGCTGCCTTCCACCTCCGCTGGCGGAGTCAGTATGACTCTGAATAACAATTCCTGGAGTGCACAAGTGGGGAGAGGGCTGTTGCACAAGGTCCTGGTGGAGGGTAAGGAGAACCATGGGGCAGGGTCCAGGATGCTCAGATTACTGCCACCAGACCTCCCCTTTCATGATGTAACCATGATGTATTAGTGATGTAGTTTGGGGGGAGGTATAACATGGGGATTAGCAGCTAATAAAAGTTTGGGGGCTCTTTTGTTTGGGGCTTCCATCTTCTTCCACCTTGTGGTGACAGTCTTCAATAAAGACCATGCCTACTGGCTGCGGTTTTGCTCTGGTATTCCTGGCTGGTGTCCTTGTTTTGTTGTCCAAGGGAGCCCTCGGATTTCTCTGTTAACACTTCCCATAGGCATCTGAAGAACAAGGTGCTAGACTAGATGGACATTTGGTATGATTCAGCAGGGCTGTCCTTATTCTATTTCCTTTTATTTCTTTTAATTTCCCTTTTTAAATAGGTTTTCATTAAAATATTTCCCTTGAGTAACAAAAGTACATTCAGCACCTCTGTTTTCAAATCGTAGAGTCCTTTGCACAGTCAGTTTGAGACATTAATGTTATAGGCCAGGCATGTCCAACCTGTCGATAGTGATCTACTGGTCGATCGTGGGGTGTTCCTGGTCGATCTTGGTCGACCTTAGGACCCTGAGCTATCCCTATACCCCCCCAAAAAGCTCAACAACTCTGTCTCCCTAAAAAAAAAACTGAACAACTCTAGCACCCTAAAGAAAGTTCATTAACTCTGGCTCCCTAAAAAGCTGGACAACTCTGGCGCCCTCCCAAAAGCCCAACAACTCTGGTCCATCCTCCAATGACAATGGGTAGATCACTGCCAGATGCTTTATACTGTGAGTAGATCGCAGTATCTTGGGAGTTGGACATGCCTCATAGGCAATATGGGGTTGAGGGGGGGGGAGATAGGTGGGGAGAGGAATTGGAAGGGAATGGAGGGCAGGGAGACAGTAAAATTTTATTCTTTACATAGTATATGAGCAGAGCATGGCTGTCCTTATGACGCAATGTACCAGTTCGTTGGGAATCGCAAGACATTGCTTTTGGACTCAGATCCTGCTTTCAAGCTTCTATTTGGCATTTGGTTGGTCACTGGGAGACCAGAATTCGATTGGCCTCTTATCTGATCCAGCAGCCAACATCTTCTTACTGTATGTCCTATGAATGCAGCCCCCCACCCAAGACTTTATCTGGTTCTCAGAAATTTCCCCAAGCCCTTGCTTTGTATGTCAGGTGTTTTTGCTTGGCCTGAACTCTAATGGTGCCCCTGGATGGAGGGTAGAGAGGGGCGTGTGAGCATGGGTGGAAACTTGCCTGGTGTACAAAGGTTAAAATTTGCATCCGTTGCTCCACCTCTGGCCTGTAGCTCTTGGAAGGGAATGCCAAGAAGGGAATGCAGCCTTTGGACTGAAAGGGGCTCCTCACCCCTGTTTTTAAGAATTGCCCGGCTAGGCAGAAACTGGCAAATCTGAGACCTTCTTGCTGTTCGACCCAAGAGTTTCAGGTGGCAAAAGAATCCTTCCATGATGCTGAGAGTAACTGGACTGTCTTCCTGAAGGTCAGTATCCTTCCCCTGCCCATTGACCCCTGGAAGCAAAGTGGCATACTGATTTGTCAGGTAAACAAGACTGTGACAAATAGCAGTGACATCTTAGTCAGAAGGACAAGACATGACTCAGACCTGGGATCGCTGTGCAGACAAGTGCCATCATCCTCTGTGACAAATGGTTTTAGTCTGACAGTGTGTTTCACGGCTTGAACTCTCATCCATCACCACAGAAGACAGAAGCATGGGGAGTCAGAGAAGAAGGAAGAACATGGGGGGTGGATATGAGCCCTGCTGCCAGCCGTAAATTCGCAATCATATTTTGTGGCTCCTCTGCTTCCTTGTTTGATTCATGCCTGAGCCAACTCTTCCCAGCACTGAAGTCATGTGTCCTTCAGAAGTCTCAACAATCAGTGAATAAGTATAACCACTGAGATCTAAGAAGTGCCTTCCCCCTCGTCCAGTTCTGCTTACTCAGGCAGGTGTGTTCACTCTCCAGGGTCTTAGTTCAGGATCTTTCCCAGCACTGCTACCTGAGAACTTTTTGATCACTCAGAAGATATATCAATTAATCAAAGGTCACCACAACAGCAATCTCTTCATTAAGAGCTTTGGAAAGGCATAGCAGAAAATGTACCACTGCTACTACTAATGTCTGTAAGAATATCTCTTCTAGAGAACCCTGGGATCCCTAGAACGCTATTGTGTTTCTTAACTCTAGAAACCGCCTTGTACAGCAATACCTCCATGTACATCCGCCTTGTCTAGCGTCCATTCCGGCAAACATCCGTGGCAAACCCAGAAGTACCGGAACAGGTTACTTCCGGGTTTGCTGCACACACAGACTGACTTTGCCCTGCATCCTTTTCGGCTAGCGGCCGAGGCTCCGGAACAGATCCCGCCCGCAATACAAGGTACGACTGTATGTCCTTACTCTGAGAGGCATCCCCTTCATCACAGGATTGCCTGCATTCTTTTCTGAAGTGTACTGGTGCCTACTAAATCCAATTAGCCTTCCCCCATCTTTTCTGGCTCGCCACTGGAGTTAATAGCCCCAGGGCCTTCTCATGGCTACTAGCCATGAAGACAGTGTTGTGTCTCTATGGTTGGAGGCAGTATCCTTCTGAATACCCATTAGAGGAAACCACAGGAAGGGCCAAAGCTCTTGCGCTCAGGTTTTGCTTGTGGGTTTCCCATGGGCATCTTTTTGGCCACTGTGAGAACAGGATGCTGGACTAGATGGGCCATTGGCCTGAGTCAGCATGTTGCATACTTTCTTTGTCCTCAATCTATTTCCCAGTCTTCACCTCCTCTGGGGTAAGACAGATTCTATTTCATCCCTGTAATGTTCTCTGTTTACCTTTTCCATCTCTTTTCCCAGTGCATTTTTTTTTTCTGTTTGCAGTATCCTTTCCCTCACCACCATCACCACCCTGGCTTCCACTCACTTCATTCGGAACTTGCCTTTGACATTCCCCATCATCCAGCCCGGACACTGAGATCCAGCACTGAGGGCCTTCTGGCAGTTCCCTCGCTGCAAGAAGTGAGGGTACAGGAAACCAGGCAGAGGGCCTTCTTGGTAGTGGTGCCTGCCCTGTGGAACGCCCTCCCAGCAGATGTCAAGGCAATAACCAACTATTTTACTTTTAAAAGACACCTGAAGGCGGCCCTGTTTAGGGATGTTTTTAATGTCTGACGCTGTATTGTTTTTGACATTTGGTTGGAAGCTGCCCAGAATGGTTGGGGAGACCCAGTCAGATGGGTGGGGTATAAATAAATAAATAAATAAATAAATAAATAAATAAATAAATAATCATCTCCCCCTTTGTCCTGAAGTCTCTGCCCTGGCATCATTATTATGTCACTCCACTTTCACCCACCCATCTCACAATAGTCTCAGAGGCATCACCATCAAATTTTCTACCATGCTTTCCCTAAGCTCTCAAGAAAGAAATGACTTATCCAAAATATTTACAGAGGCCTACTCCTATTTGGGCCAATTCCCCCTTCCCCAGAAGCCATTTGTTGAACATTCCATATTGTTCCAGGGGGCACTCCCCCTTACCAGATAAGCTTTTCAGGGGCACACCAGGCTCCAGAGAGGAGGGGCAGATGGGAAACTTTCCTTCCATGAAGTTCCTCAAGCTAACGTATCTGAGGACCCAACCCAATGACCTGTAACAATGCCACAGTCTCTTGTCATGCTCTGGCCTCAAGCTAATACGCTTGGAAAACTTGTGAGAGCCAATAAATGCAAAAGTCAAAGTGAATTATGAAATCCATATACACATACAGAGAGAGAAACACACTTCCATAGTCACTTTGCATACGCAGTGTATTTTCATGCCGGGGCATAATGAGGAATGTTGCTCAGCCAGGACTGTGTCATGACAGATCAATGTCCACTGGCTGACATATAGTCCTTGGTAATAATAATTGCAGAACTGCTGCCCCTCAGACTTTCCCCCCTCTTTTAATAAAGCCTTAGAGTGCTTTGTAGTTCCTCTTCACTTCTAATTTGCTTTAGCCAGTGAGAACACAGTGATAAACTGCCATTGCGCAGGAAGGAACACGAGCTTTGGGTGCTGACATTTAATTAAAGAATTAATTGGAAGCAAATCTGCTTGTCACAACTTGGGGTGGTGTTTTTAAATACCCACTAAAGTCAAACCTGGTTTTCTTAGTTTTTCATTATCCGAACATCTGAAAGGAGCAGAGAATCCTGCAGCTTGGGCTTTTCAAAGCTTTTCGTGCAAAACTTGGGTGGTACATGACTGTGGACCAGAGTTCAGTGGCAGAGCACATAGACAATGCACACAGACAATGTCAAGGTCCATCCCTTGACAGCCTTCAGTGAAGATGCCTCAGGCAAGAGAGCTGGGATAGACCTGTGAGAACTTCATCAGAAGTTCCTGGTAGTATGAGAACACCAGCCTTCTGACCTCGCTTCTTCCAGTTATTTTTGGACTACAACTCCCATCAGCCAGCATGGTCAGGGATGCTTCTGAACAACAGATGCTAATGAACATAAGAGCAAAAGAAGAGACTGCTGGATCAGGCCAATGGCCCACCAAGTCCAGCATCCTACTCTAACTGCGTCCATCAAGATGCCTATGGGGAACCCTCCAGCAGGAGCTGAGAACAGAAGAACTCTCCCATCCTGCAGTTTCCAACAACTGGATTTAAGAAGTGTTATGGCCTCTGACTGTGTGGGCAGAGCATAGCTCTCATGGCTAGTAGTCATTGAAGTGGTCTGGTTGACCACTATCAGAAGTGGACACCACTTCTAGATCTGGCACGGCTCTTCTTATGTTCTCATGGAGCAGAAAATAAGAATAGGTAAATGGGACAGTGATCTGGATCAGTATAAGGTGTATGCTGCATTCTGTTTGTGGTCACCATGTGACCAACACTGATGGGCTAGGCTGTCATGGCATGGGGTGTTTACAAATGTTCTGACCTCTCAGAAAACAAAGCTGTCAGCTTCTGTGAAAGAAGTAACAGTCAGTGTGGCTGGGATAATGAACTCAAAACAGACCCTAGTTATAACTTCATGGAGTACAAGGTGCAGGGAGCAGAGAGGCAGGGAGCAACAAAGTAAGAAATACAGAGTAGGTGGTAGACGGAACAATAGTCTGATTCCGTTTCAGGTGACTGACTCTCTGTGTTTTATTTCCAGTAGTGTGAGAGTGGGACAGAGTGCTGGGAGATTGCTTTTCCAGACACAGAAGGTATCACAGCAGTGAATCTAACTTGCACTGATTCTTTCAAGCAAGGAAGCAGAAAGAAAAAGAAAAAAAAAAGATGACAAGGAGCGATAGCCCCCTGAAATCATCCTGAATGCAATCACATTGAGAGATCTCTCAAGATAAATGAATGAGATCAGAAGGTTACCTTAGCATCTGTCTTCCCTGACTTGAAGGCCAACTGTACTGGAAGGAGAAGGAGATGAAAGGATGGGGGGGGGGGAATCCCACTAAGGCCAAAAACACAAAGTGAACATTAAAAGGTGTGAGTACATTAGCTGTGAGGAACATTGGCAGGAGGACAGGTAGGACTGGAGAGAGCTGATTTGTTAATGCAAGAATGCCCACAGAAGTCACGTGAAACACCTCTTCCAGTCTTATCTAAAACGAAGAAGAAGAAAAAAGCAAGAAAAGTAGCTGAACTTTCCTCCATGCTAAAAGAGACAGAGAGAGAGAGAGCATGGACAGTCCATCCTGTTTTTTCCTGAAAGCCTTTGAGAAAGCCTCACTTGTTGGGGTTGCCACGGTGGCAGCTTCCAGCAAGATGCTCCTGCCACACGACCCCAGAAAACTCACAAGCAGGATTCAAGCACAAGAGCAATCTTCGCACCTGTGGTTTCCAGCAACTGGTATTTGCCCAATCCTCATTGAAAGTTGCGTGGCAAGTCCCCTCCCCCCATGTGAAATAAAAACACTAGACACATTATTTAAGGTTAATGGGCGTAAAAGGCCACAACTTTATTGATTACAGGAATTGGAAGGTATTGGCTCTTATCAACTACCCGGCATGGAGACCGGGAAGGGTTATCCACCAGCCGTGGGAGTCCTGTTGAAGTATGCCAACCAGGATCCCACAGGTGTCACCGCTCGGGGGCGTGCCGGAGGCCCTCACCTCCCTAGGTTTCGGACAAGGCAACGCCCCCCGGAGTCCTTTACCGGACTACCCTTTTTCATTGGGGGAAGGTGATGGCATTCCTTTCCCCTTCATTTGCATAACAATTACCTCTGCCAATGCCTAACCGCCAATACCGAGGAAGTTGTGACGTTTGCTACGAGGTAGGTGAAAAAACCAAATGGCTGGAAGTGCGCCAAGTAGAAAAATTCCTACCAGGCCCCTTGCGGCGACCAACCGGAGTCCATAGCAAGGTCAAAGCTAGCTAAGCCTAAAGGGTGGGTGGGATGGGAAAACCGGGCAGCTGAACGGGGCAAAGAGGTTGGTCCCCAGGCGCGCCTGGCCTTAAACAGCGGGCAGGGTCGCAGGCACACCCGGGGATTCCCTCATTCTCGCGGGGGCTAAAGGCCAGCCCCCGCGGGTGTGGGAGGGGGTGGGCCCGCAACCCCTCCTCCTCCCAAGCTCGGAAGTGGCTTTATCCAAATTGGTGGCACCGTTGCCTCCTGTGGAGTGAGTTCCATACATGCAAAAAGTCATTTTTCTTTTGTCTGTTCTGAATCTCCCAACATTCAGCTTCATTGGATGAGTTCTAGCATGATGAGGGAGGGAGAAAACCATTTTTCTGTCCGCTTTCTACATGGCATGTATAATTATTATTTTTAAAATAAACTTCTATCTTGTCACTTCTGACTTGACTTTGCTTTAAACTGAAACACCACAAACACTGCAGGCTTTCCTCGCAGGGCAGTACATTTATTGTGTGTAATTCCTCTCATGCAAATAGCTCCCATAATGCATAATATTGCATTAATATTAGAAAATTGAAATACTATATTATGTACATAGTCACTAATTATAATTGAAAACCCGCAAGGGTTTAGAATTCCGGACAGAGCCTTCCTGAATATCAACCAGAATTCTTAACAGCTGTTAAAAAGAGAAGTCAGTCTTCATAAAGATATGACTTACCCTAGAGAGAACCTGAGCTGTAATCATTGCCAGCGAAGCACAGTTCCATTTTCCTCTTCGATTTACACTTCTCCCACAGTAGTAAGCTTTCTCAATAATTTATCAAGACTTTAAGTATAATAATATTGTTAACTGATAGGAGTAATTTGGGGGGGGGGCTTTTTTAATATAGTGAATCTCTGGTGTGCAATAACGTGTTCGTTATGGGCGCCATAAAATATGTAGAGGTGCTTATTTTCAATAATTAACACTTTGCATTGTGGGTTAATTTTATAATAAAGTGGGAATAAGGATGTATATACACGGAGTGTTTCATATCGGGATAAATGTTCCTGTGTGTTGTATCTCCACAGTCAGGAGAAAGCCTGAATATTAGTTTGTTTAAAGCATGCTTTCTACTGGCTCCGCTGATGGGTAGATGACCATTTAAATTAATCACATTTTATAAAACAAATATATTTTGTTATGCACATAAGGTTCCAATCCACAGGATTCTTCTTATCTAGCATCCTGTCTCTGACAGTGGTCAGCTAGAAATAAATCGACTGCTATTAGAACTAAGGATGATTTTTTTCCCCTTTGTCTTTCTTTTCCTATGTGGTTTGATTATCTCCTGTGTGGTGCTGCTGTTTTCTTGCAACTGTTTAAGAAGTATTTTTTAGGTAATGGTGATATAGTTAATTTTTCATTCCCTTTGTATGTTGCCTTAGTCCAACCCCTTGCAATGCTGGAACACACATCCGCTTATGGGGATCAAACCTGCAACCTTGGCATCATCAGCACCACGTCCTAACCAACTGAGCTATCCCGGCTGACTTAAGAACATGGGGAGAAGGAGCAGTCTGTAGGCCACCTTGAGCTCCTTGGAAGAAAGGTGGGATATGAATGTAATAAATAATTGTAAAAAAATAACTACCGCCATCCACATTTCCTGAGCCAATGTGCACAGCAGAACTGACTTATCTACTGGATGTCGTACTTCCAAAATATTATGGGCTCCAGATTGTATTGAACTGAATTTATAAAAATACAGAAATGCGACAAAATAGGCTTAAGGGTAACAAAAGTGACATGGACCCCAAAATTCCCGCTACCAGTTAGTGTGGAACAGTATGGAGGCAGTTTGCTCTACAGCAGCCTTCAGCACCCTGGCGTTCTCCAAACTTTTTGAACTATAATTCCCATCAGCCCCAGACAGTGAGAGAGCTGTAGTCCAATGCTGAAATCGGCTCTGCAGTATACATAACAACTTCATCCATCCCTGCCCTGAAACAATTGTCTTAATTTTCTCCTTGGCTCCTTCTGATGGTCTATATTTATCTACTTCGACCTATTTCCCCCTCTTCCTTTTCTGTCTCCAGAGGTTTTCCCAAGCATACTTTAATGCAGTGCCCCTGTAGTTAATTCAACTTACATGATGTCGAGTCTTGTCCTACATGCTGTGTTTTTTAGTAAGGCTCCAGGCCAAAACAGAAATTGACAGTGTTTGTTGACCTTTTCCTCAGACACTGCTCAGTCTCTCCTCCTGTTCTCTTCTCCTTGGCTTTTTAGCTGCAGTATCTGAGGTGACAACTTGTGCTAACACCATGTACCGAGAGATGCAGAAAGGGCAGCGGAGGAGGAGGAGGAGGTGAACCCAGAGAATGACACAGCAAAGAGGTTCTTGAGAATGGAGTCAACCGTGGGTGGAGGGAAAAGAAAAGAAACTCTCACATATAAGGCCTAGATTCTTAGTAGGGGATCTCAGGAAATTTCATTTTACCAAGCAACTTGCAATGTGATCTCAGAGACAAACGCATACCCTATGAATGTGTCCTGATTTTTCCAGGGACAGTCCTGGAATTACGAAAGCCATTCTGGTTTCTGATTTGATCTCAGGATGTCCCTATTTTCCCTTCCAGAGCTGTGGCTGCCGAGCTCAGGGAGGAGGATGAGTTGGCCCTTGTCTTGAGCACAGGAGTGTAGGTGTCAGGAGTTCAGCCTACACTCGAGTAGGACTCTGGCAGAGACACATGCCCGACTGGCATGTTCTCTCTCTCCTGGTTGATCGTTCGGGAGCTTCATAAGCTTTCTTCAGCCCGAACATCACAGAGACCGATGCCAACCAACACCGGCACACTTAGGGATCTGCAGAGTTTGCGCATCATGCATAACAGACCTTAGCAACTCAGCATTTGGGCTAATCTACTTTATTTACATATAAACACATGGAGCACTGCAACATGGCTCCCTCTCTCTCTCTACCATCAGATAGCAAAGAGCAAAAGAACAAAGGACAATAGTCCCACTTCAAAGAACACAGTAACACAAACATCCTGTCTCCATCACTTCCCACTCTGTGGAGTCAAAACATATACCATCATGTGCAAGACAAAAAACCCCATGACTGCAACCATAGATCAGGAATTCTAACAGTAGGAAGGGGGGGCGGTGGGGGTGGATGACCCTGGGTGCCCTCACTGAGGGGGTGACATTTGGCATGCCACCTGCCCGCAACTCCCAAGCCTACCCCAAGCTGTCAGGGTAAGGGGGGGGAGCTGTGCTTCTTTGCTGGCGGCACCCCCCTTCCCTCTTTGTTTTGACAGCTTGGGGAGGCTTGGGAGTCACGGGCGGGTAGACCGCCCAATGTCCACCATAGGCAGCTCGCTCCGCTCTCATAAGCAGCTCGCTCTGCCCCTGGCGGCAGGGCACTCACACCACTCCAGGCACCCAACTGGCTATTCCACACCTGGGAGTGCACTCTCCGTGCCACACTCCCCTCAGGAGTGCCCCCCCCCCCGGGCAGCATGGGCATATGCCCCGTCGCTGCCTGAGAGATACCTGTGGTGGCGAAAGGGAGCATTCTGTTGCCTCTCCTTGGCATCTCCATGGACATCTCCTAGAGGCTGCTGAAGAGCAGGCAAAGAGGAGGAGGGGCTTCTGCTGCAGAGGCCCAGCTTCATGTGATTTGTTGCCTCTGAGGGTCAGGAGGGAAGAAAAGAGGAGTATTGTGGAATGCAAGGAGTCCCATTTATTTATTTTTAATGCTTTGTGCATCCATGTCTTAAAGGTAAAGGTACCCCTGACCAGTCACAGATGACTCTGGGGTTGCGCGCTTATCTCACTCTATAGGCCGAGGGAGCTAGCGTTTGTCCACAGACAGCTTCCAGGTCATGTGGCCAGCATGACTAAGCTGCTTCTGGTGAACCAGAGCAGCGCACGGAAATGCCGTTTACCTTCCCACCGGAGTGGTATCTATTTATCTACTTGTACTTTGACGTGCTTTCAAACTTCTAGGTGGGCAGGAGCTGGGACCAAACAACGGGAGCTCACCCCATCGCGGGGATTCAAACCGCCAACCTTCTGATCGGCAAGCCCTAGGTTCTGTGGTTTATTGGTGTGTGCCTGAGTTGCCCATCAACTTACTGTAACAACTTCAAGTTGAGCTCCTATTTTTCTTGAGGGGGAAAAAAGCTCACTCCTCTTTTCCTGAATTTATCCTCTTCTTTTCCATTTGGAACTGTTTCACCTGTTTTTTTACAGTTGTTATGGCATTACCTGTTTTTATAATTCTGTTCTTCATTCTTGTAAAGCTAACCCTGGGACCTTTATTAAATCAGTCAATCAAAGAAACCAAAACTCCAGCTGCATGGTTCCAGGTTCTAACTTACTGGCCACATGGGACGGAAATAAAAGAATGGACAACGCGCACTGTGTCCTGCTTTTCACTTCTGCAGTGAGTAACAGAGCAGAGCACTTTGAAGCATGGATGTGTGTGACAGAGTGATGTGCCAAGTGTGCTCGTCTCGGGGGACTTTGCAAGGAAGCGCCAGCAGCCGGCGAGGCAAGACAGGGGAGCAAGAGACTCACAGACTCTATTTCATGTACCTGTCATTATTTGTTCAGCTGAACAATAGTAAATAGTGCCTTTGTGAAAAGGCACCGGTAAGCAGAGTGCCTGCCAATGGAGAAGAGGGGAGGTCTGTAACCAGCTGAATGGCTCATCGGTTGACAGGGTGACACCAGCGTCACCTTGGGGCAGCAATGGACAGATCTGCCAATTTTGGTCTCTCTCGATTTCTCACTTTCCAAAGGCCCAACATTTCTGCATCATTCTGTGACTTTTTCTCTCTCTTTAAAAAGATCAGCATCAGATACTGTATGCACATTTGCATGTATTTCTCCTAATAAATGCACCGCGGAAAGCAATTTCACATAGCAATGTCGTTTTGCACATGGTTGCAGCGATCTATGCACACTTTTTTGGTGTGAGAACCACATCTCAACCCCGGTACGGCTCCCCTTCAGCATATTCGCTGCACAACAGGTCAACGACCTATGCCCCACAACAGCACACAAATCAATATAGCAAACCTGACCCAACAACCAACCAACCTCCCACCAACTCACACAAACAAGCCACACTGCATAGCTGTCAACTTACAGATTTGAAAATAAGGGACCAGCAGCCTTGAAAATAAGGGACCAGCAGCCAAAATAAGGGACCTGCAGCCTCACCTGTTCCAGGCACTCCAGTCTTCCTGTCTTCCTGTCCTCCTGCAGTCTGGTGAAACTCATGCTGGTAGCTTCGAGAAGACTGTCCAACCAACTTTGTAACCAGAGGTTCAACTGAATAGAATCTGAATCACATGCACCACAAGGCCTATGCAGCCTCAACTTAAGATGGCTCCCTGGCCTGGCTTTGCACTGCAAAGTTTGCAGCAGCACGTGCAAAAAAATGGTGTCCAGCATTCAAAAAACCCCTCAGCTTGCATTAACTAGCCATACACAAGGCATGCAAGCTCCACCCCCCCAGTCATTCTTAGACGTCTTATGGGGTGAGCAACACAGCCAAGCAACACAGTTGGAGCCTCCCTCCTCCCTGGCTGGCAGGGAGGGAGGGAGAGGAGCTGCTTCCTTTGAAATTTGAGGGACATCATTTAAGGGACATTTAAGGGACATCCATCAATAAGGGACAGCAGCGGGACATGGCGCTGGAATAAGGGACTGTCCCTTCAAATAAGGAACACTCAACAGCTATGCCACACTGCAATCAGTTAAACACAGCCAACCGAGTGTGGAACCCCCTAACCTCTTGCACTATCAATAAAAATAAATAAATGCATAAACAAAGGATTTACCCATGCAATGCTGACACAACCCCCCTACACTAATAATAGGCAATAGAATGAAAGAACAATACCTCCATTTCTCCTCCCTTTCCCCCCAAATGCAAGATGTCTACGGCAAAAGTGTCTCGCTAAATGTAAACGAACTGTGAAAAAGATCACAAATTGAAAGTGGAAACAATAGATGGACTTTTCCCTCTTTATCTGCTTGTATCGTAACTCAAAAAAAAAAAAACCTTAATGAAAATTATTATTTTTTTAAAAAAAGGCTGTGAAGTGTGAATTTCAAAGGATCTCTGTGCTTTGGTTTGCTTATTAGTTTGGGAAGCATGAATTAGGTAGGTTTGCATGAAAATGGAAAGTCCATTATCCCCTGTCACTACCTAGAATTTTGCTGCATGGTTGCTATCAACAATAGTTTTAGCAGGCTCTCACCCTACTTGATCTCCCCTTTACCAAAATGCCTGCTACAATGCTAGCAGCAGAAAGCAGCATAGTGCCCTGTGCATGAGCCCCACACCCAGGGGGCAGGGCGAGCCATCCATGGGGCGGGGCGATTTGGGACAGGGTGCACTGCATGGAGCCGGAGCCTGAATGGAGTCTGCTCTGCTTGCTGCCTCCCCCTCAGCTGCCCTCGTTTTCGGGTGGCACAGGTACCCAAGCCACCGCATCACTTCCAGGAGAGCCGCGTGGCTCAGGTGCGCTGCAGGCACCATGGTAAGTGCCGTCCCCATGGTAAGTGGCTGCCCAGTGTGTCCCCTGGCTACGCTAGTCCCAGCAGAAACCTGACTATTGAATGATCTCCCCACATAAACTCCCCAGCTCTCCACATTCCAGTCTTTGCTGCATCAGCTAAAATGGCTTTGTTCACCTGGTCATCTTAGTGTGCCTATGTTTGGATTAGGAAGTGCTTCATCTGTGGTTGTAATATTGCATAAATGTTGTGATGTAACTGGCTGAGCTGAAATTAGAACTGAAATTCTAATTATTAAGCGAGGATTGCCTGGCACCTCTATTCAGGTGCTTCTCCTTGTGCCCGTTCGGTGGATATCCTTGTAAAAAAATCAACAAAAACAACAATAATAATTTATTATGTCTACCCCACCTGCCTAGCCACTCTGGGCAGCTTTCAACAGAACATTAAAAACAGAATCAAACTTCAAACATTAAAAACTTCCCTAATCAGGGCTGCCTTCAGATGTTTTCTAAAAGTCAGATACAGTGGTACCTCGGGTTACATATGCTTCAGGTTACAGACACTTCAGGTTACAGATACCGCTAACCCAGAAATAGTACCTCGGGTTAAGAACTTAGCTTTAGGATGAGAACAGAAATTGCGCGGCAGCGGCGCGGTGGCAGCGAGAGGCTCCATTAGCTAAATTGGTACCTCAGGTTGAGAACAGTTTCAAGTTAAGAACAGACCTCCAGAATGAATTAAGTTCTTAGCCTGAGGTACCACTGTCATTGTTTATTTCCTTGACATCTGGTGGGAAGGTGTTACACAGAGTGGGCACCACTACCGAGAAGGCCCTCTGCCTGGTTCCCTGTAGCCTCATTTCTTGCAGGGAGGGAACCGCCAGAAGGCCCTCTGAGCTGGACCTTAGTGTCCGGGCTGAATGATGGGGGTGGAGACGTTCCTTCAGGTAAACTGGGCCAAGGCCGTTTAGGGCTTTTTATCTCCCAGGGCTTTTACAATTATCTTTTAACCCCTGGAAAAAATGATCTTGCTGGATTTTAAAAGGTTCTAACATAGTTTTGTGCTGCTTTGCTGTCTTTTATGAAGGTAATTGAATGGGTGGCAATGCTTTTATTTGTTTATTTAATTGTTTAAACTCCACGTGAACTGTCCAGGGGTGAACTTTATCAGTCAGGTGGGCAGCAAATGCTCCAAATAAATAAGTAAACAATCAGACTTGAAACTGACAGTCAGGTGAGCATAACTTGTGAAGCCAGGGTGAGTCTAACTACACCTCTGAAAACTCCCCCTTCTGCACAGAAATGATATGGAGAGGAGCCCATTTCTGCCTTTGCATCTCACCACTCGGCTGAAGGTCCAACTCATGGCCAACCAAACCAATCACGTCTTCTCAGGGACTGGCTAAAATGTTCACTTATGCTGTGAGCCCAATGCTACAAAGCCAAAGGTGACAATCAGCCTGTAGGCAATCACTTAGTTAGTTCCAGGCTGAACTTAATGGGTGCCATGTTGCCCCAGTTGTCATAGAAATCAACAAGTTTGCTTGCAAAAAGTTTGAGAACAGCTGGCCTACTAGAACATCTCAGCAGTCCAAACCATCTGGTCAAGTATCATCAGGGCCAAATTTAGGTTTGATGAGGCCCTTGGCTACTGAAGGTAATGGGGCCCTTTATATGTCCAGCTGCCCTTTGTCAACAACAAATTGTCACTGTTTTTTGTGTTGAATATATGTTGCATGGTAATTTGTGGACCTAGTAGGTATCTAAAGCCATTTGCACATAACAGATAGGAGCCTACACAACACAAAACACTGTTGATGCATGTAGGTTTTATTTTATCCGTTTTTTTATCTTATATTTTGGAAATGTACATCCAGGGTTTTTTTCTTTAAATTTTTTTGGGTGTTCCAAGAGAGTGGGGACTTAAGCTACAGCTTGTTTAGCTTATACGTTAATCCGGCAGTGGGTATTGTTAACCAACTGGCAGATTCTTTCCAGACAAAAGGCTTTTCTCATCCTTAACTAACTGAATCTCTTGACTTTTTAAAGGGAGCTGCCAGGGCTGAATTTTGGTCCTCCTGCTTGCTCCATACGTGCCATGGACCATATGGGCTGAATCCATCCCTGTCACCACTGTTTCAACAGCTGCCACCACCCTTTCCTGCACATTCATTGTTCATGTGAAGGAACACTATAAAAGCCCATCACTCCAAACACAGAACTCCTTATAGTACACATACCCTGAACATGGACCTTAGAGAATCTAGCCCACACATTTTCTTTCCATATCTGGAGGGATTTGCTGGAACCACCTAATTGAGCATTCTGCTTCTCATCTCTTCTGAGACCATTCCAGCTTCTCACCAACCAATGCCTCCTTTAAGACATTTATTCTATCAAAGCTTTTTATGCAGCTGAGACAGATATATGTCATTGGAATCCTCTTGATCTTAACGTGCATCGCAAGAATGGCATCTCAGCTATGGAGATTTATTCAAAAGCTCTGTAGCAACTGATTCTCCCATTGTTCATTTTTTGGGGCCATCAGCAGCTTCAGTGCATACATTGAATATGGATGCTACAGATTCATGCGTTTTCCAGTAACACTTTACGATAAGTGACACGTTGCAATCGCTTCCTTTGCAAATCACTGTACGGATGTTAATCACACTGAATTCATTTGCTCTGGGGGTGTGGTGGTATGTGACAACAGAATGGGGATTTTCTGAGTCTTTTACAGAAGTGAATGTTCAAGGTGTTTGTCAAAATTGCCCTTACTTTTTAAAAAAATTAAAGACAAAGAATTAAAATTTGGCTTTCAGTGAACCCTTGCAAGATATAACCAATCTTTCCTCTTAAAAAGTTATCTGAACTCCACAATCTAGTAAGGTAATCCTAAATGGCTGCATATCTTCTTGGTGTCAGAGATGAAAGAAGAGCAGGTATCAGTCGGAGTGTCGGTTAGTCTTCTCTCCACTGGTTAACTGCCAAGAGTGGGGAACCAGGACAGAGTTAAAGGCTTTATAGTGGGGGTTGCTAACCTATGACCCTTGGGATATTTTTGGAATCCAGCTCCCATCAGCCCCTGTCAACATGGTCATTGGTCAAGGATGATGGAAACTGAAGTCCAAAAACATCTGGATGCACCATTGGCCATCCCTGGAACTTGGCATCTTTTTCAGGGGAGATAAGACTTTCCCCCAAATGCCCCTTCTCTTTATGAACTACAAGGAGGTTAGAAAACAACAACCCTACTCCTATTCCATACCCAACAAGTGCTCCAGAAGATGCCTATCATCTTCCTCCTCCCTAGTTTCAGTGTTTGTCCTTGCAGAACTGAGCATGGAGAAGGATGTGGACAAACTAGAATTAGCTTGCTCTGCCTGTCCTTGGCTCTAGCTTCACTTACAGTTGTGCTCCCTGCCTTCTGCCCTAACAGTCGCAATGAGCATCAGACACCACTGTTCTCATTTGAGCCCCAGGCCTGTTCTTTGAGCCGTTTTGGGCTTTCTGCTGCTTCCTCTGCCTTGACATACTCTGAATCCTACCAGGACTGTTTCCTAGTTCCTTGCCTGTTGGCTGTCACTTTCCTGATCCCGACTGAACCTCACCTTTTGCCTCCAATCCATAACAGCTCTCCCCATTCTTGGCTTGCTCTAACGACACATGGTTTTCAAAAGCTCCCAACATTGTGGTAGAAGCCAAGCATTCAGTGTGATTGAGGTGCTTGCACGTTGCACTCAACAAGTATGCAATCTGTGCAACTTTATACAAATAGTCTACACTTGTTCAGCAATTACCCCATAACAGTAAAGCATACAGTCTGTGGACCTTAGTACAGGGTAGCTAAGGTATACCAATCAACAAGTGTACAGTACATTTCCAAGCACAAAATTCAAAGTGTTGGTGCTGACCTTTGAGGCCCTAAACGACCTTGGCCCAGTGTACCTGAAGGAGCATCTCCACCCCCACCGTTCAGCCCGGACACTGAGGTCCAGCACCAAGGGCCTTTTGGTGGTTCCCTCATTATGAGAAGTGAAGTTACAGGGAACCAGACAGAGGGCCTTCTTGGCAGTGGGCAGCCCTATTTAGGGAAGTTTTTAATATTTAATGCTGTATTGTTTTTAACACTTGATTGGAAGCCGCCCAGAGAGGCTGGGGAAACTCAGCCAGATAGGTGGGGTATAAATATATTATTATTATTATTATTATTATTATTATTATTATTATTATTATTATTATTATTTTCACACAAACATTTGTACATGTGTGGAGATAGTTTTTACCTCTGTAAAGTGTGAATAAGTCTTATATTATAGACCAATACAGAATACTGGTCAAGGTGTATACAGCTCAAAGGTTATTTTGCTGATTAAATTTTGAATTTTTAATGCATTAAAGTAATTTCTTTATGTAGGGGAAAAAAAGCATTTGCAAGATATTTTCAACAGATGCTGCCTTTTCTCTGTGTCTCTCGCTTCAACTTGTTTGAAGGTCACATTTGCATATTGCTTCCGATTGCCTGTTCATCCAATAAAGAGCAATTTCAATGGAGGTGATCACTTTATGGCGCCCAAATCTCTCTCTATGCCTTAGGAAAATATTAGCCAGAGGGATTTATTCTGACACTTAAAAATAAACTGTGCCGATATTTATTGCTCACCCCAAAATGATGGTGTGATCTGTGCTTGATTGTTTCCAGGTATTAAGCATAATGCAAATGCATCACTTGCTACTTTCGCTCTGCAATGAAGCCCAAAAGCAAATGATACAAAAATGGATGTAACTGGTGCCATAAAATTATAACAGGGAAAAGTATGCAAAATACTGAAAGAACTAAGCAGTGCATCTTCACCTTCCTCTGGCAATTGTGAAGGACGAAAGTTGTACCCGCAATGAACAAATGGGCAAAGAGAACTACCAATGACATTTATTTATTTTTCTTTCTTTCTTTTTTGTTTCAGTAGTTCATAAAATGTTTCCTATTGATTGATTAGCAACTTTATATCTTACCCCTGTTACATTCAATAACATTAAACTGGTCAATTTATCATTTGAATTAAATGTTCTGGCTCGAAGGATAAATAGCAGGAGCTCGGAGGAAGAGAGGAGATTCTCTTCAGCAGGAATAAAAAGCTCTGTCAAATCCTGGAGAGTATTAAATATACTGAGTCCTGCTGGGAGCTTTATCATCCAGTATCGCCACCTTATAATAAGACAGAGCAAAGCATAATTCTGCCTCACAGCACAAAAGTAATGGGAACTGTTCAAACACAGATCTACCTGGTAAAAATTAATGGGCCAAATTTGTCCCTGGCATCACCCACTGACCCTCTTAAAGAAAAGAAACCCAAACTAAACACTAAACCCTCCTTCGTCTGAAAGGACAAAGAAGGAATGTTAGACTGACTAATGAGCAGGATCAGATTTTCTCCAGTTATGATTTTTTTAAAAATGTAGATATTTGAAAGTAAAACTTGGGTTTTCTTGGTAGGAGGGAGATGTTTCTCCAACTAGGTTCATCACATGCCTAGGCGAGTCACCTAACCAGGGACAACGCTTTATCCAGAATGACACAAAGAAGCTACATAACTGATCACATTTGGCTACATCCTGTCATGACTTGAAATCATGCTTCTTGGAGCCACATCGAGCTTTACAAATCACAGAGAAAACTCCGGTGTGGTGACATTTGAAGTTGAGAATTTGAGACACACATTTATCAAAACAGAAATCTCAAACAGCTTAGGCCCCACAGACCTAAAAGAGAACATCTCCCAGGATCATTCCACATGTGACCTTAGATCTGCCAGGAATGGTCTGCTATTAGTACCATCAAAAATAGAAGTTTGGTTATCAGGGACTCAGTACAGGGTCTTCTTAGCACTGGCACCCTTGCTTTGGAGCTCTTGCCCGATAGAGATACGGCAAGCTCCTACTCTGAGTGGATTCTGGTGGTAGGTGAAAACTCCTTCCCCCCCCAGGTCTTTGGTGATGTTGTTGGCACCTGTCTGTCTCGGGAGACAATGGAGAAGTGCACCTTTGGCAGTGAAGTCACACCATTGCAGAGTTACAGCACCTGCTGTGGCTGTAGAGACCAATATGGGAAATACATATGGGGCAGATGAGGGCATCAAGTTCTGCTGCAGATGTAGCATTGCATTTCTTCTTTCTGTGCTCTTCCCAGTGGTCATTCCTCCTCTGGTCTCTGCTATGGATATACAACCTGACTGTCTTTCTCCAGGCACTGTGGTCATCTGCAAGGGCTTCCCACACAGCAGGTTTGATGTTGCCAGCCTCCATGTCATGTTTGCAGACATTTTTGTAACACAGAGTTGGTCCGCCAATGGGCCAGGTGTTTGAAGCCAGCTCCCCATACAGCACATCCTTGGTTATCCTACCTTCTTCCATTCTGTGGACATTGCCAAACCAGCGAAGACGTTGTTGAGACAGGTATGCAGAGATGCTGGAAATGTGGGCTTGGGAGAGCACATCTTAGTTTGAGACCCTGTCCTGCCATGTGAGGCCCAAAATCCTCCTGATGCAGTGCACGTGGAAAGCATCAAAGCATCACTCCTGACAGTTCTAAGTTGCCCACAACTCACTTCCAAAAAGCAGTCTGCTCAACACACAAGGAAGACCTTCCTCTTGGTATTGGACATTAGCACCACACTCTTCCATATCTTTTTGGTGAGGCGAGCCATTGCCGTAGCTGCCTTGCCAATGTGTTTGAACAGCTCAGTGTTGATGGAGAAGTTGTTGAGACAGGTGTGCAGAGATGCTGGAAATGTGGGCTTGGGAGAGCAAAACTTTGTTTAAGACTCTGTCCTGCCATGTAAAGCCCACAATCTTCCTGCTTCAGTGCATGTGGAAGGCATTAAGTCATTGCTCCTGGTGTTTGTAAGTAGCCCATTACTCACTTCTATGAAACAGTGTGCTCAACACATGAGCGTGGTTGAATTGTATCTTGGCATAGGTCATTGGATATGGTAAATGTATTTCTTTAGGAATACATGGAACTGTCTTTTACTGAGTCAGAACACTGAAGCTTATAGTTCAGTATTGTCTTCACTGAGTGGCAGCAGCTGTCCAGAATTTCAGATTGGGGCCTCTCCCAGCCTTATCTAGAGATGCTGGGGTTTGGAACGGGGACTTTCCTGCATGTAAAACAGATGCCCTACCTTTGAGGTCTGGATCTCCCACTTCAGATATTCAAGCTATTTTTAAATTGATGATGTGCTGATTTTAACAAGTTTTATTAAGCTATGCATTTTGATATTATTGACTGAAGGCTTTGCATTATGTTGTCCTCCATCTTGTGACCTTCTGGGAATGGAGGGTAGGATATAAACGCTATAAATAAAATAGGTAATAAATGCATTTTCTGGGTTTGGAATGTTTGCATGTGAAATAACGCAACTGTTCAGCTGTTTTGTGTTTGTTCCTGCCATGATGGGGCACTACAAGGTGAACTGAATGATGAATCGGCAGGTAGGCATGCTTCCTGATTTAGGGACCCTTGCCCTGTGCTATGAATGGCTGAATCTGCCGATTTTGGTTTCTCTCACTTTCTTATTCTCCAGTCTCAAGTTCAGCACTCCATATCAGTTTGATTTTTAGTAAAGTCCTCATGAAAATTTGCCAGCATTTTAGTGTAAGCTTGCTATTATTAGTAGGAGGAGGAGTCGTAGAAGGAGTAGGAGTATACAACCCTTAAATGCAGGTCACAGGGCAGTCCACAGGATAAAATCCCAATATAAAAACACAAAATACATAATCAAAATAAAAACAAGAACAACCCAATAACCTTCCCCAACACATTTTAAAAGGGCATTGAATGTCAGTCAACCAAAGAACAGTTGAGGAGCTGGGTATATTTAGCCTGGATAAGAGAAGACTTAGGGGTAGTTATGATACCCACTTTCAAATATCTAAAGAAAAGATGAAGCAAGCTTGTTTTCTCCTTCTCTGGAGAGTAGGACCCAAACCAGTGGGTTCAGGATACAAGAAAGGAGATTCCAACTAAACATCAGGAAGAAAAAAAAAAATTCCTTCCAGTAGCACCTTAAAGACCAACTAAGTTAGTTCTTGGTATGAGCTTTCGTATGCATGCACACTTCTTCAGATACCAGATATCAGGAAGAAAGTTAGACAGTGGACTCCCTCGGAAGATGGGAGATTTTCATTCAATGAAAAGCAACGGTTGGATGGACATCTGTCACGGATTCTTTAGTTGTGATTCCTGTGTTGCGGAGGTTGGACAAAACAAACTTCAGGATTCCTTCCAACTCTTCAATTCTATGATTCTTTGGAAAGAAGTCCTATCAGAATCCAGGACATTTGGGATGAGATCAATAGCGGGTCCAATGGTCAAGAAGGCGGTTTCTACACATGATATAGAGAGAAATGAAGGGCAAATGAGGCTCAACATGTCCATCATGTCAAAGTGATTCAAGAGAACAAACGTTGTGAGCAGAGTCGAGTATGGGACATTATAAGATTCTTCAGGTTCAGGAGGATTTTCATTTGGTTTCTATAATATTATAGCAGGTTCTGCACATAATGCTTAATTATCAAGAACATGTATGAGTTATGGCAACTACACAGCAACACAGGAAGCAGTTGATTAACTTCCAATAAAGTGTCTTGAATAATTAATTGGTCTTTTCACCCCATAATTAGTAGTAAATTGGTGGTAACCGTATGCATATTAGATGATACACAAGCTCTTCTCTCGCTCTCTCTCTTTAGCAGTCCCTAGAGAAACATTCCCTGCCCATAGCAGGGCAAAACTGATTGCTTAGTGTCTAAACGCTGTAGCAGTTAAATCCAAAATTCATTGCAGTTCCTACCTTGCCAACACTCACATTTACTCTTTGAGTGGTCTGGTGTTTAATCCAATGTCAAATTATGAATACAACATCTGAACGTTCAGATAAGTAATCTGACAAAGCACAGAGGAACAGCAAGACTGAAGGTTGGTGGACAGTAAAGGGTATTGAGGAACCCTGGAGGAATATAATGTATTCATGCATTTTTCATTGCAATATATGCCGTGGAGTGTTCTTGGAAGGAGAGGGGGTACCTGAAATCTGACTAAGGACTCACTACATATTTATTTATTTTTGAGCAAGAGGTAGTTTGGGGGATTTGCGGGCTTCCCACATTCTCAGTATTGTCCATTCCCAATTCATACAATCATAGAATTGGAAAGGACCTTATGGGTCATGTAGTTCAACCTCCTGCAATGCAGGAATCTCAACTAAAGAATCCATGACAGATGACCATCCCACCTCTGCTTAAAAATCTCCCAGGAAGGAGAGTCCACCACCTCCTGAGGGAATGCATTCAACAGCTCTTAATGTCCGAAAGTTATTCCCAATGTTTACAGAATCCCCCTTCTTGTAAGTCAAATCCATTGGTTTGGGTCCTTGCCTCCAGATGAAGAAGAAAACAACCTTTCTCCATCTTCCGTTGGACACCCACCATTCCTGTGCAGCCAGCCAGTCCATGATATCTGTAGCACCTGTGCCATGTTTGCCTTCATGCCCAACAATGCGCAAAACTACACCTGCAACGAGTGTGAGCTGGTTGCTTTCCTGGAAGAGAAGGTACAGAAACTTGAAGGTACAGAAACACCTATCCACACTTTGAGCTACTGGATAAGATGAGGAATTTCTCAATAGAGCAGAGTGGTCTGTCATGGAATAGTGATGCAGGTGGGAAGCCTAGGGAGGAAGAAGATTGCCCACTGCAGATGAACCCCTGGAAGAACATGACACACAGAAGCAGGGCTGTAAGCAGCCATGCTGTGTCACTGGATCTTCAAAATTGATTTGGTGCTCTCATTTTGGACACCAGTTCTAGTCCAGAGGGGCAAGGACAGCAGTTGCAGACCTCAGAACACACCAGGGTGGATGTGGAAGGTACAGTGCACAAAACAATTCATTCCACACACACACCCAGAAGAGGAAGAGACATGTGTTCTGACTACCTACAGCATGGGACACAGGCAGCAGTGTGTGGAGGTAACAAGATGTTCTGGGAGGTGTGCTGTCTCCCAGGTGCCAGAGATTCATGATGTGACACAGAAGTTGCCAAAGTTTTCTAAAGCAGGTTCCTGCATTGCAGGGGATTGGACAAGATGTTCCTCAGGGTCTCTTCCAACACTCTAATTCTATAATTCTATATCCTGCTTTCTCCTAAGAGTATCCTTGCAAGATAGGGAAGCTTGAGAGATTGTGTGCGCCCTAGTGTTACTCAATGAGCTTCATAGCTGACTGGGCATTTGAATCTTGTCTGCCTCTCTTATATTGTGTTTTCATGGAGACCTCAACTACTGTCTATTTGTTCATATAATTAAATCCTGCCCAAGGTGACTTCTCCAATCTCAAGATGAGCTTTTCAGTTGCTTTCATTACCCGCCGTTTCCACTCTGTCAAAACGATGTGTTTCCTTAAATCCGTATAGATTCTGAATTAACTTGTTGAGTGTGGTGGAGTTCCTCCCAGATATGCACAAGTGTCACTGAGAACTGAATTAAACCTATTGTCCCTAATTAAAGGACAAATTTATCCTCCTTTGACAGAGCTCTAGCTGCATTGTCAAGAACAAGTGCTTCTTATTCCTCCCAGCTTTAAGGGATTACAGGAGCTGTACCTTGTTGTTATGACAATATGTATCCAAGTCCCAAGAAGTTGTATTATTTTAGTTGAGTAGATCTATACACTTCTCCCCTTCTCAAAAGGGGAGTCAATAAAAATACCGAGACAAGGTTCGCTTGTTTTCTTTTCATATTTTCCCTGCCTCTTCCCAGGTTGAGTGATCACACCTGAAACATAAGCAAATGAAGAGGAGAAAAAAGTAGCTTCTGGGATACAAAAAGAAAAGAATGAGAGAAAAGCACTGAAGAAAGAAATGCAATGGATAAAAAACAGAATCAAATTCCCTCACTCATCCCTTTCATCTACTGGGTTGCACTCAATGAAGTCCTACTTAGAGTAGACCCATTGAAATTCATGAACCTAAGTTAGTCCTGTTTATTAACTTTGATAGGTCTGCTCTGAGTCAGACCAGCATTGGATTCAATCCAGTGTATTTCTGTCATTTGATACCTGGCAATGCATAAACTAAATTGTGATTAGTCCCCTGGTTGCAAAAAGTATTATGACTGAATTTCCCTAGCCTACCCCAAATAGAATGAACGGCTAGGGTGCCCAGTTGCCCTCTGCCAGCAATGCACAGCCATCCTTAATATCAAAGAATGAATGCAGCCGGCATTGTGGGCATTGCAACACCCGGAATGAAACCTGTTTCAGGTGAGAAGTGCAGTGGCCATTCAGTGTGTGTAAGCTCACTGTGGTGAATCTTTGTGGAATGCTCGTCTTTTTGGCTTTGTATATGTCTGTTTATTTCTCTGGATTACTTCTAGTTTGATAATAAAGTTAGCTCATTTGTATTGTTTTAGGTCAACTTGAATCGTTTGGGGTTTATTAATGATGTATAAATGCCATCTCCAACTCCTCAAAAGATTCCATCAACGGTGTCTCTGAAAAATTCTTACATATCACTTGGGAAGACAGGCGAACTAATGACAGTGTACAGGAAGAAGCGAAGATCAACAGTGTCAAAGCAATGATTCTTTAACATCAGCTTCGTTGGATTGGTCATATGGTTGGGATGCCTGATTATCATCTTCCAAAGCAATTACTCCATTCCCAACATAAGAATGGAAAGGACATTGCCAATGGACAGCAAAAGAGGTTTAAAGATGCTCTCAAGGCAAATCTAAGAAAATGGAGTATAAACACCAATAACTAGGAAACACCAGACTGCAGGTGCTCCAACTGGAGAATAACCTCTACCAAAGGTGTGATGGACTTTGAAGAAGCACAAACTCAGGATAAAAGGAAGAAATGAGCTAAGAGGAAGGCACATATGGCAAATCCTCACCGTAATCAACTCCCACCCAGAAACCTATGTCTCCACTGTGGAAGGATGTGCGGATCCAGAATTGACCTCCACAATCACCTACGGACACATATTCCATATTCATGGAAGAAAATCTTCCTTGCCTACGAGTTATTGCCAAAGAAGAAGAAGAAGAAGAAGAAGAAGAAGAAGAAGATTTATTGATTTATTCCTCTTTGTTTTCCTCTTCTTTTTGTATCCTTCAACAGAAACATCAGTATGGACTGCTCCGTCTCATTTTCCTTTTCCTTCATATTTCTTACCCGTCCTTCAACAGAAGTACCAAAGTGGTTTGCAGCATATATAAAAACAGATACAAGAAAAAAACTCCTCCTGCTGCTGCGCTAACCCTCAAACTAAAATCCATAAACTGCAATTATTTTTAATGGCTCTTAACACACACACAGAGAGACACTTTTTTAAAAAAAGTTAATGATGTTTATTGTTCATGTTATGAGCCACTATAGGTACAATCTTGTGGAAATGTGGCCTAAAAATAAACAGAAGGATGAGAAGGACACTGAAAGAACAGAACTGTTCAGCAATGGGAGGGGTTTGGAAGGGTTGGCTTCCAAAGTGAAACTTTCAAAGAGGACATCAAAATTAGAGAAGAATCAGTTCAGCTCTAGGCTCAAGGCACTCGTACATGTGCCAACAGCATGTCTGCAAATGAGGAATTCCTTATTAGTATATAGCTGTTGGTTGGTAGTGGTGGGTTTTTCTTTTTTACTGCAATTATGTTTTTAAAAATTCATACGGCTGCTGGCTGCTCTCTATCAACAACAACAAAAAGATTGTAAAAAGGGCTGTTTTATGGCTCGTTTGTACTTCTGTTTATATGTTGCATTTAGAGCTGGAGTACAAAGTCGTTTCACAACTGTCTAGAATTCCTGCGAGATGAAATTCTAAGCTTGTCTGCTGCTGTTCATACAGTTGGTTAAACAACATCTGGCTCCTTCCAGTAGAGTAACAATGCCAAACATTCCCTGAGGGAACTTTGATCAATATGCCTGTGCACTTCTTCCCCACCCCAGATTAACATCTACCTGAATTTTCAAGCTGCGGCACATGAAATGGCAGCATGGAACACAGGAATTGAAAGACTAGCCCTCCAAATGGTGCTGCTCAGAGAGGACCAATGGTCAGGGATGATGGGAATTGTATTCCAAAACATTTGGAGAGTAGTACAATGCTATCAGTACAGTGTTCTCCACGTTCTGCCTCTTAGAAAGTGTTTGGTGGAGTCTGGTGACATTTGTTCAGGTTGTCTTTGTTTGTTTCATTCATTCATTCATTCATTCATTCCCAGTCAACCCCTTTCCCATACACATTATTCTAAAACATTCATTGTTTTCCTATTTTTTATTTTATTTTATTTTATTTTAATCTTTCCCCCTTCTCCCCCCCCCTTTTTGGGGTGGTTATCCTAGTGGGGGTCATACAATTTGTATTGCTTTATAATGAGCTACCCAAAACTTGTGGGCCTATTATTTTACCACAGCTTTCTGAATTCATAGAATCCCAAGACAGAACCCTGTGGCACCCCACTAGTCACTCTTCTCCAGGAAACTCTTCACTATCATTGCTCACAAAGGACCAGGAACCTTAGTAATGTAGAATCATAGAATCCTAGAATTGGAAGGGTCCCTCAGGGTCATCTAGAATCTTTTGCCCAACATAACACTTGAAGCCATGATCCTGAGATTAAGAGTCTCATTCTCTTCTGACTGAGCTATCATTTCCCCTCCTCTGTTTTCTAACACATCCTAGCCTTCTCAAATTCCAAAGGCATAAAGTTTTTTTTTTGGGGGGGGCGGAATTTTTTCATGTTGGTGTGTCATTATTTTCCAGTGCAGAGGCTCAGAGCAGAAGACTGTAAGTAAAGTCTGCACAGCTCTTCAGCTGAGAGTTGTGCACAGCCACGATGGATCTCTCCCACTCCCTGTCTTGCTCTCTTCTCTCCAAATACATGTTGGCAGTTTAGGAGATAAGACATGTCACCATGGTATCAGCAACATTAGCAGCAAATTCGGAGAAATGGCCACATCATATGATTGCAATAACCCAAATCCATTCCTGATGTCTCCCCCGGTTTTCTTGAGCAATAGCTGAGAGCCCAGAACAGCATCTTGAGCTCCCTTTGCATGCCACAAGGCAGCTGCCCAGAAGGTTGGCAGCTGGTTTTAAAATGCAGAATTACCTTCTGTGCAATTTCTCTCACACATATTCACATTTGCAGATATGCAGAGATTCATCAAATGTGTTCTACATACTTTCATGGATTAGATAACTTTCCATTATTAGTTAACAACATGGGGAAAAAACAACATTGGAAGGAGTGTGGATTTTGAATGAATTAGTTAATTATTACCTGTTGATTGTTTTCCTACTCTGTGCTGAAAGTGAACCTTGGATAAGGTGACAAAAGTAAGGTAAAGGTAAAGGACCCCTGTCAGTTAAGTCCAGGTGTGAACGACTCTGGGGTTGTGGCACTCATCTTGCTTTACTGGATGAGGGAGCCAACGTTTGTTCACAGAAAGAGCAGCACATGGAAACGCCATTTACCTTCCCTCCAGAGTGGTACCTATTTATCTACTTGCACTTTGATGTGCTTTCGGACTGCTAGGTTGGCAGGAGCTGGGACTGAGCAATGGGAGCTCATCCCATCGCAGGGATTTGAACCGCCAACCTTCCAATCAGCAAGGCCTAGGCTCAGTGGTTTAGACAACAGCACCACCCACGTGACAAAGGTATTGAGTTGCAAATTCGCCAACTTGGAAAGGAGGTGGCTGTTAGTCTCTCTAAACACTACCAGGAGAACAAGGCCTGTAAATAGTTCTCCAATAGCTGTCTAGCTTATGGCTAATGAAGTCTGGGTTGCAGGCTGGAATGGGGGAGAGAAACAGTTTGGAGTTTGGGAGCTTTTATTTCTATGAAGATGCTGAGCCAGTGCTGGACAGCGGAAGACACTGTATGGATATTTTAGTTGCCTCTTTGATGCTTGTGTCCTGTTTTTGAAGAGTTCTGACACTAAAACTTTGAATAATATTTTTACGGGCATGGACAATGATTTCTTCCAAAAGGAGTCAGTTTGTATGCTCCCAGTCGCTGCAGACTGTGCAATATTAATATATGCAACAATGAATACTTGCAGCTCTCCAGGGTTTCAGAAATGGAATCCTTCATAGTCCTGCCTGGATTGAACTGAAGACAGACCTTCTGAATGCAAAACAGATGCCCTAGCACTGAGCTACAACCCATCCATATCACATTGTGTGTGATGAAATTAAGCATAACTCAGAATACCACCGACAAAAACGTGATCCTATAAATGCCTCTGCTGTGCATGGATGACTTATTTTTATTCCTTATGAGCTAATTCCTTGGAGGTATGTCCTCAAAGACAGGTAGCATCAAATCTCTTCTTTGGTTTATTGCAGGCATGGAATTTGAGGACAGCAGGCCACTGGTGTTGTTTTCAGGTAGAATGGGCTTTTGCAGAAGAGGTGAACTGTATATACCAAGTAACTGCCATTCCATAATTTGCACAGGAGAATTTGTACTCTCCCCTTCATTTGCGAGCCATAGTAGGTCAATTTAAAGGTACAGCCATAGGTAAAGGTACAGCCATAGGTAAACTGAACCTTCTCTGCCACTAATGCCATGCTAAAATCTGCCAGAATAGGAAATGGGAGGAAAGCAGAATGAGGACCCTAATATTATATATCAGTCATCTTAATCAGCAGCTGAAAGCCATTCCAAATTACCAGTTCTGCGAAACAAATGTGGGCTGTTTTGATTTTTTCCCCTATGATCCATATACCTTCTCTCAAGAAAGCTCCTCTTTTCGCTACTGTTGAGACCGAAATGTACTGCAAGGTCACTGAGTGTTGTACGCAGTGCACAGAAGCCTATTAGACTGGACTCGCAATATCATCTAATATGGCCAATTAGGGATCCAAACACTAGCTTTTTAATACTTGATTTTCTCACAGTGTACTGAAATGTAACCTGTTCATGGATATTTATTGCAGATCCACTAAAAAAAAAAAGAAAATGAAAAGAAATAGAGAATGCTGTCTTATACCAAGTCAGAGTATTTCCCCATTTGGCTCACTTTCAGGGGCGCCGACTTATAAAAAATATTGGGGGGGCCCATACCGGGGTCCTGCCCCGGGAAGTTTTCTAAGAGCCGCTCCCAGCCCGTTGCTGCTGCTGCCGCCCGCCTCGTGGCCCCCTCACCAGCTGAGGGAGGGAGAGAGACCGAGAAGGAGAGCGATGCATGGTGGGCAAGGCAAGTGCCCGCCTTGCCTCGCCTCCCACCGCCCCTCGTGCCGGCCGCCCCCTCCCCTCCCTTCCTCCCCCCGCGCGCGCGCTCGCTCGCCGTCCTCATCCCAGCTCTTGGCCGTTCGCCCCAGGAACTCGCCACTGTTGGCGGTTGTAGATGAACCTCCGCCACTCGGCCATAGACTGGCTGAAGGGCTTCTTCTCCTCCTTGGCCATAGCGAGAGAGAGAGAGAGAGAGAGAGAGAGAGAGAGAGAGAGAGAGAGGGAGGGGCTGGAAAGAGAGAGGGAGCTCGGCGGTTCGCGGGCGGCGGTTTTTCCCCTGCCGAAACAACAGCGGCTCCTCAGAACCACTAAGTAACTCTCCCTCAGGCGCCCGGCGGGAGAGCAGAAGAGAGGAAAAGGAAAGAGGGGCTGGGCCAGTCGCATGCACCGAGCAAAACTACTCGCGCCGCCTCTTTTACTACCGTAATAATTATTTGTTTTAACTCATTACTGAATGTATTTTAAAAGGTAACTATCGTCAAACAAGGAAAATAAAAAATACCAACATAATTTTGTGATTTTACAAAGCATAATATAACTAATGGGACGCAGGTGGCACTGTGGGTTAAAGCCTCAGCGCCTAGGACTTGCCGATCGAAAGGTCGGCGGTTCGAATCCCTACGGCGGGGTGCGCTCCCGCTGCTCGGTCCCATCGCCTGCCAACCTAACAGTTCGAAAGCACCTCCGGGTGCAAGTAGATAAATAGGGACCGCTTACCAGCAGGAAGTTAAACGGCGTTTCCGTGTGCAGCTCTGGCTCGCCAGAGCAGCGATGTCACGCTGGCCACGTGACCCGGAAGTGTCTCCGGACAGCGCTGGCCCCTGGCCTCTTGAGTGAGATGGGCGCACAACCCCAGAGTCTGTCAAGACTGGCCCGTACGGGCAGGGGTACCTTTACCTTTAATATAACTAATAATTTTCTTAAATTATTGGGGGGGCGGAGCCCCCCCAAACGAATTTTTGAGGGGGCTCGGGCCCCCTCAGGCCCCATGGAGTCGGCGCCTATGCTCACTTTACACACTGACATGTATCAAATCTGCTAGCCTTCCCTGGACATGGCACAGATCAAATCTAGGACCTTTTGCAAAGGACAAAGCACATGCATTATTGCTTCCCCTGTAAATACAGTACATAAAATAGTGGTTTGTTGCACAAGATATTGCAGTTGAATAGACTCTGGAGGAAAAACAAAAATCTGCTTTTGGATTTGCTTTACCTGTTTATTTAGCAACAGCCAAGCATCATGTGCAACAGCAAGCTGATTAGGGTTTGAGGTGAGGGACAAATACTTAACATTTTTTTTTTAAAGCCATTGAGCACTTCAAATGGGGAACGATATGTGCTTATGCTAGGAGGCAAACGAACATGTGAGTCAATCAATATGCAAACTAACCGCTTGGAAAATCTCACTTTTATGAAAGCTCTGCTTTGCTGCTAACATTTGATATTACTTTTCAACGAGGCAAAAATATCCTTGAAAATGTTAGGGAATGTTTTAGACATCCAATTTTAAATTCCTTGGGATAAATCAATGTTTATAATTAGACTGAATGTGTAACTTAGAATGTTTTTTGTGTGTGTTTGTGTAGATACTGAAGAAAGATAGATCCTGCTCTTTAAGCAAAACAGCATTCATTTAAATCTTCATTAAGATTAAAAAGAATCAGGATCCAAGAGGACCATCAAGGCCCAAACTAACAAAATGAATCTCAATAGGGACAAATATAAGGTTGCACACTTAGACAGCAAGAAGATACACCAATGGGAGGCATCGGAACAGCTAGGAGTACAGTGGTACCTCGGGTTACAGACTCTTCAGGTTACAGACGCTTCAGGTTACAGACTCCGCTAACCCAGAAATAGTACCTCAGGTTAAGAACTTTGCCTCAGGATGAGAACAGAAATTGTGCTCCAGTGGCGCAGCGACAGCAGGAGGCCCCATTAGCTAAACTGGTTTCCTCAGGTTAAGAACAGTTTCAGGTTAAGAATGGACCTCCAGAACGAATTAAGTTCTTAACCCGAGGTACCACTGTACATGTGGAAAGATCTAGGGAGCTTGGTAGACCACAAGTTTAACATGAGACAACGTTGTGATATAACTTCAAAAATAGCTAATGCTATTCCATGCTGCATCAACAGAAGTATAGCATCTTGACCAAGGGAAGTAATAGTGCCCCTCTATTCTGATCTGGTTGGACCATACCTGGAGTACTTCGTCTAGTTCTAAGCAACACAATTTAAGAAGGAGATTGACAAGGTGGAACATGTGCAGAGGAGGGTGAATAAGATGATAAAGGGTCTGGAAACCCAGCCTTTTGAGAAACGGTTGAGGGAGTTGGGTATGCTTAGCCTGATAAAGAAGAGACAAGTAGGAGAAATGAAAGCCATTTTACAATATCTAACATGGAAGGTGGAACAATCTTGTTTTCTCCTACTCTGGAGGAGAGGACCCAAACCAACAGATTTAAGTTACAAGAAAGAAGATTCTGACCACACATCAGAAAGATCTTTCTGACAGTAAGAACTGTTTGACAGTGGAACAGTCTCCATCTATAGGTTTTGGACTCTACTTCACTGGAGGTTTTAAAGTAGAAGTTGGGTAGCCATCTATAATAGCGAAGATTCCTGCATTGAAGGAGGTTGGACTAGATGACCGCCGGGGTCTCTTTCAACTCTACAATTCTATGTTTCACCACTGTTAGACCAAACTTGCCTCACAAGCTTGTTCTGAGATCTTCAGAAGGCTACAAATGTGGGTTTTATCTACATCAGTCCTACTCAGACTGGACCTTCTGAAATTAATGGTTCTGTATTATTCATATCTACTAATTTAATGGGTCTACTCTACGTAGGACTAGCATTGGATGCAACCCGAGCTCTACAGGAACTTGAAGCCTTTAGGATAGGAGCATTGTTTCATTTTTATTTTTGCTCTCTTAGACATAATTCCCCTTGCAATGAAATCAAAGGTACTTTCCCACACTCTACTTGCCAAGTGGCATTAGGCTCTATCTAGCTTTCAAAAAAAAATGTTTAAAATTATCTTTTAGCACACCAGAAGACCCCAAATGCAATCAATAGTAGCTGTAGTAACTGGAAAGCCTCCTGGGAAATTGTTTCACGGTTGCCACTTAATTTATGTTCTGGGATCTCTTATTGCTAAATTATATACCTGAAGATAATGATGGAGGCTTAACACTTTATAGTGTACCTCTCATAATAGAAATGAAAATGTATATTGATGTTCTAGCAGAAAAGACCACATTTGCCATGTTACAATCCTGCCCTCAGATATTTCTGCCTAAACCTAGGACAACTGGGATATTAAAATAATAAATGATATAAGATATTATTATATTGATAGAAAATGCTCTCTAGTGGAAGTATTATAGATTGCCCATGAGGGCAAAAACTGTACTTCAAGAAAGAAAATGTTTCATAAGTTTTTCATTACAGAAGGTGTAAGGGAAAACTGGATGGTCTTAAAACATCGCTAAAGCCTGAATCTTATTTTTTAGTAGGCTCAAATCTTTGGCCAATAATAATTGTGCATGTAGTAAGGGAATGAGAGAGTAATAGGAACTACCAAATATTGGGAGAGCCAGTGTAGTGGTTAAGAGTGGTAGACTCGTAATCTGGTGAACCGCGTTCGCTTCCCCGCTCCTCCACATGCAGCTGCTGGGTGACCTTGGGCTAATCACACTTCTCTGAAGTCTCCCAGCCTCACTCACCTCACAGAGTGTTTGTTGTGCGGGAGGAAGGCAAAGGAGATTGTTAGCCGCTTTGAGACTCCTTAGGGTTGTGACAAAGTGGGATATCAAATCCAAACTGTTGTACTTGTGACTGATAACCACAAGACGGAATGTGTGAAGAGGAGGGCAGCAAAAATGATAAGTGGGTCCACTGTACAAGTCTTTAAAGAGGGATTCATCTTTCTGTTTAACAGTCCTTTTATTTACACAGCACCACTCAGGGTCCTATGAGTTAATCAGGTTTATACTTTTTGTTGTCATAATAAGAAGGCAGCTAACAGTTACCATGTCTCTAAAGGTCTGTTTGGTGTTTTGCTCAATGCAATTTCCCTTTCTCATTTCCAAAGCTTCCGTCTGGCACTTACAAAAATGTGTGCAATTTTGGTACATGCATTGTCGCATTTCTTAACATTCTTTTTCAGCTCCTGATCTTTCTGTGGCCATATGTTCTTTGACATTCGTTTTAATTAGTGACAGATGGATGAAGAAATTTTAGCTTTTAGTCTGGATCTCATGCTGTTGCGGTATTTTTGAAGCGATGCTCCCCATATAGTCTAGTGATCTTAAAATTACCTTGATGCTTACTTTGCATCGCTGCTCCCAGAGGTTGTTGAATTTGGTGGTCTTGCATCTCCCCAGCTAATCTCAATTGGGACTTGTTCTGTTTCTGGAACTGCTCCCAAGTCAGCAGCAGAAGAGTAGGTGAGAATTGTTGGGATACTGCCAGGGAGACAAAGGCCATCACTGCCTCCACGTCGTCTCCGGACGATCTGTTGATGTCCTGTAGTCACGCAGTATCAGCAATTAGTGGCACCAAGCCTCAGAAACAGATTGCCACATTCCTGGGCTGATGCACACTCTATCAACAGATTTCACACAGCAAAAGTTGCACTCAGGAGAGTATCATTTAGAATGTTTATTCAGCGTTGGTCAGAACAAAGAAAAGTATGACCGACTGCTAGCGTGTTCTGGCGCAGAGAGAAGAGAAAACGAAAGCAATAGCAAACATAAGCATCCTGAGAAACAGGAAATACGCAGACTCTGTGACTCTGTGACTCACAAGCCTGCTCTCTCTTAAGGTGGAACGGAAATATCCTAACATCCTCCCCCTTTCCGTGTAACCTGTAGTACCTGTGGTTCAACCCAATTGCAACTTCTGTACGTAAACCTTAAGTTGTTCTCTGTTAACAACCTTAAACAACAGATCAGCAGGAATTTCATTTCCTGCCATGTAGGACACCTGAATCAGTCCTTTTTGAATACACTCTCTTGCACGATGTAGCTTAATCTGCAAGTACTTGGTTCTCTGCTTGCAACTCTCTGAGTTCAGCAAAGCCAAACAGGATCTATTGTCTTGATACACTTGTATAGGACATTTCACAGAAACCCCAATGTCCTTAAACAGTTGCATCAACCATTCACAATCCAAGAGTGAAAATGACAGAGCATTGAGTTCTGCTTCACAGGAACTTAGGCTCACTGTTGTCTGCTTTTTGCACAACCAGTCAAACAGACAGTGGTTGTACATGTAGCATACTCCAGAAGTGCTTGTACCATCCGTGGTGTCACTTCCAAAACTTGCATCTGCAAAGATTTCAAGACCTCCAGTCTTCTGACTGGTGAACCTCAGCCTGTAGTGCATAGTCCCTTTCAAATAGCGGGCTATGCGCTTCAGAGCTTTCCAATCCTGAACAGTAGGATTGTTAGCATGTCTGCTAAGCAGGTTAGTGCTTACAGCGATGTCAGGTCTTGAGCATCTAGCAATGAAATTCAACTTGCCTAGAATGCATCTGTACAGCGTAGTGTCAGAAAACGCTTCAGCAGTACTATCTACCTGGTAACCTGTCACCATCAGTGTGTCTGCTGGGTTTGCATCAACCAAATTCAACCTGGTTAATACATCAGCAATTTTCTGCGTTTGGTGTACCAGAAAATTACCTGCTTGGTCCCTCTCCAGCTGCAGAGAAAGATAGTTGGATACCTCACCAAGATCCTTCATGTCAAAGTGCTCCTTCAGTTGAGCTAGGGTGCTTTGGTAAAAAGCCTGATTCTTCCAAAACATCAGAAGATCATCAACAAAACATAAACAATACAGTTTGTTTTGCCCCTCCTCCTTGACAAACACACATGGATCAGCTTTGCCCTGGTGAAAACTTAGAGAAAGCAATGTCTCAGTGAGTTTTGTGTTCCAACACCTGGCACTCTGCTTGAGACCATATAAGGATTTCCGCAGTTTACAGACCATTCCCTTCTGTATCTGCATTCCATCAGGTGGAAGCATATACAGCTGCCCGTCCAAAATCCCGTACAAAAAAGCTGTATTAATGTCATGATGAGAAACATGCAGTTTCTCCTCTGCAGCTATCTTGAGCATCAGCCGAATGCTCTCATATTTGACGGTGGGCGAGTAGGTCTCGTGGTAATCCTGTCCTGGTACCTGTGAAAAACCTCTGGCAACCAATCTGGCTTTGTGTCTGACAACCTTGCCATTCTGGTCTGTCTTGGCCTTGAAGACCCATTTGCTGCCAACCAGTCTCATTCCTGGGACTACCGGTACCAATTCCCAAGTTTGGTTCCTATTCAAGGAATCAACTTCAGCCTTCATGACATTTAGCCAAGGCTCAGCATCTTTAGAGGTTAACTCCTGAACCTCTTTGAAGCTTGAAGGTTCCCACACCTTCTCTGAGCTACTAAGAACAGCAGTTGCCGTCTTAGCAAACTCATCAGCAAATCTCTTCGGAGGTCTGCCTTTGGTCGCCCTTTCAGACCTGCGAACCAGACGTAAGTCTTCTGGACTCATCTCCTCCTTCTTAGGAGAAAAGTGACCAATGGTGAACAGTGGTTCTTCCAGTTCATTGTCAGACGCATCAGATGGTCTGACTGAGGCCTTTGCGCTCTTGTAGTCTGCTGTGTCATCACTGTCACTGACAGCAGCAGCAGCGCCACCAACTGAACTGGAATCCAAACTCTGATCATCATCACCATCATCATCATCCTCAGCTTTTTTTCCATCACCTTCATCCTCCTCTGGGTAACTCTGGAAAATTCCCACATTTTCCCCCCACTTAGGATTGTACTCAACACTCTTGGTGAACTTAATGGACTTAGAGTTAGTCATCCACACCCTGTATGCACCTTTCTCGTACCCCATGAACAAACCATGTGCCCCACGCTTCCCAAGCTTGTTGTTTTGTGGGGAGTGTACCCACATGTCAGAACCAAAGATTCTCATGTGCTTGATGTTCAGTTTCTTACCAAACATCTTCTCGTACGGAGTGCAACCTATGGGTGATGACAGTCTGCGATTAACGGTATAAACCACCGTTGACAGAGCTTCCCCCAAAAACTTCTCAGGGAGGTTGGCATCATGCAACAAGGTTTTCAGGCCTTGAAGCAAGGTCTGATTTGCTCGCTCCGCAAGTCCATTCATCCATGGCGATCTAGGCGTTGACAAATCATGCTGGATTCCCTTCTCAGTCAGGAAAGCTTCAAACTGCTGAGAAGTGAACTCCCCGCCCCGATCGGTAAAAAGACAGCCAATACGTTCACCACGAACATTCTCCAACCAGGCACAGAATGCCTTGAACTTAGGGAATGCTTGCGACTTCTGCTCAAGCATAAACACATGAATGTACCTAGAAAAAGAATCAATTAGAACCATGAAGTACCTTGCTCCACCCAAAGAGGGCGCAAGTGGACCAACCAGGTCTGCATGCACTAGCTGGTAGGGTTTGGAAGTCTGCCTGCTAGACTCCTTGCCTTTTGGAGCAACCTTCACCTTGTTCTCTGCACAAGATATACATTTCATGTGATACTTACAAGGTTTGATGCTCAAACCTTCAACCAACCCTGGCATCTTGGCTAGCGCTTGCCAAGACATGTGACAAAATTTTCGATGTGCATCGTGAATACATCCTGCATGAAGAACCTTGTTAGTTTGTGCAACACAACAAGAATCAGCATTAGACACAACAGCATTGTCATCATAAGTTATACAGAATAAACCATCCATAAACTTTGCATGCAAAATGTCCTCTTTGCCTTTCCTGATGACACAGACATTCCTCATGAAGGAAACCTCAAAACCACGCAGAATCAGCTGTGGGACACTCAGCAAATTGTCCGCTGCTCCTGGAACATAAAGTACATTACTGATGGTTGTATGCAAACTTGCAAGTTTAACAGTCCCTTCTCCTGCAATTTGCAACGTCCTTCCATCAGCCAGGTGGATCTCTCCTTCTTGAGGTGTAAAGGAGATAAACAGGTGTCTATCCTTCGATAAATGGCGCCTGGCGCCTGAGTCAACAATAAACCTGGCTTTAGCCTTTGGAGCAGTCTTTGCAGCAAGCAAAACCTTGTTTTCCACCAGCGTGGGCTGTTGCAGCTTGCCCCCCTGCTCCTGGCCATGAGACTTGCCTTTAGCCTTTGGTGAAGCTGTGCCAGCTAACAACGCTTTGTTTTCCACTGGCTCTTCACCCCCCCCTCTGCTTCGGGCCATCTGCAGGCATCTGTCTTTGTTTACCTCTGGCCTTCCAGCCTCTGCAAAGACAATGACCTTGGCTCCCACGAGAAACAGAGCTCTCAGCTGCTGACTCCTTGGCTCCCCCTGGAGGCTGGAATGCTGCCTGGGCTGACATCACAGTCTGCTCCCCCTGCAGCTTGCAACCGGTGCCCTCAGCATCCCTGCATTCACTCGCATTCTGGGAAACAGCCAGGACCTCCGATGCATTCACACCCTGGGCATTCAGACTCTGAGCTGGGACGACTTTCAGATGAGCTCTCTTCAAAGCATTCCACATCTTACGTGCCGTCACGTTGCCAGCAAGCGTTTTTATTTCCTCCAGAGAGACGGACAAGACGATTATGTCAATGGCCTTCGAATTCTGGGCCCTCCATCTATCTGTCAGAGGAACTGGGGGGGCTTGAGACACGGTTTGCCACACTCCGTACTGACGCAGCAAACTCTCACACCATTTTGCCCTGGTCTGATAATTATTCCCATTTAACTTTGGGCATTCAGCAGAGGCTTGGAAAAACTCCATTTCAGCCCGAGCCTCTCTCTTTACCTCAAAGACTCTTTATCTTGGCAGCTCATTAATCACGAAGCCTTTTTGGCTTGGCTCCCAGGCCAATTAAGCCTTGCCCGAGATCAAAGGCCTTTTGCCACGGCCCAGCAGAAAAACCTCCGCTTTCGCTTTTCACATACCTCAGCAGTCTGTTGCATTTTCATTCTTACTCTCCTTTAAGTGCCGTGAATCTGGGCCCGAAACCTGTTGTTGGGATACTGCCAGGGAGACAAAGGCCATCACTGCCTCCACGTCGTCTCCGGACGATCTGTTGATGTCCCGTAGTCACGCAGTATCAGCAATTAGCGGCACCAAGCCTCAGAAACAGATTGCCACATTCCTGGGCTGATGCACACTCTATCAACAGAATTCACACAGCAAAAGTTGCACTCAGGAGAGTATCATTTAGAATGTTTATTCAGCGTTGGTCAGAACAAAGAAAAGCATGACCGACTGCTAGCGTGTTCTGGCGCAGAGAGAAGAGAAAACGAAAGCAATAGCAAACATAAGCATCCTGAGAAACAGGAAATACGCAGACTCTGTGACTCTGTGACTCACAAGCCTGCTCTCTCTTAAGGTGGAACGGAAATATCCTAACAAGAATAACCCCCAATATATTTCTCACCTCTTATTGAAAATCTTTCAGCATTTCTTCAAATTTCTCCAGCGTTTTGGAAATTCACTTTAGTTGTAAGCATTTTATCAACAACAGCTTCAGTGTTGAATTCAAAACCAGAAGAAACAGAATAGCACGTTAAGTTACATTAAATATCTAAAATGTCATCAGAATAGTTCAAAAATGATATTGTTGTTGTTATGTACAGTTTATTTTTTTTTACTACCCATTAATGTCTTCTTTGATGGGAGGAAAATAATTTTATACATTGAATTGTTTAATTTCCAGCTGTTGCCTAGAGTGGACCAACAAGGTCCTACACTGGCTCTGAGAGATGGAAATTGGGCGCACTGTACATCAGCGACTCTGCTCCTACTTGCAGGACAACTTATCAAAAGTGGTATGGGGTGACTCTCTCTTGGCCCCTTGGCATTTGTGCTGTGGGGTCCCTCAGGATACCTTCTTTTTCCCCAGTGCCTTTAAATATATATGTTAAGCTGTTGGCAGCAGTTATTTGGAGATTTGGTGCAAAGTCTACATTTGAATAAAGCAACGCCAAGTCTGGAGTCAGTGATGAGCTTGATGATGGCCAGTGAATCTTGGTAAGGTGGAAGCCCTGTGGGTGAGCGGTTCCTAAGCGCAGGAAAATAATAGGTTGCTTGTTCTAGATGGGATTGTGCACTCTCTGATGAAGCAGATATGTAGTTTGGGAGTACAGTGGTACCTCGGGTTACATACGCTTCAGGTTACAGACTCTGCTAACCCAGAAATTTTACCTCGGGTTAAGAACTTTGCTTCAGGATGAGAACAGGAATTGTGCTCCGGTGGCGTGGTGGCAGCAGGAGGCCCCATTAGCTAAAGTGGTGCTTCAGGTTAAGAACAGTTTCAGGTTAAGAACAGACCTCCAGAACAAATTAACGTAAGTTCTTAACATGAGGTACCACTGTACTCTTAGATCCATTACTGTCACTAGAGATTCAGGTGTCCTCAGTGGCTGAGAGTGCTTTTCCCCCTGGTATGACTTCTATGCCAACTATTACTATTCCTGGAAAAGGATAGCTTGGACACTGGTGCAGGCTTTTGCAACCTCCAGATTGGACTTCCACAGTGCTCTCTACAGGAGGCTACCTTTCCGAATGGTTTGGAAATTGCAGCTAGTCTGAAAAAGTCTATTTTGAGAGGAAACGGTTCCAAATTACAAGAAAGAGGCTTTTATCCAAATATTTAGGGAAACATCCTGATGGTACAATCTGTTGAACAGTGAAAGAGACTAACCTGCCCATTACTAGACATTTTGAAACGTAGGCTGAGTGGCCATTTCTCAGGGAGTCTGTAGCTGTGGACTAAGTGTGTTGGACTACAGTTGTGCAGTTTTGTGTGGATTGCCGTTTTTAAAATAAATATTGCAAATCGTGGCAATGGGGTAAAGGGACCTTCGGCAAAAATTTGGAGATCTTTGGCTCTCCAGAAGTTGCTGAAGTACACTTACCATCATCCTGGACAGCTGACCATGCTGACTGGTGCTGCTGGAAGTTTTTTGTTCACCCAATACCCAGAGGATCACTGTTTTCCCATCCGTGACTTATGCAAGGAATAGTAGTGAAACAGATACAGAGCAAGAAATAAAACTGATTCATCCATCCCTATTTATAACTAACCCTCCACACTCCATAAGAGCATACCCTGGATGCCATGTGCCTTCATGGAAGCTGTGACCTGTTTAAAGTTAGCTATTTCTTTCTCTTCCCACTCCAAATATGGCTTCGGGGAATAAGATGGTCAGAATCAATCCACCTCTGAGCCTCCACACGTATTTCTGTGTGAATGGATGGATGCACCTCATGCCTCATGAATATGGGATATATATGTATATATAAACATTTTTGCTCCAGGCATGTTTGAATGTTGCAGCTGATTTTTCATGCCCTCCCTAAATGTCATGCAATTCTTGGCATACTGTACAACTCCTATTCTCAAATATTACCCAGAATGTCTGTCATCTCTCCCTCCCTCTCACATTTTCTTTTCTTTCTTTTTTTTCTGGACACCTGCGGTCTCCCTCAGTCTCCCTCTTCATTGCATGTAAATGATTTCTTCCTTCTTGCTCATTAGATGGAAACCGGCTTCCATTAAAGTCTGCATTGTACCATGTAGCCATCATTTCCAATGCAACTTCAAGCTATTAGTTCTGTCCCTGACAGATAATAAAACGAACAATATATATCAGCGTTTATCCTTCTTATCCCTTCGCTTTAGCTATTAATCATGCCTGCTTAAAAGACGCACACATATGCAACATGTTGCATGAAAGGAAGAGCCGGAGACTTAAATTCATGATTAATGGGGTGGTGATGGGGTGAAATGGCTGGAAAGGACCGGCCTGCTTGATAAAAGCAAGAGCCAAATAAGGACACTTTCAAAGAGTTCTCAGAAGAGACAACTCTGGGCTCTGTTTGGGCTTTTTAACCCAATGGCTCAGAGACCAGGCAGAACTGCTCTTGCCACACCCTAAGGTATGGGTAGCCAATGGGCTTCTCTCCAGATGTAGTTGGACTCCCATCAGTCCTAGCCAGCATGGTTAACCATCATGGATGATGGGAGCTGTTGTCCAGCAACTTCTGAAGTGCACCACAATTGTAGCCCCTTGGTATACAGGAAATTTATCTTGAGGCCTACTAAATTTTACTCATCATAAGAACATAAGAAGAGCTCTGCTGGATCAAGCCAATACCTCATCTTCTTGTTTGAGAATAAAAAAAGTTGCTGTTGCTGTGCTCTCATGTCAGATCTAGTCTGGTCCTGCATAGGGTCCTCCCTTAAAGAGGGTACGTATTGCATTGAGACCTGGAAAACTGACACCCTGTGTTGTGGGTGGATTCGACTGGTCAGCCACAACACCCGATTGGAGGTCCCTCAATGCTGGGTTCCAATGGGGCAGAGCCCAAATGGTTCAAGGGACCTCTTTATACCCATGCACATGACCCATAGCTTCCTCTTTCAGTGTGTGCATTCAGAACACCCGCCCACCTCTCCCTATTTTTAGGGCTTTGTGCTTGACCTTGCTATGCGGTCGTGTGTCATCTGTTGTTGGGACAGGGGCACATCAGGAATTTTCCCACTTGGCAGATTTGCTGTTGCCATTTGCCGCGTAGCAAATTGTCACAACTTGTAAAGTTGTGGATAGGCTCTGGTTCAGGTGATAGGGATGGGAGAATGCTCTTGCCATCCCTATGTGAAGTGTATTCCATTAAATGAATCCAGGGACTCAATGGTTTGGTCAACCCCTGAAGGGGGGGGGGTTCTGCCTGTGCCCGAGTCCAGGGGGACATTTGGGTGGCAGAGATAGCCTGTTCCCAGCTTTCCGCTTATCCAGCTGTTCACCCTTGGCTGACCTATACTGGAACCCTGGGTCAGAACTACCTGCATGGCAGGCAGCTAGTTGAACCAGAGCCTATGCAACCATTCACTTTCTGTAATCAATAAAGATGTTGCCTAAGTTCTGCCAAAAACAAAACAAAAATTTGAATCAAGTGTGAATTTATTTAGAGGGAGGTTTCTGGGTCTGAACATGCAAATATCAAATACATTAAAAACACAATCAAACAACTGATTAAAATACAGCTTAAAAATTAGAATCAGGATAACATTAAATGACTGCCCACAAATTACAACCATAGGAGTCAGGAACCTCAAGTATTCATCGGGGCCAGCTATTCATGTTTTTCCCACATGCCAATAAAAGGGCCAAAAAGGTAACTTGTAAAGGTAAAGGGCTGAGGTGGCAGTGCTCATCTCGCTTTATTGGCCAAGGGAGCCGGCGTACAGCTTCCGGGTCATGTGGCCAGCATGACTAAGCCCCACTGCTTGAAGGAAACATACTTTGGACTACCACCTCTGTCATTGTGTGTATATGCAAATATTTCCAGAGATAGATAGATATAGATCAATAGATTGATGGATGATAGATAAAGGTAAAGGGACCCCTGACCATTAGGTCCAGTCGTGGCCGACTCTGGGGTTGCGGCGCTCATCTTGCTTTATTGGCCACGGGAGCTGGTGTACAGCTTCCAGGTCATGTGGTCAGCATGACTAAGCCGCTTCTGGCGAACCAGAGCAGCACACAGAAACACCGTTTACCTTCCCGCCAGAGCGGTACATATTTATCTACTTGCCCTTTGATGTGCTTTCAAACTGCTAGGTTGGCAGGAGCAGGGACCGAGCAATGGGAGCTCACCCCGTCATGGGGATTTGAACCGCCAACCTTCTGATCAGCAAGTCCTACGCTCTGTGGTTTAACCCACAGTGCCACCCGCGTCCCTAAAGAGGTAACTTACAGGGTCCCATAGAGGGGGATCAAACTGGGCCTGGACCAAAGGTCAGGTGGAACAGCTCCATCTTGCAGGCACTGTGGCAGGATGTCAAGTCCCGAAGGGCCCTGGTCTCCTGTGATAGAGTGTTCCACCAGGCTGCGGCCAAAGCCAAAAAGGCCTTGGCCCTAGTTGAGGCCAGTTTAACCTCCTTGAGACCTGGGACCTCCAAGATATTATCATTTGTGTACCATAAGGTCCTCTGCGGGGCATACCAGGAGAGGCAGCACAGAAACAGGATCAGCTAAATGGGAACTCAAACAGGGTTCTGTGGAAGCATCTCTGGAACGATGTTGTTCCCTCTCATCTTACTTTTTCAATGAAACCGTTAATCAGTAGTAAAGGAATTTGTTGTGGGGATAGTGGCTGAACGCCTTTGGCAATGCATCGGGTTGGCACACCTGGAGATGTTAGACAGCTTTGAACAGCTGGAAATGATTACTGGAGAGAAAAAAAACTATAAACAGTATACAGCAAATTTCAAACTGATAGAAACTGAGAGGCAAACAAAAAGATTTTCAGCAGGGGGAGATAGGTTTCTGATTTCACAATACAGTTCTTATGCGAACATTTTAACAATGGAAGTTCAACCAATCAATATGTTTATTGTACTAGCCAAAGGCCATGACAATATCATTACAATTTTCCAGACTGCAAACCATAAAATATACACCAATGATTTAATGAAAGGTCTAAGTTGGTGGTTCTCAAACCTTTTGAGGCCACTGCCCAATTGGTTCCATAAACTCATCCCCAGTGACCCTTACGCTTTAAATTGCATTATTCAGAATAGTGTATTTGAGCTTGTGCCATCACCTTTTCAAAGTCTTATAGCCATTTATACCTTCAGCAACCCCTCACCACCCCCTTACTTCTTAGTGTCCCACTAGGTGTTCCCGCTGCCCCCAGGGGGTTGTACCACAAACATTGGGAACCGCTGGTCTAAGAGATTAATATTTTGCAATATTTATACATTTCATCTCTCCCAATTCCTACAAATTAAATAAAATGCATGTCGTGGCAAAAATATCATGGGGAAAGGCACTGTCTTAGTGAAAACTGCTTTGCAGAAAGTTGTACATTAGGCAAAAGCGAACACAAAAATATATGAGAAACTAAGTCTGAGAGATGCAGAGAGCATCAGTCCACACCAGAATCCACAGAAATCAAATTCCTGAAGTAGATCTTGCATACCGTTCCATAAAGGAAAGCTTTGCTGGGCTTCAAACACACTGGCTGTTTCTAGATAACTCTGGAGTGGATCTTTGGCATTAATATTTTGTGTGCAAGCCTTGCTCCTTCTGCTGGCCTCCCTGTGACAAAATTGAAGGAGTGCAATGGCTCCAAGCCACATGAGAAGATGGATAGAGATCTGCTATCTGCTAATCCCTGGGGAGTTCTGAAAGAAGAATCGTCCAGTTCAGAAGTTATCTTGAGCTTGGAGGGTCATGCAATAACAGAGTTTCTATTTCCCTGTTAACTCCATCATGCTAAGCACTTGTTTTCCTGTCACGTTGATTCATGGCTACTTTTTTTGCTCATAATAGAGGCTGGCTCTTAAAATTGTATTGCGGCTCACCATGGACGACTGCTTCTAATAGAGAGGCTGAGAAGGGAGAGGGAAACTCAAGGAAGACTTGGCGATCTATCCGAGGCCTTGCCCCCATAGCTGTGCCTTGCACTTTTCACCTCTCCCTTTGTGACTTCCCTACAAATTGCGCTATCTTGGTAACCACAGACAAATGACATCTGCAGGACAGTAGTTCGCCCTTCAATCTGTAATGTGTTAAATCCTTATTTGCGCTATGCTGATATGCTCTTGAAGAGCTCTGACCCTCACTCATTCCCTTTCATAATTCCTCTTGAACTCCCTGTGGCTTTGCAATATGAAGTTATCCTCTCTTGCCTATAATACAAAGCATGATGATGGCTTCTTTTTTATTTTCCTAAAGAGCTGCCTGACATTTTTTTGACAAGAGGGTCAAAAGTGTGAGAACTTATTTTCAACTTTCAGCTTGCAATCCCTTTTGAACCATGAACTCTGCAAAGTGCATTGTGGCTAGTCGTGTTTTTCTTTCTTTGCAGAGCACATGGAGAGTAGGAACGGGGGAGAGAAATGATTCAATTCCCATTTAAAGGCAAATATACCCAGTTTGCACTTAATGAAGCAATGTGTGAACCAAAAAGCAGGCATTCTTTGAAATTCACACTTCTCCGAATTTTGCAATGCAGTTCACTTGCCAAGTAATATGTACGAAAATGAACATACTAGGACAATGTGTCGATAACATTGTATATGTTCGCGACAGTAACATATACAAATATGTTTTATTTGGGAAAATTTTGCCTAGGCAATGTTTTCTTTTTGAAAACCAAAAGGAGCCTGGGGTGGAAACATAGCCCAAGAAATCTTTTGCTTCCATGCCTTCCAAGGATGTACTGTAGCTCAAGAAAGTATGAATGTTTTTAAGATTTTATTTTTTAAAATGCCTTTTTCCAGACAGATACTGAACTAGGGAATGCCGTTTTTCTAACACAATACACGTGGCTTTGTTTTGGGACATTTTACCATCCCAAATTGCACTGGAATTTACCTTGAGATTGAAAAATGCCCAAGAGGTTCCCTTGGTGCTTAGTATTTGAGGAGCCTAGGTTACACTTAATGCATAATGGAATGCATGAGTTTCTTTCCTTGTGGCTGCCATCACATATAATCCTTCCATAGGTAACATCTAAAGCACTATAGTTTGCTTCAATGTTTTTTTGGTGGTGGTGGTGATGGTAAAACTGTGCTGAATAGTCCACACCACTGATCATATTTCACTGCTTATTGAAGACCTGTGGGATTTCCCCACATCCAAGGATGAGCTGTATTTCGAGTGAGATTTTTTGTGGCTGTAGTCATACCCAGGGGTGGAGGAAGGGGGGTTCGGTGGGTGTGGTCCACCCCGGGTGTCACCACTGAGGGGGGTGACAAATTGCCGGGCAGCACTCACCATGGGGTCTGCAGTGCGCCCAAGCTACGCATCTTTCCTGAGAGAGACATGGTGGCTGGCTTGGGTGTGCACAGGCTCCGCGCTGCCCAAACGGTCCACCCACTGCCTCCCCCCCAGTTGTAGGGTGGTTGAGTGGGAGTTGGTAGGCAGATTCCCGAGGCACTGTGGTGTATCCGGTTCGCCCCGCCCTTGCCCTGCCCCTGTGAGTGGCTCACCCCCACCCCGGGTGCGTCGCCCCAAGCACCCGAGCAGCTTTCTTCCCCACTGGTCATACCCTTCCATTGTCTTCAAACCAGTAAATGTTGTACTGTGCACAGGATGTGGACAGGATGCTCTAGTCATTCCTTACAGGGTTGGGATTTTTTTAAAACAACAACAACAACCACATACCTGAGATTATGAGATTAAACAGGATGAACTTCTCAGATTCAGTCTTTTGGTGAACCTGATGTGGGGGAAAAAAGGCTGATGAAGGTGAAAAGTTGTGAGACAGAGGTTGCTCAAATCACACATCCTGAACACAACACAACATGGAGGAAATTGCACAGATCAGCTTCCACACAATGAAAATATGGCAGAGCCATACAGTGGTACCTCTGGTTATGAACGCTTCAGGTTACAAGCTCCGCTAACCTGGAAGTAGCTGCTCCTGGTTGCGAACTTTGCCCCAGGATGCAAACGGAAATCATGTATTGGGGGCGCACACACAATTGGATGCCCCTTTAGTGAAAGCACACCTCAGGATAAGAACGGTTTCAGCTTAAGAATGGACCTCCGGAATGAATTAAGTTCGTAAACAGAGGTACCACTGTATTCAGTATCTTTCAAAGGCATTGGATAATTTTGCTATAAAGGAAAAATTGGTTTGATGACTGCAGTGTTCTGGAATACCAATGGAATGATAATTATGATATTTTATTATTTATTTATGTATTTCATTTTCTCTTTGGAGCACAACATTGTTAAAGATGTTCAAAGTAGAATGCATTGAAACAAATGCTGTGTTTGAATGTATTGTATTTTGAAACACTATAAAGACAAAAAGCCACAGCCATCAAAACTGGATAAATTGGAAAAATAATAATAATTTGCTCCTAGCTTTTTAATTTCCCCCTTACATATAGCATGTATACTGGGCACAAGTATACACAAAAAATGAAGAGATTTGCAGATTTTTAGAGTTTGGTGATGTAATTCCAAATTGAATTCAAGCTGAAATTCAAATTCTTTGCTACAATCATTGAATTCAAATTGGAAATGCATGGTAATGCTTCCAGAATGTCTGTTAACTTTTAAAAACAATTCTTTTATATAAAAATGTATTTTTTTTTTTAAAAAAAGATATACCTAAAGAAGACTGGTTCTCTTTATCTACTATCTTAAATGAGGGCATAATCTTCCAACCAAGAATTATTTTCAGCTTCCAGCATTTATTTTTACCAGCCCTGTTCCACTTAGTGCATTCACTTCTCTCTCAGTAGATGTCTATTTTGGTTTGCCTTTTAAAAAATACAGTATATGCCAGTGTGTGTTTGTGTGCGTGTTTGCTATTAAAAGTATGCATGGCACAGAACTGCATTAAGAGAAGCCAATCCCAACGGGGCACTGTGAGTAATGTACCAATTATTTTCAGTGCTACAATTATAGTTGCCCTGAGAGAATGTAGGAAAACTTTAGCGGGTGCAGACAAAATAGTATATTAACCAATCTCTCTTCTGTTCCTAGCCAGTATTAACTCTCTCAATGGCCAAATATAGACAGCTGGTCTCCTTGGGCTTCTTGATCTGTCACCAGCTTTGGTGATATTGACCTCCTGGAGCAGCTCTGGGGAATGAGGTTCGGGAGCACTCTGTTACAGTCGTTCCGGTTCTACATCCAGGACCGAGTCCAGAGAGCAGCATAGGAAGAGTTCTGTTACATTGTGGGTTGCCACAGGGCACTGTTGTATCTCCACTGCTATTTCATTTCTATTTGAAGCCACTGGGAGTGGCCGTTAGGAGTTTTGGAGCAAGGTACCATCGGTATGATGGAGACATGCAGCTCTCTTTCTCCTTATCTGAATCAGGATTATTTGTTTTTGAGGAGATTAGACAACATCAGCTGAGCATTCCTTCCAATGGAGCAGAGAAAATATTGCTGTGGTGGGTGTGTAAGGGCCTCAAATTGGGGGTTAGCCATGCTCTGACTTAGGGCATTTGCCCTTTAAATTCTCAGCAGTTTTATATGAGGGCTGAAGCAAATCCCTGCTTAGGGTAATAGGACTTTCTTAAGCTCTGGACTCTGTTGGGTCAACGTCTCCCTTCTATGAAAACTTTCTTCAGGGTCACCATTTGTGGCTGGTTGCATCTGACTGAATCATTAATCACAACTCGGGCCTCTTGCAAGGCACACAAACTGTGACTTGAGCTTCTGGGTCGAAGAGGAGGATGCAGATAAATAATAGATAATTAGCTCAAGGGATTGTAAAATGGAAACCCTCCAGACAATAAACAATCAATAAAAGTAAATTGTTTCACGGTGATTGCCTGTTTTATCTTTTCCCCCTTTTCTCTTGCTATTTGTTTTTTAAATGAAAAATCACATCAGATTATGTAAACTTTTTTTGAGCAAATTTTGTCTAGAGATTCACATCAAAGGCTTAATAGTACACCAGGGAATGCCTGCAAGGTAATATCGGTTAGTTAGCTAATTAAGTAATTATATGTTACCATCACTGAGTAATTGCCTGAAATCAATTAGTCAATTGGCAAAAATCAATGATTTGTTCAAAGGAGCCATATGGGAGATGCAGGTCACATTTTGGAAATATTACACACTCAATATCTTTTCATGCATACCCTAAAACAACATCCTTTTTGTTGTTTTTGGTTTTTGGTTTTAAAAAAGAATGTTGCTCTGCATTGAATAATGTTTAAATTTATACAAAGTAAGGCTGGCTGTTGTTTTTTCTCAGCTTCTAACTCACCTTGATCACTTTGATGAGAAAAACAAGACAAAGAAAACTCTTTGGTATATGCACGAGTGAATAAAGTACCAGGTTGCAAACTGGAACAGTTTTATCAAGGAACAACTTTTTGCATAAATCACCCTGCTGCGTAGGACATCAGCAGCTTCAAAGGCAGGTACTGTACGTGTTCCCTGAGGAGTAAGGCTTGTGTCAGGAATGGGGAACCTATGACTCTTCATATAGTGTTAGACTACAACTCCAATCTTCCACGACCTTTGGCCACTCTTTGTTGTTGTTTAGTCATTTAGTCATGTCCGACTCTTCATGACCCCATGGACCAGAGTACTCCAGGCACTCCTGTCTTCCACTGCCTCCCACATTTTGGTCAAACTCATATTAGTAGCTTTGAGAACACTGTCCAACCATATTGTCCTCTGTTGTTTCCTTCTCCTTGTGCCCTCCATCTTTCCCAACATCAGGGTCTTTTCCAAGGAGTCTTCTCTTCTCATGAGGTGGCCAAAGTATTGGAGCCTCAGCTTCACGATCTGTCCTTCCAGGGAGCACTCAGGGCTGATTTCCTTCAGAATGGATAGGTTTGATCTTCTTGCAGTCCATGGGACTCTCAAGAGTCTCCTCCAGCACCAGAATTCAAAAGCATCAATTCTTCAGCGATCAGCCTTCTTTATGGTCAAGCTCTCACTTCCATACATCACTACTGGGAAAACCATAGCTTTAACTAAACGTACCTTTGTTGACAAGGTGATGTCTCTGCTTTTTAAGATGCTGTCTAGGTTTGTCATTGCTTTTCTCCCAAGAAGCAGGCGTCTTTTAATTTCGTGGCTGCTGTCACCATCTGCAGTGAACATGGAGCCCAAGAAAGTAAAATCTTTCACTGCCTCCATTTCTTCCCTTAGAACCATACAATTGTAGAGTTGGAAGGAACCACGAGGGTCATCCAGTCCAGCCCCCCTGAAATGCAGAAATCTTTTGTCCAATGTGGCTTGATGAGAGTTGGAGCCCGGCAGCTACTTGAGGGCCACAGCTTCCTTGTCCCTGACCTAATTAGGTCTTCCATAGGCATTGCTCTCAAGTGGGTGTGCATAGAGGTACTGTCCAACCTATTTTGAAGTCTTGGTATTTTTTTAAACTTACATTTAGGGAGCAATGCTAAAGCAAGATCTCCCAGGATAAGTAGAGCTGAGATCCCAACACAACCAGGTTATGAAGACATAGCTCCCCATTCTTGGCTCAGCCAGAGATGTACTGTTGTATGCTCCATCCTGGCTCAGCCAGGACTCATCCAGGCAACTTGAAGCTGGTGGATCTTAAGGTACCATTGTGGAATATTTACAATGCAGTCAAGCCAACAATGCATGTTTGCTAGATAGGCAACTGATAGGATCTGAAGCTCACAGAGTTTTCCTGTAAGTTTACTACAGAGAACTCTGGGGGAGACACCCCCTGTGCCCTGGCGGGGGAGGGCATAGACATAAATAATCTCCTCACCTGGCTGGGCACTTCCTCTTTGCCCCTCGTTCCAGCAATATGAGAAATTATTTTAAACTGGACTAATGTGAGAAAATATTTTAAACTGGACCATGTATAAGACTATGTTTTATTTATTTAAAAATCATGCTAAAAAGTGGGGGTCATCTTATACATGGGTAGTGCATAGTGTGGACGTTTGATTGGTTGCTGCCAAGGCTGTCAGCGGCTACTGTGCGTGTTATTGGTTGCTACGCCAATGGGTTGTGTTGATTGGCTGATACTCCGGCAGTTGGGCGGGTGATAGGCAACTTCTGCTGGCGATGGGACAGATGGGAGGTGGATTTAGCAATGCGTGCGGGTGAACGGTTTTCAGCAATCCGCCCTTAAAAAGAAAAGAAAAGTTCAACAACCCTTGGTAATGTCCCCCCCAAAAACTCAACAACTCTGTGCCATCTCCCCCTATTTTCTTAAATTTGAGTCCCCCAAAATAGGGGGTGTCTTAAACATGGGGGCGTCCTATACACGGAAAAGTACGGTACCATTTTAAGCCTGCCTGAACAAAGCTGCTGTATCTATTACTCTTTAACAAGTATTCTGAGTGGGTAAATGTCATTTTTACCTTTTGCAGTACTGTTTGTGTGTTTATTGTTTTATGGAGGAAATACCAGGAGAATCCAGTCTGCCTTAAAGCATCCTGGATTACTTAAAAAAGGCTAAAACTAGCCTATCAAAGTGTCCCTTTTAAGCCGCAAAGGCACTCTGCTGAACTCGCAAACGTGAGGAAGGAAGGATAATACCTTATAACTATATCCTCTCCTAGCATCTACACCCACACCTACACCCACATGTGACTGGCCACTCTTAGGCTTCCCTAGGACTTACCTTGGGCTTCCCAGAGGTGTGTGACTATCCACACAGAGGGAAACAAGATTCCAAACTAGAGCGGCTTTTGATATGATCCGGATGGGCTCTTCTTGTGTACTTATATCCTGTTGTTCGTGCCCAATCAATATGGCTTTCAGCTCGGCTTATTTTGCTCTTCCAGGTGGTAAGGGGGGGGGGGACTTTGAAGTGATGTCTATTTCCAGATTGCAGGTGACTAGGAACACATATTCTTTTGCTTGACAAAACCAGGGCAAATCCTGCCTGGGGGTTCTCAGGTAAGCTGTAGCTGGCTGGGAAGAGGAAGAATCAGTCGTGGCATGTTCTGCACAGTTGTCTTTTTCAATAAAGACAGGACTGTGGCTTAATTTTCCGAGACTCTGTGATCTGCCTGCTGCACAGCATGGTGGATTCCAAAGCCTAGCACCTGGGTGAGAAGTGGAAATTGACCTAAGGGTCTATCAACAGTGTCTCTCAAGTGATCAGAGGCACAGACGTGATTTTACTTGAATTGTTTAAGTCCAGAATCAGCCCAGGGATACCTGTATGGCAGGGGTGAAGAACAGCTCTCAGATCTGGGGCCACATTTGCTTCAAGGCAACATTCTTGGGGGCCACCTACCAGCCAGTGACAAAAGTGGGTGGAGCAATGGATGTGAATTTCACTTTTCTGCAGCAGGCTAGTTTCTATGCACACTCCTTACAGGCAAGCAGGAAGCATTACTGGATTTCGAGGGCATATCCCAGCCAGGGAAAGACACTTAATGAAGGTGCAAAACAAAACAATATATACTGTAAGCAGGGAGAGGAGGAATGAAGGCAAGAAGGGAAACATAAAGGGGAAATAGATGGGACGCTTTTATTCACCCTCACATCTTCTCCCATCCATGGAATTTCATAGACTTGTTATTAGGGCATTTAAGTGAAAGTTAGCTCCCCCACATACATTTTAGTGTAAGAAAAAGAGACATGTATGGTTGTGCAGGCTTCTTTTAAAAAAAATAAATTAAAAAATCAGAGTCACTAGGGATAGGAAGCTGATTTATCCCTCATTCCATAGAGTGAAGAGTCTAAAAATGTAGTGGGCACCTGTTTGTCTCAAGAGACAGTGGAGTTTGCCTCTGGGGGCAAAGTCAAAACACTGTGTAAGCAGCACCAAAGTGACCTCCCTAGGGCGCAAGCCTGGGCAGTGTGTCTAGAAGTCCTGGGCTGTCCAGACAACAAAATCCCCTCTCTTGACTTCACTGGTGTGATCCAACGGAAAGCAGAACAATACTCTCCTGTTCAGAGCCTGAGGGCCCCAGTCCTACCACTCACCACCTGGCCTAGGGTGGGGCCTGATGGGCTCTATAAAGGAATGCTGTCACTGCTGCTGCTGGGCAGAGAGGGCTCCGTTTTGTTTTGTTTTTTGTTTAGATTGCTGTTATTTTTTACCTATGTCATTTTAAACTGTGACATTAATGCTGTATTCTTCGTTTTAGATTTTGATTTATGCGGAAATTGTTTCCCATTTGGTTGTGTATTTTTTGAGGTGGTTTATTTATTGTTTATGACTTTTGTAATTATGTAAATCTTGTTATGCTGTAAGCCACCTTGAGCATTGTTTTTTAACTGTGGAAAGGCGGCATACAAATAAAAAATGATGATGAATGATGATAATGATTTGGCACCAGCTTGGTTGCGTGGCAAATCCCCTCCCCCCATGTGAAATGAAGACACTGGACACATTATTTAAGGTTAATGGGCATAAAAAGGCCACAACTTTATTGATTACAGAATTGAAAGGTATTGGCCTTAGGCATTGGCTCCTATCAACTACCTGGCATGGAGACTGGGAAGGGTTATCCACAAGCCGTGGGAGTCCTGTTGAAGTACGCCAACTAGGATCCGACGGGTGATCCCCTTACCTCCCTAGGTTTCGGACAAGGCAATGCCCCCGGAGTCCTCTACCGGACTACCCTTTCCATTGGGGGAAGGTGATGGCGCTTCCTTCCCCCCATTCATTTGCATAACAATTAACCCCTGCCAATGCCTAACCGCCAATACCGCAGAAGTTGTGACGTTTGCTACGAGGTAGGCGAAAAAACCAAAAGGCTCGAAGTGCTCCAAATTGGAAAAATTCCTACCAGGTCCCTTGCGGTGACCAACCGAAGTCCATAGCAAGCTCATAGCTAGCTAAGCCTAAAGGGTGGGTGGGATGGGAAAACCGCTCGGCTGGAAAGGGGAAAGAGGTCGGTCCCCGGGCGTGCCTGGCCTTAAATAGGCTAGGCCCCGCCTCCCCGGCCCGCCGATTGGCGGGCAGGGTCGAAGACACACCCGGGGATTCCCTGTTCACGTGGGGGCAAAGGGCCAGCCCCCGCGTGTGTGGGAGGGATTAGCCCGCAACCCCATCTCCTCCCAGGTCAGAAATGGCTTTGCAGGAGTTGCTGCAAGGAAGCGTACCAGGTGCCATCCAGCCATCTTAGGGATTCCACTCCATAGTTGTTTAGAGTTTAGCCCTTAGCCTTTTCTTCTCCTAAAGATGTCCCTGCAATGCAGCACAGGTGTAAGATCAAAGTTTTACTTCTTCCTAGGTGGATGAGCCCCATTTGCCTCTCACTTCCCTCTACAGCACGTGCAGAAACTGCCTTCTTGACCATTTGACCCACTATTGGTCTTGTCCCCTCAATCAGCTGTGGCCTCGCTCCACACTGAAAAAAAAATGTCTAAATTGTGTGTGTGTGTGTGTGTGTTCATTAAGCAGGCAAAGGCCGTAGGATAGATTCCATGAACAGTTAGTAATATTTATCATCAATGCAACCATAAGCTGTGATACAAAGTGTAGCCACTGTTTGCCATCAAAATTACACTACCTTTTCTGGAGCAGTTTTGAAGCCAACCACTTTGTTAAGCTGGCAATTTCTATTTCCCCCCAAAGGGTATCATCCTCATGAATTGTATGAGAAATTTGCATTGCAGATTGTAACGGCAGAGCATCTATTAAACTGTCCATTAATATATTATTGAACACAAAGGCACGAAGTTTAATTGTGGTTAAATGAGGTGTACAAGATAACAGTCTGGGAGCTCCAATTTGCAAAAAATACACGATTGAACTGATATATATTTTAAAAAATAAATGTTGGTTTCATTACAAGACTTACCAAATGAGCAAAAAGTCTGAGAAATATTACATTAACCTCTTGGAATGCATTAGTTGTCCTTCGGTGGAAATGAGTGCAGAGTCATCATTTGATTTTTCAAATGCTTCAGCTAACCCTGCTATAGTCAGTGTTTTCAGACTGGAGGGAACATTCTCACTAGCCAAGCTGCTAATATAAGCTTACCAGATGTCCCCGTTTCCCGGGGACAGTCCCCAGATTTACAAATCGGTCCCCATGCAAAATCAATTGAAGTTCGAAAGTGTCCCCGGATTCATTGAAAAAAATCTGGCAACCTTATGCTAATAGGCTAGCCAGGGATCGGCAAGGTTTATCTTGCCTGGGCTGGATCTGGTCCTTGGAGATCACTCCATGGGCCAGATTGCAGGTGGACATGTGCGTGCCCATGATTTATGGCATATGTGCATGTGCAGTTGTGATTTCTGGCATCTGCGCAGACACGATTTGCAGCGCCACGGAAGCGAATCCCCGTGCTGCACTGCACTGCGCCGGTTTAGCGCTGCACACGAGCTGGCGGCTCAGTTCGGGGGCAGCTTGGGGGCCGGTCAAATGACCTTCACGGGCCGCTTCCGGCTCATGGGCCTTAGGTTGCTGACCCCTGGGCTAGACACCTGCTAGCCATGACATTGTCTCCTCCAAAGAATGGCCTGATCAACTCATACACTGAATATCCTGGGAGACCCCCCTTCCTATCATGAAAGGAGAATACTCTCCAGTCACCTCTATGTGATCACAGCAATTGTAATCCAATGAAGATGCTGACAAAAGATTGGGATTGGTGCAGGGGATTTGGTTTTAATGTGAAACTCCCAAATTAAAAAGATCCCTGCATTGCAGGGAGGTTGGACTAGATAGCTCTCAATGCCCCTTTCAATTCTACAGTTCTATGATTCCATGATTCTTTCTAGAACTCTATGCAAACCGGAAAACACATATCCGCGCAAAATCCTCACATTTCTGAACCATGAGACGTGCACAACCAAATAATGTGTACAAATTATGTATTATATATTAGGGTCAAGTGCACATAAAAATGTGCATACTTGTGGAAATAATGCACAACATACATTATATCAGCGAAAATTACGGACGTACATTATATCAGGGACATCTGCTTGCAAAATGTGCCTACCCAGAAAAAAAGTCACACTAGAGATTGAGCAGATCTGTCCTATCCCTGTCCTATCCCACTCTAACCCCCACCTCTCACACCTTCCAACCCACTTACAGATCATTCAACTTCCTCTGCTTTACATCCCTCTCTATCTAATTAGCTATTGCTGGTGCTTCATCAGTCGGCAGGAGAGGCTGAGGCAGAGAGAAGGAAGAGCTATACTATTCAGAGCTCCTACATCACTCATTGTGACATTTTTATTTTGTTTTATTTGTTATAGAATTTGCATGTTGCCTTTCTTCCAAGTTGACGTACATGGTTCTTCCTCCCTCCATTTCATTGTCCCAATAACTCTGAGAGGGAGGTTAGGCTGAGAGTTTGTGATCAGACCACTCAGCACAGTTCATAGCCAAGTGGGGATTTGAACCCTCGTGTCCTAGGCTTTAGCTGGTGATTCTGAGCAATGTGCTCTTCTGGCTCTCTTTGGTCAGTGCTGTTTTACTAGAAAAAGAGGTGCCAGAACCCACCATGGCAATTCTTCTTCTTTGGCGATCACTCGTAGCGGAGTAAGATTGTCTTCCATAAACATGGTTTTAACAAGGAGCCTGTAAGTGACTGTGGAGGCCAATTCTGAATCCACACGTCCTTCCACAGTGAGGGACATAGGTTTCCGGGCGGGAGTTTATCACGGTGTGGATTTGCCAAATGTGCCTTCCTGGTAGCACCTTTCTCCCTTGCGTCCTGAGTTTGAGTGCCTTCAAAGCCCATGACAGGGACGCGGGTGGCGCTGTGGGTTAAACCACAGAGCCTAGGACTTGCTGATCAGAAGGTCGGTGGTTTGAATCCCCGTGATGGGGTGAGCTCCCGTTGCTCAGTTCCTGCTCCTGCCCACCTAGCAGTTCGAAAGCACATCAAAGTGCAAGTAGATAGATAAGTACCACTCTGGCGGGAAGAATACACGGCGTTTCTGTGCGCTGCTCTGATTTGCCAGAAGTGGCTTAGTCATGCTGGCCACATGACCCGGAAGCTGTACGCCTTTTCCCTTGGCCAGTAAAGCGAGATGAGAGCCACAACCCCAGAATCGCCCATGACTGGACCTAATGGTCAGGAGTCCCTTTACCTTTAAAGCCCATGACACCTTTGGTAAAGGCTGTTCTCCATGGCAATGATGCCCACCTGAGAGGTGCTGGAACTGAGTTCTGGAGAGTTCTGGCTGGAAAAAAAGCCCTGTTTTCATTTCAGTTCTCTTTCATTCAGTGAGGGTGGCCCAAATGAACAGTGACATAATATTTACTTCCTCACCTTTTCTCTCTTTGACACACTGAACCACACACACACACACACACACACACACACACACACACCAGTAGCACCTTTAAATACAAAATTGCTTCTGCATTCAACAGATTACTCTGAAAAAGTGGAAGGGCGTCAAAGTGGGGTGGGAGGGAGCGAATAACTGTTACCCACACCTTAGAAAGAAGTGAAAAACATACTGGTAAGTGGCATTTACCTCTCTCTTCAGAGGCAATAATCCAAGCATTGAAAATGTTACTAAAGATGGCTCTATTTGACCCCTTTAAACAAGATCACAGCTTTCAGCATTTCAAGTGCCCTTATCAAGCAAACCCAGCAAAGGCTTCAGGGAAGGCATTAGCTGATGTGAGGAGCTTTGAGGTGTCAGACAGCTGGTTCACCCCCATTGCTAAGTCATTCTTATCAAAGGGACTCTGGGCTTTTTCTTCCCCTTCTCTTCCCCAGTGTTGAAGTTGCTTCCTCCATTGTTGGCAAGCACAGGGGATTCTTCAGAGAGGGAGCTAAGTGCCCCCACCTACTGCTGATTAAGCTAGCATTTACCCCCCCCCCCAAAAAAAAGAGTCTCATATGAATAGCTGCGGCCAGGTTAGAGGCCATGTTACATAATTTTTCATTCCCTGCCAGCCCCCACACACACACTCAGTGGTGTAGCATAGGTTGCCAGTGCCTGAGGCCACATGCAGGGGTGGGAGAAATGTAAATGGACAGAGTACATATGCACATTCAACTGCCTAGTGCCAGCCACATCACCCAGGAGATCATAGTCACAAAGATAGTAAGAGAAGGGTCATTCCATTGTCTGCAGAGGCCACATCCTGGTTCGTATGGAGAAGCTGTTTTCAGCGGAGCCCAGCAATGAAAATATGCAGCTGTATTGAGACAGCACCGGGTGTTTTGTACCCCTAATATTTTTGCACCAAGGGAAACCGCCCCTGTGCACCCCTCCCCTCAAAGGCACTGTACCCACTAACTGAGAATGGCACTAGGTTTGGGGCACTGCGGAGGATTCAAAAGAAAGAAATGGTGCCACCAGCACTGCTGAAGGCAAGTCTCGCGCCTGAGAAACTGGTGAAGAGATTCTCCCCTGTCCTGGGGGAAATGGAGAAGTTGTCCTTTTGATTTCTCTGTCCATGAACAGGGTGGAGGATTTCAAGAAGCAATTTTTGCACAGTTCTAAGACAGATTGCTGTGGTATATGAGAGGGAGGGAGTTGTCTCTCAAGCCAAAGTTAGGTGTTCCACAAATGAACTCTGAACCAGATTCTTACCACTTCTTCCTCTTTGTTTTATGGAAGCTACTGAGTTGCTGGAACTGACGGGGACAGAATGACCCCAAGCCCCGTGCTACAGGCCAGGGTTGGGGAGCGAACTTCATACACGGCCAAATAAGCAGAGTTGGCAGGTTTGTTGTCTTGAGCAAATTGTGACCCATTGATTTTTTTTAAAAAATGTACACTGCAAAAATTGGATTTCTACAGAAAAAAAAAGAATAACGAACATAACTGGAAATGTAGTTCTGTATCGTTGTTGCAGCCAAAGTGTTATCCATTGCGTGCCTGCATGTGTT